>NC_064567.1:33913234-34513234 GCF_937001465.1 Orcinus orca
CCCTTTCAGCAAAAGACTGAGCTTTCCTGTGGGATTTTCCTTAAAATAAAGAAATAGCACATTTGAAGGAAAAAAAAACTATTTAAATTCAACACATAAAAATATTATAGCTACGTTTTAGTTTTTCTAACAGATTTATAAAGCAAGAACCATCAGGTAATTTCTTGTTAAAGGTGTAAGAACATATAGAATATACATTTTTTCAATATTCAGGGCTTAAAGAGCTAGTCTATATAAATGTATAAATGGACTTCAATAAAAGAATGATTTGTTTCTGTTTTCTCAGTATTTTCATGTTGGAACATAGAGGAAGGGAAGAGATTACACTGCTCTTTTTTTTTTTTTTTTTTTTTTTTTTTTGTGGTACGTGGGCCTCTCACTGTTGGGGCCTCTCCCGTTGCGGAGCACAGGCTCCGGACGCGCAGGCTCAGCGGCCATGGCTCACGGACCCAGCCGCTCCGTGGCATGTGGGATCTTCCCGGACCGGGGCACGAACCCGTGTCCCCTGTATCGGCAGGCAGACTCTCAACCACTGCGCCACCAGGGAAACCCTATACTTCTCTTTTGCACATAGCTCCTTGTAGTGTTCTCCAGATGTACCTCATCTCTTGTAAGGATATATTCTTATTCATAAAAACGCACTTTGATACTCTATGAGTAAAAAGCAATATAGCGTTTAAATGATGCTAGGGTGCCATAACTTTTCCAAAGCAAACATTCAAACTAGAATTGGGGAAAAAATTCAGCAGACAATTCCAGGAAATCAGTAACAAACCTTGCAAGATGATTTTTCAGTTTTTGAGAGTACGTACATATGCAAGTTGAGGTTCATTCAGAAAAGAAGTTGATTTTAGTGTCTATGCAAAAGAGCTTTCTAAGTAATTGCTGCTCTGATGGGTTTATCGTCTCTTTCAGTCCCGTGTTTATTCTCCCTCAGACATATCTCCAAGAACTTGGGATACAATTTAAAAAATATTGTAATTTGTAACTTTAATAACTCTATTTTTTTCAGAGTGAATATCACCATCTCTAGTTTTACCCACACAGAGCCTCAGAATCTTGTTTCGTAATCAAGGAAGGTCTAAATTGGCCAGATCTCTCTTACTATGTCTGTGGTGTTTTTGTAACTTGGGCCTTTATAAACACTGTGTAAGTTTGATAGGAATGTTTGAACCCAAACCATGAAACAAGCACAATATGGATTTGATTTTACAGTTAACTTAACATTTGTTGAGCTGTGTTCCTGAAATAATTTTTAATGCTCTTCTCACTAAAGAATTGATGTCAACTTTCAGCTTTGTCTTGTATGTGTATGTATGGTCTCTATTCTAGTGCAAGCCAGATTTGGGTTTTGCTGATCACTTTCTGTTCTGTTATCTTTGGCCACAATGATCAGCTGCTTTCTTCTAAAAGGGCACTAACACTATTTACATAAAGATTTTAGTCAAGATTGAAGTAGCTGATCGAAGTTTCATTTAAAATTAGACATTTATTAGTGGCGTCTGGGTTGGGTTTCAGGAAGGCTGGACCAAATCCAGAATCCTTGAAGGCACACCAGAAGTCAGGAGCTGGAGAGACAAGATGAAAACACCAAGTTTTAAGGGTTAGGACTGGGTTCATAAATAGGAGATAGAGCCTTATTTTTTGATAAGGTGGGAAATGAATTGGCCCAGGTCACGTGCCCATCTCTAAACCATTTATTGTGAGGAGATGGAAGCAGGGCTCTGAGTGTGCACATCTGAGCCATGTACACACCTAGAAGAAGCCAGGGAGTGTGGTCAGACCCCGCTAAACCACTGGAACTGAGGCAAAGAAGGGCAGTTCCCCAAGAAAAAGCTTTGGATTCTGTTCCCAGTAAAATGGATGGTGAGTAAGCAAAACAGTGTGTGTCCATGACATGCATATTCTAGCTTTTTGAACTTGAGCATCTTATATAATCGTTTTGAGCCTCAGATTTTTTTATCTATACAATTGGGACAATAAGACCATCCTAGAAGGGTTGAGAATGGGAGATTATTTATGTAAATTGATTCTCAAGCATTGAACATATAAGATAAGAAAATAAACTTAATAAGTTATTGCTTAAGAGCAATACTTAAACAAAATATATTGTATGCATATATTATGTGAATGTATTTATATTCATTATTATTGTTTTTAGAGTTGGGTTTGGAAAAAAATGATATGGGACATTAGTCCAAAATGTGAATAGTAACTGTCTCAATCTTTCTCCAGATTTTCTTTATTTTCCAGGTTTTCTTTAATAGCTATGTGCTTCTTTTATGATATAAAACAAATTATCTTTTAAAATAAAACAGGAAAAATGCGTGTATTGTCATTAATCCTAAAACATACTTTTTTTCAAGGTATATTTAATTTTGAGAATATGTCCTCACAATTCACTAAGTACATTGTGTTGGACCATCAATGTAATACTCCCATTTAGTTGTTTATTGTGATTTTCTTTTTAGCAGAATAAGTGTGCCAATTCAGTTAAAATTTTTATAATAAATATGTGAGGAGCAGTTGCCTTTAAAGAATGACTAGTAGGTTTGATTAAAACATATGTCATGCAATTATTATTTCTTTACCCAGTGTCTAAAATCCTAATGGAATTGTCCTCTAACATTTGTGCTATTAAATGCTTCTGCACTGGGTTGAGTTCAGGGAAGTTTATAACTAAAGATGGCGAAAGGAGCTAATAATAATACTATTTACCTGGCTATACCTACAGCATTGTTCTTGTATGTGTGTGTGTGTGTTCATGCAGACACATGCGAACATACACACCTACACTACATTCAAATAAAGTCCTTTTAAGAAACCAGCTATAAAATGTAAAGAATGGACTTGAGGACACGGGGAGGGGGAAGGGTAAGCTGGGACGAAGTGAGGGAGTGGCATGGACTTATATATACTACCAAATGTAAAATAGATAGCTAGTGGAAAGCAGCCGCATAGCACAGGGAGATCAGCTTGGTGCTTTGTGACCACCTAGAGGGGTGGGATAGGGAGGGTGGGAGGGAGACGAAAAGGGAGGAGATATGGGGATATATGTATATGTATAGCTGATTCACTTTGTTATAAAGCAGAAACTAATACACCATTGTAAAGCAATTATACTCCAATAAAGATATTTAAAAAAAGAAAGAAACCTGCTGTAATCAGTGGTATCTTGTAACTGTGCTTTGCAAAATTGTAACTTTATCACATGTTGATGTCCACATTGCTATAAGAATTCCCATCAAGGCTAAATAGATTTTTTTTAATTAATTTATTTAATTTATTTATTTTTGGCTGCATTGGGTCTTTGATGGCTGTGCGCGGGCTTTCTCTAGTTGCGGCGAGCGGGGGCTACTCTTCGTTGAGGAGCACGGGGTTCTCATTGCGGTGGCTTCTATTGTTGCGGAGCACAGGCTCTAGGCATACAGGCTTCAGTAGTTGTGGCGTTCAGGCTTCAGTTATTGTGGCACGTGGGCTCAGTAGTTGTGGCGCACGGGCTTAGTTGCTCCGCGGCATGTGGGATCTTCCTGGACCAGGGCTCGAACCTGTGTCCCCTGCATTGGCAAGCGGATTCTTAACCACTGAGCTACCAGGGAAGCCTGCTAAATAGATTTTATTCATTAAGATTTGATAGTATAAGGATAATAATAATGTCAAAGAAAAAAAACAGTGGAGAAATACCATCAAGTTTCTTATAGTTTAAAGCAGGATGTAGGATTGAAAAAATACAAGAAATGTAACTGCTATTATGGAAATATTTATCAAGTACAATGTGAACACAGGGAAGGACTTCCTAGCCTGCTTTGGAAGGGAAGCTACAGAGATGGTAGCATCTGAAGGGAGGCTTAGAAGCTAAGTTAGAACCTACTGCCAATCATGTGAACAAGGAAAAGGGCCAGCATAACAAGAGTCCTGTGTAGCAGAGTATAGTTCACATGCTGCTGGTAGCAAAGGTGATGTTTATGTTGTACAGTGATGGGCAGGGCTTTTTTTTTTTAACTTTTCAGTTTTAAATAGTTACAGATTTACAGGAACTTATGGGAAAAATGTATAGAAAAGTCCTGTGCACCCTACACCTACCCTCCCCCAATGTTAGCATCTTGTCTAACTACAGTAAATATCAACACCATGAAATTGACATTAGTATGATTTACAGAGCTTATTGAGATTGACCAGTCATACATATACTCATTTGTGTGTGTGTATACTTCTAATCAATTTTCTCACATGTCACTACCACCATAATGAAAATGAAGAACTATTCCATCACCACAAAGTTCCCTTATGCTAGCCATTTATATCTCCTATTACCCCCAAAGTTCTACTCTCTACACCCTACTCATCTCAGACTCTAATCTCTTGTCAACCACTAATCGGCTCTTTATCTCTCTAATTAGATTATTTCAAGAATGTTATGTAAATGTAATCACAGAGAATGTCACCTTTTGAGATTGGCTGTTTTCCATGCAACATGATTCTCTAGAGATTCATCTAGATTGTTGCCTGTATCGTTAGTTTGTTCCATTTAATTGCTGAGTAGTATTCCATTATATGGTTGTACCAAAGTTTGTTTAACCTTTCACTCACTGAAGGACATTTGGATTTTCCCCAGTTTTTGAACTGCTATGGACATTCCTGTACTTGTTTTTTCTTGAACATGAGTTTTAATTTATCTGAGTTAGATGCCTAAGAGTGCTTGATTGTATGGTAAATGCATTTTAGTTTTAATGAGAATTGCCCAACTATTTTCCTAAATGGCTGTATCACTTTATATTCCCACCAGCAACATATGAATAATAGACATTTTAAAAAATTTTGTAGTTACATCTCTATTTTAGGTTACTTTCTATGTGTTAAATAATATTAATGTTCCACTTATGATAGTTTCCTTTTAAATATAAATACATTAAGATAAAAATGAGCTGGCTAAGATCAATACAAACAATATTATAGCATTGTTTTTTTGTTTTGTTTTATTTTTTGGATATGGCAAAAATAATGCATGTGTACAGGAAGAAGGCAAGTTTGGGAAACTGACATGGTGGTTTAAGTCCTTTACTTTGATTATTAAATATTGGATAGCTTTGGTTTCCAGTCTTGTTCCATCACTAGCTCTGACTCAGTTTCTTTGATATTGTTTTACTCAACATATTAACAAAATATATAATTTTAATAGTAATAACAACATGGTTGTTGAGAAAATAACTGAGACAATATTTGTCAGATATGTAACTGATGCCCAGAATGTTGTAAATCTCTTATCTATTTCTGTAAAGAGAGCCATTGTCCAGGCTAAATAGACATAAGGCCATAGTACACGGACATCACAGAATGATCGTAACATGTAGATGGAACTAAAAAAAAAGGTTAATGGTGCTAAAATATAAATTTGAAAGGGGACATACTGTCTAGTATGTAGAGATTAACAATAGGAGTAGACTTATCCATGGTATGGAAATACCCCTTCCTATTTATTCTTTACAAAATAATAAATATCATAGATTCATAAACAAAAAGGAACTCTTTTCAAATTCACAAAAATGAAACCTAAAGCCTTTACGATGTGAAGTTTGATATTACATTCTTGTTTCAGCTGTTAGTTTTCAGTTGGTTTCTCCCCTTTTGACTTCAGAAACTCCAAAGCATACTGTTGGGGCAATTGGGAGAAAGGACTTGGACTACTAGAAACCCAGATTTCAAGAAGGCATCTTAACTACTTAATTATTGTGTCAGTCCAGCAAATTACTTAATCTCTCTAACTCTCTATATTCTATGCAAAATAGGCTTAATATTTTCTCTAAGGGCTCCTCCTGAGAATTAAGTGAGATAATATCTTTAAGACTCCTGACACACAGTGAGAGCTCCTAAGCAGTAACTATTTTTATTTCGGGGTGTTTTAAAAAATGATTCTTTGTACTTAGTCTTGGGTTAAATCAAACTCAATTATGAGTAGAACTGAATTTGTTGATCTAAACTGCAGCCTCTTTTTGCAAACATTGCAAAATGAAGTTTCCCAGAAGAGATTTTAGAGAGAAGTGCATGAGGTTTATGGGGGTGGGGTGTCCTGTGTGCCTGTCTGTGTAACTATTTCTGTTTATTTCAAACACCTAATACTCGTTCACTCACTCACTCATTCAATAAATGATAACAATAGCCTTAAAACCTAAGGCGTAAGATCCTGGACATGTCGTAGTTCACCAAAACCATCCCACTCAGGCATGGATGGATTATTATTACACAGCTGATTCATTTGAGCCACTTTCTTGATACTGAAGGGAATGATCAGTCGTTGTGTTTGGACACAGAGTAAAAAGGAAGGTTGTAGAGTGAGGGACTCTCCTGCTTACTCGTAGGGACACTGGAGAGAAAATCTGCTTTAGTTTTCCTACTAATAACCATCAAAGAGGTAGGGAAGATTGATGATAGTGGTGCTTATTTTTGTCCATCATATCAATCATAAAGAATATCAGCTAGCCTTTTCAATTTTGAGGGACTTAATAATTTTGGTAGGAAAGAATGTGTAAAGGAAGCTCAGCAGGATAATGGCGTCTCTCTTAACCCCTTTTAAATTGTAGATTCCCCTATAATTGGTGGGAAATTTACTGACAGTACAGTAGAATAGAAAATAAAAATGGTCAACAAAATAAACAGAGATCATCAGAAATATTTAAGACTGCATATTAGAAGTGGTTAACGGTTACTTGTTAAAGAACATTTGTTATCACAGCATTTAAAATTTTATTTAATATAGTATGAACTAAAGATTTAATAGAGAATAGCCTTATAATTGTAATGTCACCATATATTTCTTTTTTTTTAAACATCTTTATGGGAGTATAATTGCTTTACATTTTTGTGTTAGTTGCTGCTGTATAACAAAGTGAATCAGCTATATGTATACATATATCCCCATATCCTGTCCTCTTGTGTCTCCCTCCCACCCTCCCTATCCCACCCTTCTAGATGGTCACAAAGCACCAAGCTAACATCCCTGTGCTGTGTGACTGCTTCCCACTAGCTATCTGTTTTACTGTTGGTCGTGTATATATGTCAGTGGTACTCTCTCACTTCGTCTCAGCTTACACTTCTCCCTCCCAGTGTCCTCAAGTTCATTCTGTACGTCTGCATCTTTATTCCTGTCCTGCCCCTAGGTTCTTCAGAAACTTGTTTGTTTTCTTTTTAGATTCCATATATATGTGTTTAGCATACAGTATTTGTTTTTCTTTCTGACTTACTTCACTCTATGACAGACTCTAGGTCCATCCACCTCACTACAAATAACTCAACTTTGTTTCTTTTTATGGGTAAGTAATATTCCATTGTATATATGTGCCACATCTTCTTTATTCATTCATCTGTTGATGGACACTTAGGTTGCTTCCATGTCCTGGCTTTTGTAAATAGAGCTGCAATGAACATTTTGGTACATGATTGTTTTTGAATTATGGTTTTCTTAGGGTATATGCCCAGTAGTGGGATTGCTGGGTCGTATGGTAGTTCTATTTGTAGTTTTTTAAGGAACCTCCATACTGTTCTCCATAGTGGCTGTATCAGTTTACATTCCCACCAACAGTGCAAGAGGGTACCCTTTTCTCCAGGGTTCCTCTCCAGCATTTATTGTTTGTAGATTTTTTGATGATGGCCATTCTGACTGGTGTGAGATGCTATCTCTTTGTAGTTTTGATTTTCATTTCTCTAATGATTAATGATGTTGAGCATTCTTTCCTGTGTTTGTTGGCAATATGTATCTTCTTTGGAGAAATGTCCCTTTAGGTCTTCTGCCCATTTTTGGATTTAGCTGTTTGTTTTTTTGATATTGAACTGCATGAGCCACTTGTATATTTTGGAGATTAATCCTTTGTGAGTTGCTTCCTTTGCAAATATTTTCTCCCATTCTGCATTCTGAGGGTTGTCTTTTCATCTTGTTTATGGTTTCCTTTGCTGTGCAAAAGCTTTTAAGTTTCATTAGGTCCCATATGTTTATCTTTGTTTTTATTTCCCTTTCTCTAGGAGGTGGGTCAAAAAGGATCTTGCTGTGATTTATGTCATAGAGTGTTCTGCCTATGTTTTCCTCTGAGAGTTTTATAGTGTCTGGCCTTATATTTAGGTCTTTAATCCATTTTGAGTTTCTTTTTGTGTATGGTGTTAGGGAATGTTCTCATTTCATTCTTTTACATCTAGCTGTTCAGTTTTCCTAGCACCACTTACTGAAGAGGCTGTCTTTTCTCCATTGTATATTCTTGCCTCCTTTATCAAAAATAAGGTGACCACAGGTACGTGGGTTTCTCTCTGGGCTTTCTATCCTGTTCCATTGATCTATATTTCTCTTTTTGTGCCAGTACCATACTGTCTTGATTACTGTAGCTTTGTAATATAGTCTGAAGTAGGGGAGCCTGATTCCTCTAGCTCCGTGTTTCATTCTCAAGATTGCTTTGGCTATTTGGGGTCTTTAATGTTTCCATACAAATTGTAAAATTTTTTGTTCTAGTTCTGTGAAAAACGCCATTGGTAGTTTGATTGGGATTGCATTGAATCTGTAGATTGCTTTGGGTAGTAGAATCATTTTCACAGTGTTGATTCTTCCAATCCAGGAACATGGTATATCTGTCCATCTGTTTGTATCATCTTTAATTTCTTTCATCAGTGTCTTATAGTTTTCTGCATACGTGTCTTTTGTCTCCTTAGGTAGGTTTATTCCTAGATATTTTATTCTTTTTGTTGCAATGGTAAATGGGAGTGTTTTCTTAATATCTCTTTCAGATTTTTCACCATTAGTGTATAGGAATGCAAGAGATTTCTGAGCATTAATTTTGTATCCTGCTACTTTACCAACTTCATTGATAAGCTCTAGTCATTTTCTGGTAGCGTCTTTAGGATTCTCTATGTATAATATAATGTTATCTGCAAACAGTGACAGCTTTACTTCTTCTTTTCCAATTTGGATTCCTTTTATTTCTTTTTCTTCTCTGACTGCTGTAGCTAAAATTTCCAAAACTATGTTGAATAATAGTGGTGAGAGTGGACAACCTTGTCTTGTTCCTGATCTTAGTGGAAATGGTTTCAGTTTTTCACCATTGAGAACGATGTTGGCTGTGGATTTGTCATATATGACCTTTATTAGGTTGAGGTAAGTTCCCTCTATGCCTACCTTCTGGAGAGTTTTTATCATAAATGGATGTTGAATTTTGTCAAAAGCTTTTTCTGCATATGTTGATATTATCATATGGCTCTTCTTCAATTTGTTAATATGGTGTATCACGTTGATTGATTTGCATATATTGAAGAATCCTTGCATTCCTGGGATAAACCCCACTTGATCATGGTGTATGATCCTTTTAATGTGCTGTTGGATTCTGTTTGCTAGTATTGCAGATTTTTGCATCTATGTTCATCAGTGATATTGGCCTGTAGTTTTCTTTCTTTGTGACATCTTTGTCTAGTTTTGGTATCAGGGTGATGGTGGCCTCGTAGAATGAGTTTGGGAGTGTTCCTCCCTCTGCTATATTTTGGAAGAGTTTGAGAAGGATAGGTGTTAGCTCTTCTCCAGATGTTTGATAGAATTTGCCTGTGAATTCATATGGTCCTGGGCTTTTGTTTGTTGGAAGATTTTTAATTACAGTTCAATTTCAGTGCTTGTGATTGGTCTGTTTATACTTTCTATTTATTCCTGGTTCAGTCTCGGGAGGTTGTGCTTTCCTAAGAATTTGTCCATTTTTTCCAGGTTGTCCATTGTATTGGCATATAGTTGCTTGTAGTAATCTCTCATGATCCTTTGTATTTCTGCAGTGTCAGTTGTTACTTCTCCTTTTTCACTTCTAATTCTATTGATTTGAGTGTTCTCCCTTTTTTTCTTGATGAGTCTGGCTGATGGTTTATCCATTTTGTTTATCTTCTCAAAGAACCAGCTTTTAGTTTTATTGATCTTTGCTATTTTTTCCTTCATTTCTTTTTCATTTATTTCTGATCGATCTTTATGATTTCTTTCCTTCTGCTAACTTTGAGGTTTCTTGTTCTTCTTTCTCTAATTGCTTTAGGTGTAAGGTTAGTTTGTTTTTTTGAGATGTTTCTTGTTTTTTGATGTAGGATCGTATTGCTATAAAATTCCCACTTAGAACTGCTTTTGCCGCATCCCATAGGTTTGGGACCATCGTGTTTTCATTGTCATTAGTTTCTATGTATTTTTTAAATTCGTCTTTGATTTCTTCAGTGTTCTCTTGGTTATTTAGTAGCATGTTGTTAGCCTCCCTGTGTTTGTATTTTTTTTACAGATTTTTTCCTGTAGTTGATATCTAGTCTCATAGCATTGTGGTCAGAAATGATACTTGATACGATTTCAGTTTTCTTAAATTTACCAAGGCTTGATTTGTGACCTGAGATATGACCTATCCTGGAGAATGTTCCATGAGCACTTGAGAAGAAAGTGAATTCAGTTGTTTTTGCATGGAATGTGCTATAAATATCAGTTAAGTCCATCTTGTTTAATGTAGCATTTAAAGCTTGTGTTTCCTTATTTATTTTCATTTTGGATGATCTGCCCATTGGTGAAAGTGGGGTGTTAAAGTCCCGTGTTATTATTGAGTTGTTGTCAATTCCCCCTTTTTTTGGCTGTTAGCATTTGCCTTATGTATTGAGGTACTCCTATGTTGAGTGCATAAATATTTACAATTGTTATATCTTCTTCTTCGATTGATCCCTTGATCATTATGTAGTGTCCTTCTTTGTCTCTTGTAATAGTCTTTATTTTAAAGTCTATTTTGTCTGATATGAGAATTGCTACTCCAGCTTTCTTTTGATTTCCATTTGCATGGAATATCTTTTAACATCCCCTCACTTTCAATCTGTGTGTGTCCCTAGGTCTGAAGTGGGTCTCTTGTAGACAGCATATATATGGTTCTTGTGTTTGTATCATTCAGCCAGTCTATGTCTTTTGGTTGGAGCACTTAATCCATTTACATTTAAGGTAATTATCGATATGTATGTTCCTATTACGATTTTCTTAATTGTTGTGGGTTTGTTATTTTAGGTCTTTTCCTTCTCTTGTGTTTCCTACCTAGAGAAGTTCCTTTAGCATTTGTTGTAAAGCTGGTTTGGTGGTGCTGAATTCTCTTAGCTTTTGCTTGTCTCTAAAGCTTTTAATTTCTCCATCAAAGCTGAATGAGATCCTTATTGGGTAGAGTAATCTTGGTTGTAGCTTTTTCCCTTTCATCACTTTAAATATGTCCTGCCACTCCCTTCTGGCTTGCAGAGTTTCTGCTGAAAGATCAGCTGTTAACCTTATGGGGATTCCTTTGTATGTTATTTGTTGCTTTTCCCTTGCTGCTTTTAATATTTTTTCTTTGTATTTAATTTTTGATAGTTTGATTATTATGTGTTTTGGTGTGTTTCTCCTTGGATTTATCCTGTATGGGACTCTCTGTGCTTCCTGGGCTTTATTATTTCCTTTCCCATATTAGGGAAGTTTTCAACTATAATCTCTTCAAATATTTTCTCAGTCCTTTTCTTTTTCCCTTCTTCTTCTGGGACCCCTATATTTTGAAATTTGTTGCATTTAATGTTTTCCCAGAGGTCTCTGGACTGTCCTCAATTCTTTTCATTCTTTTTTCTTTTTTCTGCTCTGTGACAGTTATTTCCACTATTTTATCTTCCAGGTCACTTTTCCTTTCTTCTGCCTCAGTTATTTTGCTATTGATTCCTTCTAGAGAATTTTAAATTTCATTTATTGTGTTGTTCATCATTGTTGTTTGCTCTTTAGTTCTCCTAGTTCCTTGTTAAATGTTTCTTGTAATTTCTGCATTTTATTTCCAAGATTTTGGATCATCTTTACTATCATTACTCTGAATTCTTTTTCTAGTAGACTGCCTATTTCCTCTTCATTTGTTTGGTCTGATGGGTTTTTACCTTGCTCCTTCATCTGCTGTGTGTATTTCTCTGTCTTCTCATTTTGCTTAACTTACTGCGTTTGGGGTCTCCTTTTCGCAGGCTGTGGGTTCATTAGTTCCCATTGTTTTTGGTGTGTGCCCCCAGTGGGTAAGGTTGGTTCAGTGGCTTGTGTAGGCTTCCTGGTGGAGGGGACTTGTGCCTGTGTTCTGGTGGATGAGGCTGGATCTTGTCTTTCTGGTGGGCAGGACTGTGTCCGATGATGTGTTTTGGAGTGTCTGTGAACTTAGTATGATTTTAGGCAGCCTCTCTGCCAATGGGTGAGGTTGTGTATCTGTCTTGCTAGTTGTTTGGCATGGATTGTCCAGCATTGGAGCTTGCTGGTCGTTGAGTAGAGCTGGGTCTTAGCATTGAGGTGGATGTCTCTGGGAGAGCTCTCGTCAATTGATATTACGTGGGGCTAGGAGGTCTCTGGTGGTCCAATATCCCGAACTCGGCTCTCCTACTTCAGAGGCTCAGCCCTGACACTCGGCCAGAGCACCAAGACCCTGTTAGCCACATGGCTTCTCCAACAGTAAGAGTTTCTAGAAGTTTAGTCATCTTCCTCTTCCAGGTACAGAGAGGGAACCTTTATTTCTTACTACATAATTAAATGGGCAACAGCATTTCAGGAAAGATTTGAATTTTTCAGTAAAACTTTCTAAATTGTACCTTGGCATTTTTAAGGCATTGTGTTTTTATTTTATTTCAGAGTTTTAACTGGATGATGTACTAGATGATTTGAATACTTTTTATGTTTTTTAAAATGATTTTTTGCAACATTAATTTTTATAACATGAAACCTAATTAGGACAATGAAAATAAGAAGTGTTATCCATCCCACCAGATTACAGTGCTCACTGTCCTTGGTCGGTCCCCACCACCTGCCTTCCCTGCCATTCCCTTTTTTGCCTTGCTTTTGATTGGCCTTCACTGGGAAGATCTTTCTGAATAGATTATTTTTGTCTATTTAGAGGCAGTATTTCAAAACGTAATCCCGCTCTTCCCAATAAACCTGAACTGCCTTGTTTTCAAAGATTCATAAGTTAATAGGAATCAAGGTGGTAGCCTTATTTCTGCTAGGGTAGTATCCATTTTTTAGAAGAATTTTTACCAGATTTTGGAAAGTGTATCTTACACAACTAGAATGCTGCACTTGGGGACAGAAAACCTGTGTTTTAGCCTCAACTCTGCCACTTGAAAGGTTTACAGACATGGGCACATCACTTACTTGCCTTGACGCTCAGTTCTCTTCTCTGAAAAACGGGCATGATAATCTTGACCACAGATAACGGGCATGATAATCTTGACCACTTAGCCTGGTTTCTATGAGGATTAAATGGCACAGTAGAGTCAAAATTGATTTTAAAACTATGGAAGATTGTGCAAAATAAAGTATTTCTTTTAACCTCAAAATTTATTTTGGAAGAATTGATGTCTTTTCACTTATATGGCATGTTTATATTAATTTTAAATATAAAATGTAAACATATATAATTTATATTTTTCACAAATATATTACTTTTAAGAGCCACTGCTGCAGATTGCGAGAAGAACTTATAGCCCATTTTTCATTACTTTAAGCGAGATCATGACAATATAAATTATGAAATGTGAAATATTACTTGGGCTATGTAGGATTGATATAAGATAACACTTCATGTGCATTTATTCTATAAAATATATTATAAGTTTGAGTTTTTCTTCAAATAATTCAATATTTCAGAATTATAGTGTACACTATTATAATGAGTATTTTTAAAGTTTTAGATGACTAAGTGTGATATTGCCTAGATGAATGCCATTCATGTAAAGGAAGCAAAACATACTGTCAGATATTCAAAGAATGAGAAAATTAACTGGACACACAAAGACAGATGAAATAGAATCATAAGCAAATCTGAAAATGAGAATATTGGGGATATAACACTTGGGTGAATTTAATAAGAATTAAATATATGGTTTGTCTAAATATTGTTTCTAATTGGAGACAAAATCAAATCTGTGGTAAAATGACACTTGAAATAGAAGTTATGTAATAAAAAACTCAATAACAATAATAATTGTGATCTGTAACCTCTGATCATATTAGTAAAGATTTGCAGATCTGAGAGTAGAAGACGTAAAATGTTTCTAAATTTTGCATCTTATATATGGAGAAGTCAAAAGTCATTTGAATCAAAAACAGGATAATTATTTGTCAAGTTAGAATAAAAATCAAAAGCAAAGCAAACACTTCTTGAGGCAAAAGGGAAAATAAAATTACGGTCAACCATATTCAGTTTATACTCTGAAACAAGAGTATTAAATATTCAAAGTTAAAAATATTGAAAAGTTAATAAAAATCCTAATGAATTATACTCTTAAAAGGTATTTTAAAATTCACATTGAAAAATGAGAGTAACTGAATGATTAAAGTAGATCAGATACTGAGAAACAAAATAAAAAGGGAGATAACAATACAAATGTCATAAAATAGAATTCCAGGTGAAAACAATAAAAACAAACAAAATGGTTGTTAAAAGGTGCCACTCACTTTTAGGCAGTCCCTATAATAGTTAAGAATGTTTATGTAACAAAGAGATTGCCAACTAATTATATAAATTAAAAGCTGTTAGAAATGGAAAAAGAAATAGAAAATAAACATTAGTAGCTGTTATTTATCACTATCATTCTAAGACAAATCAAGTAACAAAAAGCAAATGAGTGTGTCAAAGATAGGCTAATTACCAGCATGTTGTTTACTCTATGCAAGGCAGATGAATCCATAGATTGATTTTATCCAATAAAGGGAAAAACAAGCTTGATAAAAGAGACAGAGGAGAGAGGGAGGAAAAACAAACTATAGCCAATAGCAGAACAGTTTTCAGTTTTTGGAGAAAGTGATTAGTGGTCATTTAACAGGAGATGTGTCTAGCCTATCTGTGTCCTTTTACAGACCCACTAAATAGCATCAAAGAAAACACCTTTAGTTGTTTATAGATTCTTTAGAAGACCTCACACATTTATTAGTGTCTTTGTGACAAGCTGCCTCAATGAAATGTCTGCCAGAATCCTTTTTAAAATATCTCTACTTTAGTTACAGCAGATCTTCACCATTTCCCTGTTCACAATTTCTCAGTTATTTATTTCTCCAATAATCATGATTTGTCAAAATACATATGTATATAAAATACCTACAAAATCTATGATAGAAAATACTTCAGATTGTTAGCACAGATGGTTCTGGTGGCATTACTAAAAGTGATTTTTACTCTCTTTGTAAATTTTCCACCATTTTTCCAAGTCAAAAAAAGTATTTTATAATCAAAAAACCTAAAATTTTTATTTTTAAAAACAGTAATTGATCCCAATCATTGAGCAACCAAGTGCTTTATGTATGTTGCTTCATTCAGTCCTTCAGCAAAACTCAGTATAGTTCATTCAGAGACAAAGAAATTGATCCTGAGAGAGGACAACTGATTTGTCCAAGGATCAACTAGTTCCATTATTCTGACTCACTAAAAATTAATACCATGTCCCCTCTCACCACTCCTTTTTAACAGTGTACTGGAAGATCTACCCAAGAATGGGATATGAAGCTATACAGATTGGGAAGAAGAAATAAATGTCTTTGTTCTCAGATTACATGATGACCTACATAGACAATCAGAAAAAAAAAAAAAAAAAAATCTCCTGGAACTACAAGTAATTATAGCAAGGTGTCAGGATAACAAGGTTAATATACAGAAATCAGTTGATTTCCCATATACCAGCAATGAATGAGGAATTTGAAATTAAAAGCACAATACCATTTATATTATCATTTCCCAAAATGAAATACTGACGTATGAATACATACAAAATCTATAGAACTGTAAAATTCTGATGAAAGCGAAGAATTTTATAAATGTAGAGATATTTCATGTTCATGATAAGAAGACAGTGTTGTCAACATGTCAATTCTTTCTAACTTAACGTACAGATTCGGTTTGGTCCCAATGAAACTTCTAGCAAGTTAATTTGTGGATATCAAAAAACTGATCATAAAGTTTTATATGAAGCAGCAAGAGACCCAGAATAATCGGCACAATATTGAAGGAGAAGAACGAAGTTGGAAGACTGGCATGACCTGTCTTCAATACTTACTATAAAGCTACAGTGCTATATGAGTCCAACTGTATGACATTCTGGAAAAGGCAAAACTATGGAGAGAGTAAAAAGATTAATGGTTGCCAGGGGTTGGAGTGGGGAGGATAAATAAGTGGAGCACAGAGGATTTCCAGGGCAGTGGAAATACTTCGTGTGGTACCACAATGATGGATTTAAATATTTGTCATTATCTATTTGTCCAAACCCATAGAATACACAACACCAGAAGTGAACCCTAATGTAAACTATGGATGGTTAGGATGTGTCAAGTAGGTTCATCAGTTGTAACAAATATATCACTCATGGGAGATGTGAATAGTGGGGGACACTGCGTTTTTGGGGGGCAGATTGTATATGGGAAATCTCTATACCTTCCCCTCAATTTTGCTGTGAACCTTGGACTGTTCTAAAACAATAAAGCATTAATTAAAAAAAAAATTCTACCAACGGCAGGCAGAAAAAGTACTAGCAAGCAACTAGCAACCAAGATTTGAAGCTCAGGAAATAGAATCACTAATTTTTTTCCCAAGTATTCATTCATTTCTTCAACAATTTTGTTTTTATGAATGGAACATTCTCCCTGTCCTATCAGTGCTCACAGCCTATCAATGACACAGACACTTAAAGAAACACTTTCAGTAATGTGTAATAACTAAGGTAGCACAGGGCTGGGAGTGATTAACTCTGCAGAGTGGAAGTGGAGGTAGAGAAAGGTAGAGCTCCAGCCAAGACTCTCATTTCAGAGACAGTGTTGTAGAGATGAGAAAAGAACTGTGTATGACATCGTCCTTGAGTCTGAGGATTAAGAAACAAAAAGAAGTTGTTTAATGCCTCAAACAACAAATGGCATTGCCAAAAAGGTAGAAGTTTGTGAATGAATGCTTGTAATTTGAAGTAATGAATTAAGAAATATAAATAGACCAAAAGTGAGATTTTTTGGTGACAGTGACAATTTTTTTTTAAATATTTGAATCTGGACTAGACTGCTTAGGTTTGCTCTGCCACACAGTAATTGTGTGGTTTGGGGCAAATGACTGTCTTTTTCAAAGCTCAGTTTGCTCTATTAAAAGACAATTATAACAACACCTACCTTTTAAGGATAGAATAATTCATATGCATATATCCCTTAAAACTGTGCCTAGTATGGTTGAGGGAAAGAAGCGGTAGCTTGGCTGGAGTGGTACCAACAAGAGGGAGAGTGGGAGGGAGATGAGGTAAAAGAGGAGAGAAGTGACTAGAGCTTTTAGTTTGAGTGAGATGAGAGGCCATTGGAGTGTTCTCAACAATGTAGTGACAAGATTTGACATGTTTTAAATGGATCATGATACTGATGTTTTATGAATTAAGAATAGGGTGTGAGAGTGTAAATGCAGAGACCTATCAGGAGGCTTTTGCAATAATGCAGGGGAGAAATGATGGTATCTTAGCCTAGGCATTAATGCTGAGAGCACCAAAGAAACAGTTGTGCAGGGTATCCATGTACAAAGGTTACTTGTCATCGTGGTTAGTGTAGGAAATTCCAATATGCAGCTAAGGTTGCAGGATGTAGGCTCCCTACCCTACAATTATGAAATAGCAGTGGCTTCCCATACAATTCGCTTATTTTCTTTAGCAAACAAATGTTTGTTTTAGATATCACTTAGCAATAGTAGATGAGCTAAGGCTGGCCAGTTATTACAAATGAAAAAGCTACAAATGACTGAGGTTAGAACTCACAATTATTAACTGGCAAAATATGATATGCAGAAATAAAACATTCCCCAATTGTACTAGTTATTTCAGAGGAGCATGTCATTTGATAGCATTGAAAACTATATGAAACATAACTGGTAATGTATTAATTGAAGGTTTTTTTTTTTAAAGGTCTTATCTGTTCCAAAGTTGAGTGTAACTCTTTCTTCCTTCTGGCAGATAGGATGGGAATGAAGAGTCATATGTGAAATCTGAAATTTGGGAAAATATATGTCTGTACTGTTGTCTTTTTGTTTATAGACAGGTAGGATGGAGGGAAATAGTAAGAGTCATAGAAGACAGCCTATTGTTTAGACATATTTATTAAATCTACATTGACTATTCAAAGGAAGGAATGGAGCCGCATTTCTCAGGCATGACTAAATTAGTCTAAGAGAGTATGAGGAATATGTTTTGAACTTACTGGGGGGCAAAGGAGTAAAGAAGCGTAGGCAGAGGCTGCGAAAGCTAAACTCAATTGGAAAAAAATGATTTGAAGACATTTTTAAAAGAGGCATGATTATTTTCCTTGTCATGATGTCAATCTCTCTCTACCTTCCTTAATTTCTTGTGGAATCCACACTGCATATCAAATGCCTTCTGTAAGTGGAGGTGGTGCTGATGTTCGTAAATTAAACAAAAATGTCTGGGATCCATATTGAGACGCTAAGCGAAGAAGTCAGTAAGTGCAAAGACTATGACAAAAGCAGGAATCTGGAGCCATTGGTGACTAGGAAAACAATAGACACCTGGCCCCCAAGATCTCCAAAGAGATCTGGGACGCATGCATCTCACTGCACGTGAACCTGATTTTGAGCTACACTATTTGGATCTCAAGAAACATGGTACTTTGGCTGACATTTGAGTTATTGCTTCAGCTGGGCATTGATAACCTGAAGTGATTATATGTTGGGGATGCGACATTCAAGGGATAAGTAAATCCCACTTGCAATATTTGGACAGGTCAGCTGTCAAACTCAGGGATTTTTAGATCTTCTAATTCTTGATTAAAAACTTGCCTGAACATTAAAATCACCTTGGTGGCTTTGAAACCATGCCTATGTTTGAACTCCATCCTAAACTAATAAGAATTTTATGCACAGTCAAGTTTAAGAACCACAGTGGGTATCAAATAACTGTAGAACAATTCAACCTAGAACATCCTAGCCTGGGATTCCTGTTTTTCACCAAACATTAATCAGTGGGAAAAAATGTAGATCCCCAACTATGCAGAACTCAATTTATGACAACTAGTAGAGGAGGAATACTGATGTGTTAGGTATGGTTCTACCCTTAAAGAATTTATAATGAAATGAAGGAACTAGGTTTATACATGGTAAATAACTATCAGAATTGCTCTGTGACTTCAAGTACTGGATAACAATGTAGGGCGGGAATAATCAGGACTTGCTTTAAGGAGGAAAGTGTACCTGGGTTACTCAGTAATTACTGTTTCTTGCTTTGGGAGGACCGCAGTAAGTAGCTATTGTAGATGAATAAGATTGATCCAAGTTCCTTTTCAAATATTTGGAAATACCATTATTATTGAAACAATGCCCCAGATTCTAGAAATTGTGTTGTAAACAGGTGGACATGATGGAAGAGTTGCAAACTATAAAGACTGAATTTTCACGAATAGAGTTCTATGTTGTTCATCAAATAAATCTTATGGAAAAATTAATCAACTAGTACACATAATCGTCATTATTCTTTTTAGTAATTAAGGAGAAATAGTAATCAGTTCATATAAATGATAATAGTGACTATCACTTTCATGCAATTAAAAACATCAGGCTTTTCTTTATTGTCCAGTTTATCTAATCCATAGCGAAGTAGTGCAGAACAGCAGCTCTGGAACTGAACCTCCTGGGTTTGGATGCTGGATCCTCTGCCTTCTGTGTGACCTTGAACAATGTAATTAATCTCCATCTCCTATTTCCTCATATATAAAAATGAGGTGATAATATTACTTTTCTTTAAAAATTGCCGTGGGGATTGAATTAGATACTAAATGAAAAGCACTTAAAATAAATGAAATACATCTGTCATATAGTCTGTCCTCAGTGTGTTAGCTGTTCTTATTATCTCTAATCTTCTTTGAAATCATATATTAATTAGTGATCATTATCATCCAGAAACACAACAGAAACTGAAAAATAGAGGGTTGCTTTATTTAAATTTTATTTAAATTGAAAAAGTTTTTTTAATTTGAATGAATAACTGGAGACTTCAGTCTCCATAGGCCTCCACTGAAATAGTAATACGACCTTTAGCAAGTTAATCATCCCTTCTGTGCCTCAGTTTCTCACCTGTACAATGGGGATAATCATATGTCATGCCTCAAAAGATTGTTGCAAGGATTAAATAACATATGCGAAGCACTTAAAACAATACCTAGCACAAAGTAAGCACCACGTGTTACCTGTTATTATTACGAGTACCCTTAGTTTTATGCTTGTGCTCCATTCATGATCTTCCGCTTTGCCATTCCCATGGTTCTCCAGCCCCCTGCAGGGTCTTTAGTGGATCCCCTCTACCCATTGTTAATTTCCCTGGTTGCTTGTGAGCTTAAGGCAGCAGAAAATGACTACCAGCTTTTTAATAGCATTTTGAATGAAACTCATTTTTATAGAATGTCCTGGGAATTTACATTTTAAGCCTTTCATCACTAATATTCTTCTGTTGAAGGATATTCTCTAAGTGCAGGTGATGAAGAGCCAAATCTCATCCTCACTACCTTTGAGTGTCGTGGGCATTGAGTGGTGTAGGAATAGAGTGGGGATGAGGAGAGACCGTTTTCTTGAACTTGGCTCCATTCTACATCTAAGGTCAGTCCAAAGAAAATGTTTCTCTTTCCTTTAGAGGAAGGGAGAATGGCTTTTTAGCTCTTTGACACTTAAAATCTGGAGTGGTCGTAACTGAAGATGACAAAAATGAACTTTACTGACTCCATAATTTTTCCAGAGCTTTGCATATGTATATTTATATTCCTCTGTCTGAGGCAAATAGAAGCTGTGGCAACAGTGCTTTATGTCTTGTATGACCATGCACCGAAGTACTTTAGGAAAATCATGAAGATGACAGCAATTTTTAGAAAATATAACACGAAAAAAGATTTTCCAGCACTTGAAAGAAGAACAAATTACATTCATTTTCTTAACATTTTAATGGTAAGAATATTCTGATAAAACTAAACAGAGAGACTGTAGCATTCCATTCTCAAAATAATCAACTTAGGCAGCATTTCTGCTGTAAATTTAATCTGCATTATTAAGTAAAAAATGATAGCGCTCTATTTTGTTTTACCTGCATTTGAAAACAGGTCCCTTTTATCTAATGGAAGAGAAAAAAAAAAACAGACATAGTATTTTTAAAACAGCACCCTAAGGATCTTTAAAAACCAGAAAATTGAAATAACTTTGTAAAGATGGCATTGTATCATTTTTAGAATTTTTAAAAAGCTTCTTTCATTAAAAATCTTCCCCAAACTGAATTCCTTATAAAAGAAATTACTCATTTTTATTAGTTTAACTTTAATGTCAGTACTCAGGTTTATAAGTACAGTATCAGAAAAACAATGGATTAATAACAGATGTCATATGATGCTTTTATATCTCATATTATGTTTGATTCCTCATTGCTTTTCTCTGTTGCTTTAATTCCTAATCACTCACCCCCAAACAGAGAGCATCTGCCAATTTCATCATATGGGAACTTAATAATACTTAATTAAAATACAAAGCTCGAGTTGCTATCTACCATGTAATTGAATGTGATTTAAATAAAACAATAATGGAAAGTATTAGATAGTTCATATATATTTCTGTTGAAAAAGGATAATTTCTTGACTGTTTCTTCAGAGTAACCATAGGTTTGTAATTTTATCTATGTTATAAAAAGAAACTTCGCAAAATATTATTGGTTTTTCTCTCCTGTCACTTAAAGCTACATCTCATTGTAACTTTTTAAATATTAACTTTCCTTTTGGACATTCAAAGCAACGCTGTTACATTTTTATGTATCTTAAAAAGTTTTTTCTAGATATGAGTTTGTAATGGTTTCAAAATATTCATCTACAGTGTCTAATAAGATGAAACATGCTTTTACTAATTATTTTTTGCTTGCAAATTTTGTTGAAACATGTAACTGTATGACAATCTGTTAAAAGAATATCTTTGAGTAGAAGTGATAATTATCAATTAGTTACCAGTTACCCTAGAAAAGTAGAGAAAGAATAGTAATAATCATGGCAGAAGCATTCAGATGCCGTGAACTGTTGTTTCCTTCTTTTTTTTTCTTTATGTCCAATACTAATTTTTGTAAAACAAATAGACAAGTATAGAAATATAGATCACGGAAGAACAAGGTTGAAATAGGCATTGTGCTTAGAAGTAAATATGTATTTCATAAAAATGTGTGAAGTTGATCTCCAGTGTATGTTGTTTATTTTGTCTTATTTGCTTCAGATCATTTTTTAAATCACACATTATAAACTCAGTTGAGGTCCCTTTTGTGTTCCTTCCCTGTCTCATTCCCCTCTATCACTCTCTATTAATATGAAGTTGCTATTTAGTTTGGCTCTCCTCAGTTTTATAGTTTTATAATGTATTTTTAAAACAAATATTCATTATCATATTCCTTTATGGAATTACAGTGTTTCAGTGGTGAACCAAGGTGGGTGGGGGCAGAGGAAGAAGCAGATGGTGGGTGGGAGCTGTGTACAGGTAGGGAGTAGTATTTCATCACTGACTTGTTTAGAACTGCTTACTTTTTGTTGGTTTTATTATTGTCTTTAAATTCTTTACAGCTAATACTTCCCCTTATTGCTTCACTCAGACAAAACATCCCACTGTTCTACCCTACCCCACCCCTTAGTATGCCACAACAGATATGAATATGCCACGGTTTCAAAATTCATTCTCTTTTTGGGATCATGTGAGTCGATGCTACTCAACATGCATGGTCTGCAAACTGCTTATACCTGGTTGGTGATGAGATGAGGAGACTGCACCATAATGCATTAATCTACTGTTTCTGTCATCCAGAAAATCATGCTATAAAACAAAACAAAACACAACAAAACAAAATGTGTAAATGAGGTAGTCTAGCTGAACCAGGGTATGTGTAATGATTTGTCTTCTGTAACAAGCCCCATGCAGCAGGATGGTTAACAAACTCTTCACAGAACAGAACTAGACACTTTCAGTAGCACTGATTTGGGGTGGTTGCAGTTTTTCTTGCATATTACTCATAATTCAGAGAATATGCTTATATGTGCTTCCTGATATATGAGTGCAAGACATTCTCTGAGCTTGTTCCTAGATGAAGAACTGCTGGGAATTGGACTGTGTCCATAGTCATCTTTACTACCTATCAGTAATGCGTTCCAAAGTGATTGTACCAGCTTACCTTCTGATCAGCATGCTCCAAGTTTAAATTTACCCAAAACCTTACCAATAGTTAGAAATGTTAGAACTTTTCTTTTCCAATTGACTGGGTACAAAGTGGTTTCTTTTTGTTGTTTTACCTTGCATTTCCGTGATTTCTAGAGTGGTTGTTCATCTTCTCATATTAGCCTGTCACCTTTACTCTTGAATTACATTTTTTTTCTTATTGATTTGGGGGACTAATAAATTTTATATTTCAGATAAATATCTTTTGTTAAGACCGTAAATGTCTTCTCCCAAACTCTTGCTGTATTTCAGCTCTGTTTATAGTTGTTTTTTCTTTTGGTCTCATCAAAAGTTTTGTTTTGATGTAATTCATCAATATTTTCCTTTATGATTCGAAAACATTTTCTATCTTTTTCAAGATATTTTTCTATTCCAAGGTCATAAATAGATTCTACGTATTGTTACCTATGTTTAAAAGTTTAAAATTTTTCTAATTTAAGATTATAATTTATTTTATTTTTGTTTGGATTGAGGTCAAAATCTAATTTTATTTTATCTTTTTATATGGATAGAAATGTGTTCTGGTTCTACTTAAAAAATTAATATACACCTGATTCATGAATTTATAATGCTGACTCTTTCATATATATTAAATTCTAAGATCTATGCATTATGTCCTTTTATCTTTACAATATTCTTTTTGCTGATATTGCACCTGTTACATGAAGTTTTATTTACCTCCTACCTGATAGAGTAGGGCCATTGGTCCTGTTGATTTTCTGCAAAATTATCTTTTTTATTCTTATATCTTCACATTTTCATATTTATTTTAGAATTATTTTCTGTAATTCAAGAAATTCTGTTAGGATATTTCTCACATTTAGTTAATGGATTAATTGGAGTAAAATTGACATCTTTATAATTTTTAGTCATGCTTTCCATGCCATATGGCTCTATGAAATCAAATCTTCTTTTGTGTCCTCAATATCTTTCAGCTATTTTGTATCTGTTTCTTTTTCTTCCAATTTTACTGAGATATAATTGACATACAGCAATGTATAAGTTTAAGGTGTACAGTATAATGATTTGATTTATATACATCATGAAGTGATTATCACACTAAGTTTAGTGAACATCCGTCATCTCATATAGATACAAAGTTAAAGAAATAGAAAAAATGTTGTTCTGGTCATGAGGACTGTTAGGATTTACTCTCTTACCAACTTTCATATGTCACATACAGCAGTGTAAATTCTGTTTATCATGTTGTACATTACATCCCTATTACTTATTTATTTTATAACTGGAAGTTTGTACTCTTTGATTGCCTTCATCCAATTCCCCCTCCTCTCACTCCCCACCCCTGGTAACCACCAATCTGATCTCTTTTCCCTCTGAGTTTGTTTGTTTTTCTGGTTTTGAAATATAATCGACCTACAACAGTATTTTAGTTCCTGTTACACAACATAGTGATTCGATATTTCTATGCACTTCAAAGTGATCAACATGATAAGTCTAGTTACTATCTATCACCATACAAATACACTACAAAGTTATTGACTATATTTCCCCACACTGTGACTTTAATACCCGTGACTCTTTTTTTTGCAACTGGAAGTTTGTACCTCTTAATACCCCTTACCTACATCTTTCCTCTCCCCACCCCCTGCCCCTCTGGCAACCACTTGTTTGTTCTTTGTATCTCTAACTATGTTTTTGTTTTATGTTTGTTCATTTGTTTTGTTTTTTAGATTCCACGTGTAAGTGAAATAATACAGTATTTGTCTTTCTCTTTCTGACTTACTTCACTTAGCATAATACCCTCGAATTCCATCCCTCTTGTCACAAATGGCAAGATTTCATTCTTTATATGGCTAATAGTCCATTGAATATATATGCCACATCTTCTTTATCCACCCATCTATTGAGGGGCACTTTAGTTTCTTTCTTACCTTGGCAATTGTAAATAATGCTTCAATGAACGTAGGGGTGAATATATCTGTTCTAATTAGTGTTTGGTTTTTTTGGATAAATACGCAGGAGTAGAATTGCTGGATCATATGGTAGTTCTGTTTTTAATTTTTGAGGAATCTCCATACTGTTTTCCATAGTGGCTACACAAATTTACATTCCCACCAATAGTATAAGAGGGTTTCCTTTTCTCCACATCCTCTCCAACACTTGTTATTTGTTTTCTTTTGAATAATAGCCATTCTGACAGGTGTGAGGTGATATCTCATTGTAGTTTTTTTTTTTTTTTTTTTGCGGTACGCAGGCCTCTCACTGTTGTGGCCTCTCCCATTGTGGAGCACAGGCTCCGGATGTGCAGTCTCAGTGACCATGGCTCACAGGCCCAGCTGCTCCACGGCATGTGGGATCCTCCCGGACCGGGGCACGAACCCGTGTCCCCTGCATCGGCAGGCGGACTCTCAACCACTGCGCCACCAGGGAAGCCCTCATTGTAGTTTTGACTTGAATTTCCCTGATGATTAGTGATGTTGAGCATCTTTTCATGTACTAGTTGGCCATCCATATGTCTTCCTTGGAAAATTGTCTATTCAGATCCTCTGCCCATTTTTTAATCTAGTTGTTTGTTTTTTGGTGTAGAGTTGTATGAGTTCTTTGTGTATTGTGGATGTTAACACCTTATCATATACATTGTTTGAAAATCTCTTCTCGCATTCAGTAAGTGGCCTTTTCGTTTTGTTAAAAATTTCCTTTACTGTGTGAAATCCTTTTAGATTTCTGTAGTCCCATTTGTTTATTTTTCCTTTTATCTCCCTTGCCTGAGGAGACATATCTAAAAAACTATTACTAAGACTGATGTCAAAAAGCATACTGCCTATGTTTTCTTCTAGAAATTTTATGGTTTCATGTCTTATATTTAAGTCTTTAATCCATTTTGAATTTACTTTTGTGCATGGTGTGAGAGAATAGTCCAGTTTGATTCTTTTGCATGTAGTTGTTCAGTTTTCCCAACACCATTATTGAAGAGGCTGTCTTTTCCCCATTGTATATCCTTCCTTCCTTTGTCATGATTAATTGTACATATAAGTGTGGGTTTATTTCTGACCCCTCTAATCTGTTCCATTGATCTACATGTCTTTTTTTGTGCTAGTATCATACTGTTTTGATGACTGTAGCTTTGTAGTATAGTTTGAAAACAGGGCGCATGATACTGCCAGCTTTCTTCTCCTCTCTCAAGATTATTTTGCCTATTCAGGTCTTTTGAGTTTCTATACAAATCTTAGAATTGTTTGTTCTAGTTCTGTGAAAAATGCCATTGGTATTTTGTTAGGAATTGCATTTAATCTGTAGATCGCCTTGGATAGTATGGTCATTTTAACAATATTATTTCTTCCCATCCATGAACACAGTATGGATTTATCTTTTCATCTGTTTGTGTTGTCTTCAGTTTCCTTCATCAGTGTCTTATAGTTTACCAAGTACAGGTCTTTTACCTCCTAGTTAAGTTTATTCCTAGGTATGTTATTCTTTTAAATGATATTGTAAGTGGGATTGTTTTCTTAATATATCTTTCTAATAGCATGTTATTAATGTATAGAAATGCAACAGATTTATGTATCTTAATTTTCTATCCTGCAACTTTACTGAATTAATTGATGAGACCTAGTACTTTTTGGTGGCATCTTTAGGATTTTCTACATACAGTGTCATGTCATTGGCAAACAGTGACAATTTTATTTCTTTCCAGTTTGAATTTCTTTTATTTCTTTTTCTTTTCTGATTGCTGCAGGTAGGACTTCTAGTAACCATGTTGAATAACAGTGACAAGAGTGGGCATTCTTATCTTCTTCCTGATCTTAGAAGAAATGCTTTCAGCTTTTTACTGTTGAGTATGATGTTAGCTGTGGGTTTATTTTGTATGGCCTTTACTATGTTGCAGTAGGTTCCCTCTCTACCCACCTTGTTGACATTTTTTATCATAAGTGGATGTTGCATTTTGTCAAAAACTTTTTCTACATCTATTGAGATGATCATATGATTTTTATTTTTTAATTTGTTAATGTGGTGTATCACATTTATTGATTTGTGGATATTGAGCCATTCTTGCATCCCTGGGATAAATCCTGCTTGATCATGGTGTATGATCCTTTTAATGTGTTCTTGTATTCAGTTTGCTAATATTTTGTTGAGGATTTTTGAATTTATATTCATCAGTGATATTGGCCTGTAATTTTCTTTTTTTGTGATATCTTTTTCTGGCTTTAAGATCAGGGTGATGCTGTCACCCTGAATGAGTTTGGAAGTGTTACTTCCTTTGCAATGTTCTGGAGTAATTTGAGAAGGATATATGTTAACTCTTCTTAAAATATTTGGTAGAATTCATCTGTGAAGTCATCTGATCCTGAACTTTTGTTTGTTGGGAGTTTTTTTTTTTTTTTTACTTATTATTACTGATTCAGTTTTATTGCTGGTAATTGATCTGTTCATATTTTTTATTTCTTCCTGGTTAAGTTTGGGAGATTATACATCCTAGGAATTTGTCCATTTGTTTTAGGTTGTCCATTTTATTGTTGTATATTTGTTTATAATAATCTCTTATGATCCTTTGTATTTCTGTGGTATCGGTTGTAACTTCTCCTTTTTCATTCCTGCTTATATTGATTTGGGCCCTCTTATTTTTTTTCCTTGATGAGTCTGCTTATGGTTTGTCAATTTTGTTTATCTTTTTAAAGAACCAGCTCTTAGTTTCATTGATCTTTTCTATTGTTTTGTTGTTGTTGTTGTTGTTGTTCTCTATTTCATTTATTTCTGCTCTGATCTTTATGGTTTCTTTTCATCTATTAACTTTGGGGGTTTGGGGTTCTTTTTTAGTTCCTTTAGGTGTAAAGTTAGGTTGTTTATTTGAGATTTTTCTTATTTCCTGAGTTAGGCTTTTATCACTATAAACTTCCCTCTTAGAATTGCTTTTGTTGTATTCCATAGATTTTGGGATATTTGTGGTTTTGTTTTAATTTGTTTCCAGGTATTTATTGATTTCTTCAGTGATCCATTTGTTGTTTAGTAGCATGTTGTTTAGCATCCATTTGTTTGTGTTTTTTGCAGTTTTTTTCTTGTAGTTGATTTCTAGTCTCTTGTAGTTCTGGTTGGAGAATTTGCATGTCTTTTATTAGAATTATTACTCAGTGTTTTTTGTTTTCTGTTGCTATTGTGAAATACTTGTTTCATTACTACATTTTACATTTGGGTGTGCTTCTATACAGGATTATTTCATGCTGACTTTTTACCCAGTTAACTTACTGAATTATATTATTAGCTTTAAGAATTTAAAAATACATTTGCTTGGATTTAATAGATAGGCAACCATATTGTCTATAAATCTCATCAATTGTGTCTTTTATTTCCCCTTTTTTTCCTTCTTACTTTACCTGTCATACTGCATTGGCTAAGATCATCAGTATACTGTTACTTTCTTATTAAGTTTAAAGGGAATACTTCTTTTTTTTTTTTTAACTATCAAATATAATATTTGCTGCAGAGTTTTGGCACATACCCTTTGTGGTAGTCATGAAAATGTACCTTGCAGATTTACCATTTTAAGGAATGGTAGATAATTGACCAAGGGTCCCAGCTTCTGTGATCTGAACTTCATTGCTGTGTTTGCTCTGAGGTCATACTTCCCATGGGCTGCTTTCATCCAGTGACCAAACATGGCAGGATACTAAGTTAAGGCCATTCCTAGAAGATATGGTATTCCACTGATGACCAGCTTTGGCTCAAGGATTCCCTGATAGTCTTTCTGAATCTCTCTTAAACTGCCCAGTGGTCTAGGATATTACTAACAATCTTCCCTTCGTCTCTCCTTTACTCAAGGTCTGACTTGCCTCATGGTCTGACACCTCTCCCAGTCTCCTGGCTCCATTCTCATCTTCTCTCATACAGGTATTTAATTAAATCCTTCTACATTTAATCTTATCCTAATGTCTGTCCCTCAGAAGACCCCAAGTAACAATCTTTATCTGATGAAAGAATAACCTTTCATTCCTAGTATTGTAGGAATTTTTAACTCTCATTTCCTTCTAGTAGATAAGTTAAATATGTTGGTTCATAGCATTAGTACTTCTCTTTAGAGGAGTACAATGTCAACTGGGACTTTATGTGAGTCTCCCTACACTTCATTTGCCTCTCTCAGGGACTTCTTTTCTGTTTGTTTGTTTTGCTTGTTTGTTTTATATGTATAATTGCTTACTTAAAGTTGGAGAAACTAGTAAGTGCTGATTTCGTTTCCATAGTTTTAGCTCCACCTTCTTTCCATTTAGGAAGAATGATGAGACCTGGTATCTTTCCTGGTTTTAGTGGGTTTCTATTTTCTCAAGTTAATGGCATGTTTTTCTCCTGAATTCCCTACCCATACTGCTTAGTTTGTTTCCCTCCAAGTTGTTTGTAGGATTATCAATACATATTTTCAAGATAGTGTTAACTTGTTGTCTTTCTGCATAGCTTCTAGGGTAGAATAGTAGCTGTTTGTGGCTTGTTGATCTCTTCTTTCTCTGTATCGCTGGATTGCCCGTCTCACAATTTATGATGTACAATTGCATGCTATCCCTATAAATGCTGCTGTATGTTTTTTCACTTGTTTACTGAAATTTTTTGTTACTATTCTTAAATGTAAGGTAGGAATCTTTTGTAATCTTCCTTCTACAGTGTTGTTATTCCCCCAAAGTTACTTCAGTACCATTTTAACATGTAATAAAAATGAAAACAAGGAAACGATATTAATTGCAAGTGAACAGTCAACTTTGAAGTACATGATAATTTTATGATTGGAAGCTCTCATTTATTATATCAAAATTACCATCCAAGATAGCACCTTCAATTACAAAATTTGTAAATGAAACCAATAGGTTGCAGAAGTAGAATTCTAACATATGTGTTTGCCAACTGTTAGTAAATTTACTGCAATGCAAATATGTTTTCAAAATATTACATTACAATATATTTAGGAAGGGATAGGAAATACCTAAAAGACCTTCATACAAGTATATACGTAAATAATCTCATACTGTGAATGAGTGAGATTCAGGAGAGAGTGAATGCAGGCATCAAGTGGATGTCTATGTACATAATTATTAGGTCAGGATGTCAAAGCCTGGGGGTATTGGTTCAGAACACCTTGCTTTGCTCTGGCCCTCATGGTGAGCAGAATGCAGGGGATAAATTTTCAGCCTAGGCTACACATAGTCCACACTGATAGAGAAAGAAAATAGAACTTCTAGTCAATGTGATAAAGTGAACTGACATGATAAACTCCCCCATACCAAACCCACAGCAGTAATGTAAACCCTGTAATAATTTACATTTACTTAACAAACATTAAAAATATGAAAGAGCAATTATTGAGTGCTAGAAATAAAGAAGCACTTCAAATTCAGATTGATGAAGAGGAGTTTAATTGAATGGTTTATGAAGATGTTGAAAGTAGGAGAGAGTTTTAATGCCTGTGCTGGAGATAGTAATTTATGACACATTTCTCTTGAAATAACCTAATTCCATATTTAATATGATTGAATTTTTGGACCCTTCTTATTATAGCAGGATTTTATTACACATAGCAAGTCCAGAGATGAAAAATTATAGTCATTGAAATTAAAAAGTGGAAAAAATTGGAAGACGAGTTTGGTGTACTGAGGAAATCAAGCATATTGGTGAACAAAAGATAAAGAAATAGAAAATAAATATGAGTTTGAAAAAAACCTCAGAGAATAAATGATGAAGTCCAATATATGTTGAATAGGAGTTCCAGAAGGAATGAACAGGGAGACAAGGGAGGAGACAATAGCTAACAGAGTAACAGATGAAAGTCTCTCAGAATTGAATAAAACTAGGAGTCATCTTGTTGAAAAAGCATCATTTTACATGATTAAGTTTATAGTAGGAAAATTAAGTCAGTGTATATTTGTGTTCAAAGCAAATATAAAACAGAGTTCTTATTTGTATTTATTTCTAAATATGTATAATAATTACTTAATATTTTCAACTATGCCATTATGCTTCTAAGATACAAGCAGTGAAGGGGAAATAATCCTCTGGTAGAAAGAGGTCAAACAAGCAGACATACAGATAAAAACTACAAAGATAAGAGGTATAACAGGAGTAGGTAAAGAATATTACCACTATGAGACTAGAGAGAAGAGGGCACATCTTTACCTCAAAAAGTCACAAAGTTCTTAAAATGAGATGGTACTTAAGCTCAGTTTTTCAAAAAGACAAATAACATATGAAGATTTCTGCTTTAGCAAAGTGAAAGAAATAATTCTATCCAGTATGTACATATGCATAATCATATGGGGACCCATATCCTGTTCTGGGAAATGCAGAGAGCAGGGTGAGCCTCAGACAGTGCATAGTGCTGGAAGTTAGAGCAAAGCAGAGGATGCATCCGGGTTTCCTCCACTGAAAGGAGGTGGTCCTTTGTCTAAGACAATAGTCCCATACAAAGTGTGAACTGAAGCCAGCCTGCAAACTGTCTTCCTGGTCCTCAGTGAGGTAAATAGAATGGGTGAGAGTGAGCGTTTAGAAAATTTTGTAGCAGTTGGCATTACCAGGAAATTCAAGTGTATGACTATGTACTTCACAAAAGTATCAGTCTGAACAAGATTAGAAATTAAAAACAAACAAATAACAATGACAGCAAAAAACTGGTCCTTCCCCACAGATAGTTTGAGAGGGCTTCCAAAGGATTCTAAGCTGGGGAGGAGCTGTTACAGTGGGGCAACCATCACAATTTTATATATGAGAAAGATGGGCTCAGAGTAGTAAGGAAAGTTGCTTAAGTTCAAGTAACGAGTAAGTGAGGCACTGTTCTCTTTGAGTTCAATGGTATCACCTGTTTACACCTTATTGTGAATTTAAGTTATTCTGCACTTTTCTGGGAAACATAAAAAATACATCTGTTCCCTATAAAGGAACATATATGGAGCACACTTTATAGCCTCCCTTACTTTCCTCAAATACGTATAAATGAAATAATAAATACATTTCCAAAGTCCATAATCATTTTTGGAAAGCAAGGAGACTCCATGGTAGATTAGAAATTGTGAGGAATACTGACAAATTAAAGGCATATGGTATCTAATTAAAGAAGGAAACTGTAGCTCAAGGTTTATGAAGGATGATACTGTAGCAAAAGTGAGATGATAGCAAGCATGCTTCTTTCCAGAGGTGATGGGTACCTGGAGAAAGAGAAGAAGGCACAGAAGAAAATAAAAGAGAGATTAGTTGAATTGTCACAGGCTGAGCAGCCAGAAATCTCTTGCACATCTTGAGACAAGCAGCAGCAATGGGATAGCTGCGTTTCCTCCAGGTGGGGGCAGTGGAAGTAGCACGTTGAATCAAAGAATGAGAACAGTGGCCCAGGTAGATAACGCTTGAGAGAGAGAAGTGAAGAGCAAAAGCAAGCCACTAGACTTGTCACAGCTGATGAGCATGCCCCAAAACTTAGCTCACTAAAACACACAAAAGTAAAGGCCATGATGTGCTCTGCCTCTACCCTAAACAGACTGTAGAAACAGAGCCTAGGAAAGCATCTCAACTCTGAAAAATGTGCACAATAAAAAACTAATAAAAACCAAGGAAGGCCAACATCATGAATGAATAATTATCGACTCAAAAAATAGCACATCTAAGTAAGCAGAGTTAATAAATATAAGCTGTAGAGGGCTTTAAAATGTATTTACATTCTGAGAGAAATGAAAGAAGTAGCAGAAGTCATTGAAGTGGACAATTTGAATATTGGTATGAAATAAAACTTCAGTTGTTGGAATGAATAGCAGAACGGATCTAGGTGAGGGAAAATTAGTTTATTGGTTGAATGAGACAAGAAGTATTTCCAGAATACAGCATAAAATATACAAATATATACAACATTCAAGAAAACCTCATGCAGGATGGATTGAGAATTCATAAAATAAATTCAATAGCAGTTTGAGAAAGAAAAATAGGTGCAGTGGAAAGAAAGCAAGTAGAGTGTCTTAAGACTCAAGAGAGACACACATTATGAGATTGAAGAGATTCATTAATTACTCAGTAGAAATTTTTAAAAAGCTCACAAAAACAAATATCATGGTTTAGAATAACAGCAAGTGAGACCTAACTGAGGAACCTTAAAACTTCTTCAGTGTGAGAGAGAAGGAAAGATACCCATATTATCTACAAATGTATGAGAATCAAATTGCCATCTGATTCCCATCAGCGCCACTGAACATAAGAAGAATGGGCAGAATGAGTTGGGAGGGAATCATAACTATTGTTTTAAACCCAGCCAAATGGCGATTCAGTGAGGTTGAAAAAGACGTTTTCAGACATACCGTGACTCAGAAAGCGTACCACCACAGATTTCTCAGAATACTCCAACAAATGAAATATAGTTGTAGTGGGTAGAATAAAGATGTAAATAACATTAATGAACAAACTAAAAATGAAAATTATGGTTAACATAAGTTATAATTAAAAATTAGATAACATTTCTATGGGAATATGTAAAGAAACAACCTATGTACACAGGAAAATTTAATACTTTATAACTATGGCCTGTTAATCAGTGGGTAAGAGAGTAGATTATATAATAAATGGTATTGGGAGAGTTGTTCACCCACATGGAAACATGTACACATTTAAATCTCTAATAAAGCATGTATAGGATAGACAAGGACCTTTTTAAAAATCTATAATTTCTTAGAAAATAGTATGGGAAGCTATGTTTTGAACTTGGAATGGTAGGTCTTCTTATATACACAAAAGCCATAAAGGAAAATATGTACACATACATCTAAATAAAAATACCATACAAGTAGCAGACTAGACAGAGTATTTGGAACATATGTAACAAATAAATTAACTTACATTTAAATGATAAAAGAATTCCTACTAATGGCAAGAAAAAAAAGTTAAGATAAAGTATATGAACAGAGTATTTTCAGAAGAGTGAAAGTACCTGATTGGTATATGTTAAAAAGTGTTCAACCTCACTTGTAATCAGGAAAATGCAAATTAAAGAACTAATAGATATTTTTTAAATGTCATACTGGTGAAAAAGAAAAAGCATGATAATCAAGTGTTAGCAAAAGATAGAGGAAATAAGAACTTTGAAAAACTGTGGTGGAGATATAAATTGGAATAGCCATTCTGGATGACAATTTGTGGGTATTGATATCTGATTCCAATTCTTAGCGTATTCTCTATAGGAGCACACAGTGTGTATACAAGAAAATGCAGATGGGGATGTTCATAATAGCGCTCTTTGATGAGATGGTAAATTTTTAAATTGAAAGTGTTCACTTTGATTGACTCACAATATTCAGGAGCTACAAGGAGCATAAATCAGAGGCCAGACATCAGGTAATGAAAAGAAAACCCTATGTCTCCAGATGACAATTTCATCTTTTACTTCCTGGAACAGTTTTATAAATAAACCTAAATAAGATTAGTAGCTACACTATGAAATTAAGAAAGCAGGAGTTATGTTTTATTCCTAGCTATGTTATCATGGGCAAGTAATTCAAATTTTCCATCACTTAACTTCTTCAGCTGAGGGGTTTTACCTGAGCTCTAATCTTAAACAACTGGAAACTCAAAGCATTATCTGATTTGATTTCTTGGCTTTTGAAAGAAAATATAAATGTCTACAACAGATGATATCTATCTTTGTATCTGAAGGTGTCATAGTGTTTCTCTAAAGTATGTTTCCTCTTCGTTGATATTTTTGTTGTTATTCCTTTCCATTAGTTCTTATTTTAACTTGATTGATATATTTCATTTGCACAGGACTGCCAAACATGATAGGAAAACAAGGTGTGAGGAAAATAAATATCAGCTACAATATAATGATAGCTGAAATAGCTGTAAAACTTAACACAAAATGTTGAAACCCAGAAAATTTGTGTGTAAGGCAATATATTTTTATATCATTGGAATGACACAAAATGGTAAAGATGAATATAAAAATACTTTCATCTATCAGTTTTATCAATCACTGTAATACTTCCAAATTGGTAATAAACCTTCCACTAGTCATGATTTGTTTATTCCCCCATGTATTCAACGACTCTTGACTAAACGCATATCATGAACAAAACACAATGCCAGGCATGGTAGATTTCTCTCTTTAGGAAGGGGGAGGGGAATAAGAAAAAGAGTAATAATTTTATTCAACACTTAATTTATTCAACCAAATATTTGGGGGGATCTCTGATGTGCCAGGTACCACTCTGGGAGTTGTGAGCACAGCAGTGAATAAAACAAACCACTTTGCTTCATGGTGGTTATATTCTGGTACATCAAGAAATGTGAAATTGTTATATTAACAATTAAAATAATTTATATTTCTAATATGATTAGCATTGGAATCATATAATTATTTTATATATGGTCAAATTTTATTATAACTGCTATTATTTTTTTGCTTATTTTTTCCTCAGTATTTTATCTGCTTGAGGACAGTTACTCTCCCACCATGGGCCTAGTGAAGAACCTGGCACATAGTAGAAATTCAGTAAAGTTTGCTAAACAAGTAAAATATTCAGCCTCTATGCACCTCAGTATCTTCAACTATAGAAATAGGGATAATAATAGTATTACCAATGTTGATATGGTTGTGAAGATTAACAAATACTATCTTTAGAAATCTTCATATGATGCCAGGCATACGAAGCTCAATTTGTTAATATCATTTAAACATATATTTTAAAACATTATTGATAATGAACTCGAGGCAAGAGAAAATGTACTTTTAGTATATCTTTTTATCTATCTCTCACATGTGCTCCAGAGAGGGAAAAAATACTGTGCCCACCCTCTCCCATCATTCTTAAAAATCTAAGTGTAGCTTTATTCCTGATGGTAAAATTTCTGTTTCATGTTTCCTTCTTTCTGTGAGTAAATATATTTATATGATTTGTGCTAAATGCTTTTCTGCATAATGGATAATTGTTTCTAATGCTAATAATCATGCCAGCTATATTTTTTCTTTAATTGAAAATCTTTCTCCTATATATACAGTAGTGGAATTCTTTAGCTCTTCTCTTCTTGAAAACAAACCACATTTCAGGGGGGTGGGGGAATGTGTTACCCTCAGAATTCATACACGATAAGAAATTCATTCCACAAGTGGAGTAAGACCTTTAAAAGACCTTTATCTACCTCACAGAATAAATTTGATATGCCTTACAGACCATTATGCCAACTCTACCTCACTGTGCATACAGATAGAACCATCTCTTAAAAGTGCTAACACTATAATTTCCATTCAGATGATGAAATTGTAATAAAAACAGTTTATTATGCTGCATTTGTATGTGATTACATATTAGATTGTAGAAAGTTAACATTTAATTTTATTCTACTAATAATCATTTCTTCAAGATCTAATAAATCCAAGAAGCTTAAAAACATGTTTAAACTAAAAGATCCATTCCATAGGGCAGTATGCCCTGCTGTTGAAACTATGAGAGCTCAGCTAAATACTTATATATCCCTGTGTCACTTTTACACGTTTTCTATATATTTTCCAGCGTATTTATTACTAACAATGTTTGGATACAGATCTTGACTCTTTTAAAATGATATCTGATTCCAATTTATCCAATTTCTTATTCAGTTGTGTCTTTCTGACAAATAAATATTTTCAGGACTTAATAAATAAGAAAGAAATATTATAAGATTAACCCAAGTAGAATTCATATCCTTGGCCTATTAATTTAAGTGATTTGACAAGGGCTGTGAGGTAACTGAATTTGGTGAAATCAGACCTCTGATTAAATAATATGACTCTTTCTATGATGGGATCTACAAAGACAGTTTGTTAAATCACTATATTTTAGAGCTAAAAAGGGAGAGGAACCATCTTGTTTTGAGATGGTTTGATTTTTAGAGATGAAAAAACTGATGCAATTAAGTAACACCTAAAATATTTTGCATGGTTAGGGGAAGACTTGAAATTTGGAACCCAGATGACTTTCCCCTAATTGAAATGGTCTTTATTCTGTTCTTTACCTGATCAAATTGTCTTTTTTTTTTTTTTTTTTTTTTTGCGGTACACGGGACTCTCACTGTTGTGGCCTCTTCTGCCATGGAGCACAGGCTCCGGACGCACAGACTCAGCGGCCATGGCCCACGGGCCCAGCCACTTCCCAGCATGTGGGATCTTCCCGGACCTGGGCACGAACCCTCGTCCCCTGCATCAGCAGACGGACTCTCAACCACTGTGCCACCAGGGAAGCCCATATTGTCTTATTTTTAATTAAGAGTAACATCTGACTTGTTAGAAGATATTTATGTGCCAAATATCTAAAAGTATTGAGCATCCAAAAAGCGGTTAAATTGAGAAAAATTACATAAGCTTACAGAGGAACGTTATATTACATTGTATGTGCATTAATATCAATGAGAATTCAATACTGAGATCAAATGTACAACATGCTGTCAAATGTTTAATAATTCTTCAGTGTCTAATCAAGTCTAAGAAAGCTGCACTTATGAGTGAGTCATTGTAATTTCATATTAAGTACAATATAATGAACTGGTATAAATAGGATAACACTGAAGAGCCAATGACTTAAGCTGATTGTCTGAAATCAGGTTTCATGCTACCACAGCCTTTTAATATCAACTTAGGCTTCTGTATAAGGCAGAAAGAAAAGAGAGATGCTACACGGTGCCACATGCAGAGGAGCTGGGTATTCATGGGCCTAAGTGATCAATATCTTTATCAGATCTGTGTAAATGTTGTGGGCAAGTACAGTTAAAGAGCAAATACCTGGATCATCTGGCTAAGCCCAATTTCAGCTCCAGAAGCAGGTCATTTCACAGAGGGCACTTGTTAGGGAGCATCGGAAACAACTGTAGAAGGCAGATGCTTTTGAGACAATATAAGGTTATAATGAGGACTCTGGAGTCAAAGAACCTGGGTTCAAAATTCCGTCCCAATACTGTCTGGTTGTATGATCCTGTACAAGCCACTCAGCCTTTCTGTGCACCAGGTTTCCCATTTGTGAAAGAATATTTCTTTTATAGGGCTATTATGAGTGTTAAAATGAGGTGTACCTGTAAAAAAAAAATACCTAGAGGAGTGCCTGGCTCATAGTAAGCATTCAGTAAGTATTAATAATTCTTATTCGTGGAAGAGCATTTTCCAAGTGGCAGTTAGGCAAGGAAATTCCTCTTTAAAACCACAAAGATCTGTGCATTTACATTAGAGGCAAGTCCTTTAGAATTTTACTGATAATTCTGATTTGCACAGGTTCATGAAATATCAATTATGAACAAAATGCAGAAAACAAGAGCAGTTGAAACAGAAATGTAAAATTCTATTTGAGGCAAAAAAAACCTCCACCAAAGTCAACATATACCCTCTGAATGGAACCATGACCATTTGAAAACAGAGTGGATATGTGTATTTTGTAATTAATTTATCAACAATGATTTTAGGAAGCAACCCAATTGTTGTGAAGCATAGAGTGGAGCTATAAAAGCCAACAACATGAAACAGGAAGGCTGAAAGGAGGTCGAGACCAGGACCAGAGAAGCAGCACTGGCCACTTCTGGGAAGGGTTCACTATTTCTCAGTGAGGAGGGGATTATAGAACTAAAAGCAGTAGAACCATGTGCATGTATTTATTGTTTTCCAGACAGCATTTATGGAGACATTAACTATTGGTAAAAATATATAACTTATTTTACGGAGCAAAGGAAATTCTTCTCAGTTCACTGTCTTTATAAAATAAAAATTGAGGGACTTCCCTTGTGGCGCAATGGTTAAGAATCCACCTGCCAATGCAAGGGACACATGTTCGAGCCCTGGTCTGGGAAGATCCCACATGCTGCAGAGCAACTAAGCCCGTGCACCATAACTGCTGAGCCTATACTCCGAGCCACAATTACTGAAGCCCACGAGCCACAACTACTGAAGCCCACGTGCCTAGGGCCCGTGTTCCACAACAAGAGAAGCCACCGCAATGAGAAGCCCGCACACCGCAATGAAGAGTAGACCCCGCTCGTCTCAAGTAGAGAAAGTCCGTACACAGCAATGGAGATCCAATGCAGCCAAAAATAAATGAATAAAAATAAATAAATCTAAAACTTGAAAGAACCTCTTCAGATACTGAATAGGGAAGCTTTCTTACTATTTCCTTCCCAAGGTATGCAGTAACTCTTTTGGTATCCCAAGTGGATAGATTCTTGGACTTGTTGTTACAGAATACTTCCTGGAGAGGGACCAGTCCTGTTTGGGTCAATCAGCCCTTTCAACTGTCTTCTGAATAACTCTTACAGGAATTCGTTGTAGAGAAAAGTTCCTGACCTGAAAAGACAAAAATACCCAAACTACATTAAAGGGCATTTCTTAAAATGTCTCCCCTGCTTTCAAATGTAATTACGCTCATAGTTAACAAGTATAAATATATCTCCCAGGGATATATGTAAATATATTTTATATATGGATATATGTAAATATATTTCCTAAGGAAAACTTGATTTCCCTTCCATGGACATCTCTTTCAGAGCTTTTGCTCAAAGATATTCCCAGACAGTGGAGGATCATATTCTGGTCAAGGATATTTCAATAGCTGAGATACAGTTTGGAATAACTAAACCTTTAAACAAGCTTCTAGGTTTCCTAAATTTTTTTTAATCATGTGTAGCATCTCCAAACAGAAATAGCCAGAGTTCACTAAATGAGGTTGTTTACTGACAGTTATGCAACGGGGGTTTAATATCCTGTCTGAAATTCTAAGGTAGAGTCTTTGCCTTCTGATAGAGTTACATATTATAACAATATCCAGAGAATTCTTTAAGTAACTCAGAAATTTGGGGGAGGGTCAATATAGCAGATAAGATTGACTGAACCCTGGAATGAAATCTGTGTTCCTTTTAGTATACAATAAATTATATATGTATTATATATATTGCATGCATGTGTGTGCATGTTTACACATATATACATACATGTGTGTATAGTACACATATATAAAAACTAGAGGAATAAATTTTATTTCTGATATGATATGGATTCCTTATCTTTAAAACTTAACCTAATTCTTACCTACTATGATAATGTTCTTCCATATGTATCAAGGGTTATTTTCTTTATTCACAGTCCTTAATATTTGTAAAATTATCTCAGTCCCTTCTGTTGCCATTGTTGACAATTTACTTCCGGCACCCATTCTTTTTTTTTTTTTTTTTTAAAGCTGGGGTTTTCTTTTTTTTCCAAGATGTTGGGGGTAGGAGTTTATTAATTTATTAATTTATCTTTGCTGTGTTGGGTCTTCGTTTCTGTGCGAGGGCTTTCTCTAGTTGCGGCAAGCGGGGGCCACTCACTATCGTGGCCTCTCTTGTTGCAGAGCACAGGCTCCAGACGCGCAGGCTCAGTAGTTGTGGCTCACGGACCCAGTTGCTCCGCGGCATGTGGGATCCTCCCAGACCAGGGCTCGAACCCGTGTTCCCTGCACTAGCAGGCAGTCTCTCAACCACTGCGCCACCAGGGAAGCCCGCGGCACCCATTCTTTTATAGGTTGATTTCTATGGTAGTTTATTCCTTCCCATCTGTACTGGATTATGTCTGTTGTGTTCATTTAATGGTTCAGGAGAGGTGTTTCTTTTTTTCTACAGTTAGGAGAAAAGGTGATCTGTTTTGTATCTGTATTACATCTCTCATCTACAGTGTTCTCTCTACCATACTGAGGCATGGGGAGGATTATTTTGTACTCTCTTGGGCTGAAAAGTAACTTTCTTTTTGAGGTGGAAGTTGAAAACTGATTCCTCCTTTGTGCCGCACTATGACACTCCTGTGTGATGCTGTTAAACACTCTCCTTGGTTGCTGGAGCTCAGAGGACAGCCTTTTGACCATCCCATGCCTACTATTGGGTGGAATAGACATTCACAGACATTACCCCATTTTATCCCCACAAGAGGTATGCACAGCAAGAAACGCATTCAGCTAGATTAACTCAGTTGCCTGAGGTCACATATCTAGTAAATTACAGAGCCAGGACTCAAAAAAGGTCCTTTGACTTTAAATCCCTTGGTCCTTCCATTATACCATATTGTTCTTTATTGAGTTAGTAATTCACCATGATACATGCATTGTCATGGAAATAAAATGGAGAATAGTTGTTTACGTGTTTTGTTTTTGAAAATAAAGACGGCCTACTTGGTCTGATGCTGATTAAAAACCAACAAAATATTACAAACTGTAGACACTCAGCTGCTTAACTCCTGAACAGTTCCTTAATATAGCATAGTGGAATGATTTAAGTATCTTTATCTTGAACAAACAGAATTATTTAGACTATATGGCAAGGTAATAGTGTAGGGGGTGCAGCAGGGTTGAAAGTGTTAGTGTTTTTAAAATGCATTAATTATCAATTTAAAAACACTTTAAAAATAAAAATGGCATAACTAATTTATGATTTATAGTTCAGTAAACTTTAAAATTTTATTTTATTGAACTGAAATACCCTTCTGTCTTCCTCTTGTAAATAAAGTTTATAATAAAGTCCTTTGAATAAAGTGTTATTTAGGAGGAGAATCAACTATTCTTTAAATTGATCATTGTTTTTCTGCTTTGTAGAAAACACCATTGCTGCTGAATAGGCAGACGGACCCTGACTTTTACTTCTAATTAATTTTTGTATATTTGTTACAATTAGTATTTTTTTTGAAACAATATACATGATCAAGTAGCAGACCCCGAGATTATAACTCTTAACAACTGACAACAAAATGCAGGCCTACAAAATGCAGAATTCCTACCTCTTCCTGTAGAAAGCCATTTTTTCCTTCTCTTTCCCTCTCTCCCTCTCCTTAAGTCTCCCCCTTTTCTTCCTCCTTCCTCTCGCCTTCCAGTCTCATTTTCCTTCCTTTCTTCCTTCCCTTCCTTTTACCAAAAGTTGTGTTCATTAGGATCTCTCCGTTAACGAACCCATCTTGCTTCGTGCACTCTCCCGTCTACCACACACACTAGTGAGAACCTGTGTTTCCAGAGAGCAGGGCTAATACATTACCTCAGTGGACCATCTAAGCACTTCGTAGCTCTAGCACGCTGGTGGGAAATTATTTAATATTTGAGCTGTGACTGAGGTTACTGTGTTAGATGTCGGTGCTGCCCTTCACCATACAATGTGCAGCCCAAGGCTTCTTGCCGAGTGCCCGTCTATGAAAGTCAATAGGATACATTGTGGGAAACACTTTCAGAGAACATTTTCAATTGGGAATAATGTGATAAAGCCTCTTTTTCTCTTTGTGCTATTTCTAATTAGAAACACCAGAGAAAGAATGTTTCTTATCCTGTTCTCTCTCTGTTCAAGTATGCGCCTAGGGCCAAGAGAGCAGCTGAAAATAAAGGAGAGGCTCAGAGTTCAGAGTGACCAGCAGAGCAGGTCCCTTTCATACCTCCAGGTTGATTAGATCTTTCAAAATATTTGGACCCAACTTCAAGTGAAGACAAATACTGCATCTTGGAAATATCGTACTGACATCCCTGATAAAGCTATTTCAAGTCATTAGGAAATTCTGCGTTGTATTCCCTAATCAGAGTGTATTCTGAATTTCAAGTTCAAATGAGGATTATGGAGAACTATGATGCCTTTTCCCCGCTTTTGCTCGGTGCACTTTCTGTTTTGGCGTTCTTCATATTGCCATTTTATGAAGAAAGATAATCCTTTTCACATCCCAAAGGCTCTATTCTTCTTTCTGCTACATGAAAATGTCTGTTCATGACAATGTTGCTTATAAAAGTCTTCTATTTGAAAGCTCAGCTGATAGTCGAAATTCACTTTTTTGTTTCTGGTAGAATTGTTTCCACTTTCTCTGATGGGCTATTTTTACAAGCAGGTGCTGAATTGTCCCTCCTTTCTCCCTATCCTGACTAGATCACACTGGGCAGACCTACATGTAGGCTTAGCCTCTTATGCTCAAGTATTTTATGCTAGCACAAATCAAAAAGTATGACAAATTGCAGAGAGCAATTTGGCATTGTTGTTCCAAACTTAGAATATCCTGCCAATGATATAGCACTTATAGCCTCCTGCTGGCTGACCAGCTATGCGTGATTTCCTTGCAGTTTGCTGCCATGATGTTGTGTGCTGGTGGAGAATAAGATATACTGATTGGAGGTAGGCCAGTTGTTTCATTAGGCATATAAATGGCCACACTGCGCTTTGGGACAGATCTATGTATTAGTCATTATAATCATCACCAGCTTCAAGAAAGAAAAAAAAAGACAAACTCTTGCTTTTCTTGCATTGCAGTGACAGGGTCCCCTTCGTCTGAGATCCCATAGGTTTTATTCAAACATTATTTGATTCATTCTTGTAATACTCTCTCAAGGTCAAGGGTAAGCACTGCCAACTTTATTTTACAAGACATGGGTTTTTGGCAAGGAAGAGGTTTGGCAAACAGAGAGATTATGCCAGGTCCTGTTAGAAACATAGCTGGGGATGTCTCAATGTGGGCAATGTTATTCTGTCATTAAAACTTTTCAACAGGAATGTATGCAGGTTTTAATGACTGATATGGATGAAACTATGATTTTACATCAAATGAACAAATACATACTCTTTGCCTATTATGTACAAGATTCTGTACTAAATCATGTTCTGATGATTTTATTTCCAAGCATAGGAGGCGGCTAGCATTTTACTGTTTGCGTTTGCAGTTAAGCATTTTCTCTGTATGGCTTTATTTGAGCAATGATTTCATAGCTTGTGTTTTTCCTCCCTTTGGGATCATTGACAGTATTTCATTTAAGTTTCTTAAACAAAAATGGTATTTTAAAGAAAATACAGTTTTTATACATTAGTGAAGCTATTCATATCTTACTTGTTTTCACTTTTCTTCCAATAATTGAAAATAAGCAAGGCCTATTGGGATTCAAGGAAAACATAAATCGTGAGACAGTATTCCCCTACACAGTTTTAAAAAAAAACATTTTATTTTGAATTAATTTTAGATTAAAAAGAGTTATAAACATAGTACAGAGAGTTCCTGTTTACACATCACCCAGCTTCCCCTAATGTTAACATCTTACCCAACATTTATCAAGACTAAAAATGTTAACATAGGTACAGCACTATTAATTCAATCATAGACTTATTTGGATTTCACCAGTTTTTCGATTCCAGGATCAAATCCAAGATGCTACATTGCATTTGTCATGTCTCCTACTCTCCTACAACCTCTGACACTCTCATTCTTTCCTTATTTTTCATGACTTTGATATTTTTGAAGCATTTACAGCCTTTATGAACCTGGAAAATAACACAGTTTATATCTGTGTGATAAATGATGAAATACAGTTATTTTCATAAAGGACTTTTTGTTTAAACTCTTTTCCCCTCTCATCAATTCTTATATTCATCTTCAACTCTATTTGATTCACTTTTATTGTAATAGGTGCGTAAGAAAAATGTTAAGATTAAAAGAAAGGCCAAAATTACACGTAGTCATGGAAATTTTATACTAGATTTCAGCTTCCAAGACCCCCCTTTAAAAGAGGAAATGGGGGATTCCCTGATGGCACAGTGGTTGAGGGTCTGCCTGCCGATGCAGGGGACACAGGTTCGTGCCCCGGTCCGGGAAGATCCCACATGCTGCGGAGCGGCTGGGCCCGTGAGCCATGGCCATAGAGCCTGCGCGTGTGGAGCCTGCGCTCTGCAACGGAAGAGGCCACAACAGTGAGAGGCCTGTGTACCGCAAAAAAAAAAAAAGAGGAAATGGACCCAAGAGAAAGTGACTTGCCCTAGTTACCATAGGTATTTAGTGACAGAGCAGGACTAAATATGGTACCATCTATATTAATACATTACTTCATAGCTAACAAATTGCCCACATAAATATGATTTCCCTTGGTTTTCACAAAAATTCTTTGTTCCTGGAACATACTAGGTGAACATCTGTCTCAGAGATTTCACTCCAGCTGTTTTCTCTTTCTAGAATGTTCTTCCCATAGATATCTCTTGGCTAATTCTCTCACCACTTTAAAATACTTGATCCAATCTCAGATTCTCCTTGACACTTACCCCAACTATGTGCTTGTGTTCAAGCTGTACAGCTCCCACCCATAGCACCCCCAACCTCTATTTCCCTGATTGAATTTTTATGAGGGTATTTCACCTTCTAGGATACTATATGCCTTTTCTTTTATTAAGTTTGGTATCATATTTTCTGTTTACCTCTCTAGTAAGCTCCAAGAAGTTAGAGTTCTTTGTGCATTGATGAATTCAAGGCAACTAGTACAGTGCCAGACATGTAGTGGATGCTCAATAAATATTTTTTATATAATGAAGACATGATATAAGGATAATCAATATATTATAAATTATGTCCAGAGAGTGTAGAGCTTTGCCCACTGTCATACAGCCAGGAATTGGTATATTTTGGAAGAGAATCATTGTTTTCATTTTAAAATACAGAATGCAGATTGGTCAGTCTCTCTGTAGAACCCAAGAGCAATCAACAGGTGTTAGCATAGATGCTCTCCAGGAAAACAAACTGGGACATAGGAAAGCATATTGTTTTCCTTTCTAAAATCCATGAATAATGTTCTTACCTTTCTTATGTGAGTGCTGATATGTCAGTATCTACACTCTGCTTCCTTCTATGTACTTATATATCCTCTTTAAAGAGAAAATACATGCTTAAACCACACACACAAGCACATGCATACACAGATATTTTTTTTAAACTGAGTGAACACATTCTATGAACATTTCTGTAAAGTGACAAAATCTTGAATGAAATAATGATAGTAGCAATCATTTCTTGAATATCTAGTATTAATGAGATCATATTGGGCATTTTACATATATTATCTAATTTAATGTGTCATACAGTCCATAAATATGGTCAGATAAATACCCTGCTGCTTACAGAGAGTAAATAGCTTGCCCAGGTTCACCCAGGAAATGACAGAGCTAAGATGCAACCACTAGTCTATCAGGGTGAAAAGCCCACATTAGAGACAATCTATCTTCTCCCTCCTATTTATGCTTGTTTGTCTGTCAAAGGAATCAAACCAATAACAATTCCAATGACAGTCTCTGCACAACATTTGAACATTTTCAAAGGGCTTCTCACATTACTATTCAATTTAATTGTCTCAGTAATCCTAGATAGTTCATATATTATCACAGTTTACAAGTCAAAAAAAGATTAGTAAAGCGGTTATGAGTTGATAATTTGTTCAATAAACTTTTCTGAGTGCTTACCCTGTGATAGATTTGCAACTATTTGAGCCCAAACACTTTCAGCATGATCGATTTGCCTCACAGGATTTGTTTTCTCTTAGTACAATTTTGGTTCACCAGGTTCTACTTTTTCTTCACTTCCTGTGAATATCATTTTAAGAGAGTAGAGTCCATTCTAATTCAAATAATTACGTATCTGATACACTAGGGAAATAAGGGTATTTCATAAACTAACACGTCATCACCTGGATGAGACATATTTTCACTCATTACCTAGATTCAGAAAAGACAGAGACTTCCAGGGATTTTCTTGATAGTTCGTACCTTCCTTGAATAGGAGGATGTCCAGACAGCTCTCAGTAGGCAACTCTAGGCTTATTTGAATTCCTCTAGTTCTTGTCTAGACTCCCTCAGTAGACCTGGCCATCATAGCACTCATTGAATTAAAATGATAGACACCCTAAATCACAATCAGAGCCAGAGGGAATGGGAAGGCCATGATATCAGACTAAGTTATGACATTTAGGTTATTTTGTATTAGGCTGGACTCTTAACCAACCTCTGAGCGACTGAAGTACTCACCTGAGACACTTGTCTGTAATCTGATATTGCCTTTGAAGAAAGTAATGAGACACTTGAAAATAAATATGTTTTTAATCATGGTCAAGGAAGTTAGGTGATCAATGAATGGGAGTAAACACAACTTGATGTAACATCTTAGATATATACTTTCAATAATATATTTATATAAAATAATTAGCAATTAAAGTAACCGTCTATTAATAGAGAAATAGCATAAGAAACAAGAACAAAGTAAATAATAACATATGTACTTTTGGCTACTTTATGTCCTATAAATGTACAGGGTATTCCTATAGCCATTTCAGATTCCACTGAACACTTATTGAGGACCTCCTATAGGATAGGCACTGTGGTAAGTGCTGGAGATACAAAGATAAATAAGGCATGATACCCGAACAATACAGTCTGGTATTAGAAATATGTATAAACATATAATGTCTCTACAATGTGGTGGGAAATATAATAAAAATATACACAGGGAGCTTTAGAAGCAACTAATCTGGGAGATTATGGAAGCTTTTCTGGGTGAAATGATCTGAGTGAATTATTTCAGACCCACTCACATTTTCCCTGCCTCTGTCTTTCCCAGTTCCTCATAGCTGGATCCACTGATGCTCTTCTCTATTTCCGTTATCTCTGAGTTACTGGTATCATATTAACTATGTTAGGAGTATTTAAGTTGTTCCACCTTATTCCCTGGCATGCTCTTTAAGGCTAAAGCCAACGATATGGAGTTTGACATTATGTCTCCCTCCACATAGACTACATAAACAAGGAGCCTGTGGCTCTCTCTTGCATTGGGATAAAGTATCCACATCCTAAATCTTGAATTCTTATATTGAAATGCCCCCACTTGGATAGCTGGAAGTCAGAACCCATTTCTTGTCTTTAAGAGACCTTGGTGTAGCCTGCTTTACCAAAGGTGTGTGGTGAAAAGGGAAAGAGAATCAGATTGAGATTGAGACAGATATGGATAGGAAGTCTCTTTGCCGTCTACTGTCATTCTTTCACTCAGAGATAATTTGTGGAGATCTCAGTAGATTCCAGTTGCTTTGTCAGGAATTGTGAATATTATTATAAAAAGGAGAAAGTCCTTGACCCTGAGATTTTATGTTCTAGAAGTGGGGCAATAGAAAGTAATATCAACAGTAATAATATCAATGACAATGAGAGTGTATTAGTTTGCTAGGGCTGCCATAACAAAGTGACACAGACTGGGTGGCTTAAACAACAGGAATTTATTTCACTGTTTTGGAGGCAAAAGCCCAGGATGAAAGTATTGGCAGCATTGGTTTCTTCTGAAGGCCTCACTCCTTGGCTTGTAAGTAGTCCGGTGTCTTCTCATGGTCTCATTCCTGTGTATGTCTGTGTCCTAATTTCCTCTTATTATAAGGACACCAGTCATATTAATTTAGGGCCCACCCATATGATCTCATTTTACTTTAGTTACTACTTTAAAAACCCTATCTCAAATATAGTCACATTCTGAAGTACTGGGGTTTAGGACTTCAACATCTGAGTTTTGTGGGGGACATAGTTCAGCCCATAATAGAGAGTAAGAGATGGTGCTGAAGGCAAATTTAGGGTGATATTATAAAGAAATGGTGTGGATTGGTGGGGCGATTCAAATAGCATGGTCAGAGGAGTCCTCTCTGAGGAGATGAGAGTTAAGACCCAAAGCTAGGAATGAACCTGTTGTGTTCTTATCTAAGGGGAGGGTGTGCCAGGCAGAGGAAACTGTAAAGCCCATGAAAGAGAGCACTTACAGTGTTTGGGGACCTGAGAGTGATAGAAAGTCAGGTAGTGTTAGGAACATGGTGAATCAGGAACAGAATGCTATGAAAATGAGGTCTGTAAGTTGGGTAAGTTTCTAAATTTTACTGTTTGCATTTCTATAGCTATAAAATGCATACAATAGAACCAACCACAGGGAATTGTTGAAAGAGTTAAACTATATAATAATGAACAGTTCTATCATCTAATTGATGCTCTATTTTTTAAAAAGGACTTAAAAAAGAAGCAGCGTTTTCTTTTTTTTTTTTTTTTTTGCCGTACGTGGGCCTCTCACTGCTGTGGCCTCTCCCGTTGCGGAGCACAGGCTCCGGATGTGCAGGCTCAGCGGCCATGGCTCACAGGCCCAACCACTCCGCGGCATGTGGGATCCTCCCGGACCGGGGCTCGAACCCGCGTCCCCTGCATCGGCAGGCGGACTCTCAACCACTGCGCCACCAGGGAAGCCCCTGCGTTTCCTTTCTTTCACACATCATCCATTACGTTTGAAATTACACTCCAGGACATTCACTACTATAACTAATTCTGACCTAACTCCAGCAAAATGGAGGTGGTTTAGTCACACGTTTTCTATCACCTGACCAGCCTCAGTCACTTTACAGCTGCCATCAAAATCTGACAAGCCCATGATCACTGCTCTAAAATACCTTCATTAAAAATATCCTTATCAAATATACTGTCAAAAAATCAAGATTTGATTTGCTGTGTGGTTAATCTCCAATTAGTTTTGGAAAATAAAGTACATTATAATCACTCTTCAACTATTAAAACAATTTGAAATTTGGTAAATTTATACTTATATAAAACAATGCAAGTGTCTTTTTAGATAATTATATCTAATCAATTGTAATGCAGTCTATTTTAAATCCACTAAGATATATTTCAAAATATCAAATATGCTGTTCACTCACTTATGTCACATGTATTAGGAAGTAAAATACAAGATGTAACATTCTCTGCAAATTGAAAGTTTATTAACAAGGGTGATAAATTAATGATGTTTTAGAAGATGTAATTTTTGTTTCAAAAGAGAGGGTAGACAGGTTAAACTGGATTCCGATATTTCTTTCTTACAAACTGTGATACCTCAGATTACCCTTTATTTCATTCAGTTATGACGCTTTTTTATTCTAGTGGTTCTTTTCCTTTCTGAAGCAGACTTTAAGGGAACATTCTACACCACACTGAATTGTCAGCATTGCCCCTGGGTTGTTCAGATAAGAGTGATACTCTGAAACATGTTTTGGACTTTCCATGAAAACATAAGATATCTGCAGTGTCATCCACATTGATTTTGTAGTTCTCTGAGAAATGTTTCTACATACAGAGTCAGCATTTCTGAAGCATTTCTTCCTTTCTACAAAATATTGTCCAGGTTTCCAAAAAAGTTCCTTCCAAAAAGTGTGTTGAAGATTTTGTTATATTTTTAAAATCACAGTGACTTGTAAAAAACAGAATTTTAATAAATTTTGGTTGGATTAATGAATACATCTCAGAATGTCCCATAATGTGATTTGCAGTGTTATTGTAAAAATGATTTGCAACTAATTTTGAGTTATTTGCTAATGAAAGAATTTTAGAGATTCAGTAATAAAGTAGGACAGGTAATTATAGTAACTATGACTTAAATTTAACTTTAAATTCACTTTGTGATTTTTTATCCCTATTATGTGCACATTCCTCATCCAGTTTTTTTAAGGCTCTAGGTTACATCTAGACCTGGGCCAGAGATGGCAAATAAGATTTTGTCTTGAGGTACCATATTAATCATTGGCTGGTACCCTTCTGAAGCCCAAAGATTAGGAGGAATATGAGGTTGTGCCCAAGCTCATTAGGGCTATGATGATTAGTTCTGTCTGCCTTGGAGGCTGGAAGGAAGTATTAACATGGCATTCCCCACTCCTGAATTCAGGAATATTTTGTAGCAGATTAAATTTTTCATATTCTACAATTGTTTTACCCTTTGGTGGCACGTCTCCTCTATCACCCAGCACTCTTACATTCACACTCCCTATTTTCTTTTCAAATTTTGCTCTCAGGAAGGAATAAAAAACTCATTAGTGATACCAATAACAATAATTCTTCTCATTTTGAACATTTTCTATCAGGCACTGTGCAAGATGCTTTGCATGCATTCATGAAAAGTAAAATGATTATGGAATAGGAATTATTCCTAATTTATAGAAAAAGCTTAGGTAATTGCATAATCTCAGAGCAATACGTGCCCAGTTCAGAATTCAAGCCCAAGTCTTTCTGACTCCAAATCCTGTGATCATAACTATTACACTTACCAAGAGAGTTTAATGACGTTGAACCTCAGGACACATGAATATCAATACGGATCAAGGCTATCAGTAGAGAGGTCAATACGAATGATGAGATCTCACTTATTTTCTGGTAAATGAACAGTTATGTTTTGTACAGTTTTTGACATTTCTCCAAAGCCAACCCATACAGAACGGTAGTACTTGGTTAATAGAGTCAAAGGGCTTCGTACATGGAGATACCTTAGGGCCCATCCTTAACGACATCCTAATTTTTTAGATGAGGTGATAGGGCTTGGAAAGGGATACAGTGACTTTCCCTGATTCATGAAGACAATTAAAGAATGAAATAAGACTAGTACCCAGGTAGTCTGATTCTAGATCCTGGATACTTGCTATCACCTCAGTTTACTTTTCCTGAGCAGATGTCAAGTAATTCCAGAAAGGAATTCCATGATCAGGGCAGAAGAAAGAACGTAGTATTAAAATTATTCCATGGGTTAAATAAAAAGAAAAATAAGACAAGACAAAACAAGACTAAGTAGCTTAAAAAGAAGAAAAAAACCTGACTGGAGTATTAGCAAATGAAAAAATTTCTTACAGTACTCACCATCTAAAATTACATCTTTATTGTATAGAGTTTTAGTACTTACTCATTGGACAACAGACAACATTTTAAAGAAAGGAACAATATAAATTATATCCCTCTTCTCAAGAATAGACCTAATATAATTGCTTCAGGTGTCTATTCACTTTGCATAGCAGATATCCTAAAAGTTGATTGTGATATGATTTGAGATCGCTGGATGTTTTGTACAGAAATTGTTTCAAACAAAACCAGAGAGGAGTCACCTTGGCCACTGAAAGTCCTGGGAATGTGACAACAGCACTCCTGCTACTGTTGGAGAGAGTCCCCTATAGTCTTGAGATATTATAGTAGCTTGTGATTCATGAATTAAGGACTCAGGTTTTAGGAGCAGAGACAACACCAGGGGCCCCATGATGCCTGGTGACATTTGAAGGAATCTGATTCTTAGGATTCAGATGTAATGACCAAATGGACTTCTCATTCTAATTGTCAAAAGGAAGCCAAATTGCTGGATTACTCTCTTGCTAGTACAGAGAAAAGAACACCACAGTGTATCATGGAACTCCACCGGGTTAGAAGGCTTTATGTGTAGCATATTTTAATGCCAGGTTTAATCCTGGATTTAAAAATAAAACTCATAAAAATACAATGATTTCATATACCATCTTCTCTCTTTTAAACCTACTACCCATAGGTGTACGACTTAATCTTGGGAAATGGCTGGTCACAGGATTGAGGTTTTTTACTTAAAATAGTATGTGTGTGGGGTTGGGGGAGGTGTGTTTTGACTGGCTAAAGGTAACAGGCACTCATATAATTAAATTATCAGCAGTTAGGAGAAGATGAACCAATCATAGATCTTTAGTCTTCAGATATCTTTTCAAGTTAGAAACTGTAAACAATGAGAAAATTTTCACTTCTCACATAATCATAGAATCAGGATTTTTCTCTTGGAGTTAACAAAATGATTACTTCCAGTTTTAGTCAAGAACTATAAATCTTAAGAGGTGAAACGTCAAGTTGGTGAGAAAAGGCATCCTCTCAGGTGGAAAATTCTCTAGATTAAGTTAATGTTCAGTGATATTTAGGTATCCATTTTGATAAATCTGTAGAGGCTGTGTCTCACTGAGAAATTAAGTGTTAAGTGAATAGAAGAAAACAATTATAAATACAACTGAGATTTTTTTCAGAAGATGAAACAAAATTAATAGGTTTAGCAATATCTATGAAACATGATAATGTTAAAGCATATTATATTGTGATTTCTCAATTAGTCAGTATTTTAAAAATTATTGTAGCATGCAATAAACTTCTAAATTAATGAATTTTCAAAAGAAGATAAAAGATCAGTTTGAAAATCAGGAAAATTAATCTCAGCTTCTGAAAGGCAAAGCATCTAGCTTACCTTACCTTTCAGGTAATTTTGAGGCTGCCTCTCTTCCTAATGAGTGTCAATAGTAATATTATGGAAATTAAAAAATAATTAATGCACTAACTGATTATAGGTTTACAGATTAAACCTTTTCTTGATTTGATGACTGAAATAACAGAAGAATTCATGTAGTTTCTAAATCCTACAATAGAAGTATTTTCACTTCAGGCATTTTAGTACATAAAATATTTTCATAAGCAGCAAATTACAAAGTAAGAGACAGAAAATATTTGGTAGCTTATAAGAAGCATCCCTGGACCTATCCAGCTAGCTATCTCTGAAGCCATCTCTTCTTTTGTATCCAGGAAAGGTTTACAGACAAATTGTCAGTTGTCGGAAGGTTAGACATGAGTTTATTTTGTTGTTTTTTGGCCATTAGTAACGAAGAAAGTCTTGCCTCATTGACAGCTATTCACTGACATGTTTAAAGATGCAAATGGATCTTTTAGGCTCTTCCTTAAAATAAGAATGAAGTAAAAATAGGATTCTATATTTATCAAATGCCTTGAATGCACAATGGTGTAATTTCATTGAATCATTCTGAGGACAGTATATTCTGCCTTATTTGTCATGGTTAATATAGATTTCCTCTCTCAATCTTATACCCAAATGATGCTCATTTATCACAGTGGTACTTGTATACATACATAATAACTAAGCCTCTGTATGGTACAAAGAATTTAATTCTAGTGTAAAAGTCCAACAGCAAATAGCAGAAACTTTCTTAAGGGATTTCAAGACTTGGTTAAAAAGTGAGGCAACGGTATTGGGATTTTGTTAGCTGATAGGAAAAGAAATCTTTCAGCTATCACAAGTGATGTCAGAAAGATATTTCTGTGAACAGGGAACACAGCAGGATTTACTTACAGGTTGTCAGGGACAGGGGTGGTTGAAGGTCTTCCCTGTGGTATTCATTCATTTCTTGAGTGCTGTTACAATTATTTGCTTCCGCCAACATGATCTGAAATGCATACAAAAAAGCATATAAGTATTTGAATTTTCAATGAAAATCTCAATCCTAATTAACTATAAATCAGTAAAGCCGGGTAGCCTGAGGTAGGTTAAAATGAGAACTTTGTACATGAAAGGCTACATATGCCCTAAATCGAAGAATTTCCTAGTTGCAAACCTCCAAATCACTACATGCAACTTTCTTGACTTCAATTACCTTCCTAAGAGAAGTGAGAGCAGGTTAACCAAGCCAAATAGGAGTCTGCGTCATCAGAGAAAAAGTCTTTTTTGTTGTTGTTCATGTAGCAAATGCCATAGGTTTTAAGGGGAGTAGACTTCTGGGCCTGTCACGTGAGAATGTGGAGTGAACAACATTAGAATTTATGCTCTCCTGATTAGCTGAATTACACCCCTGGGGCCTTAGGCCTCGAAGGAGTAGTGTTCCTTTAGCAGTTTCTTTGTGCCACTCTTCAGAGACTTAGCACATTACTGCTTCCTCAAGTTATCAGCATGCTTATTTTATCTTCCCTTGTATTGTAAGACAGAGTTCTTTAAGGTCAATAACCGTGACTTATACTTCTTTGTAGGTATATTTACAGTATTGCCAATTACTGAGCATTGCAATAGATTGTGCTCAAAAACGCATAATTTCTTTTAATAAAAGAGACAAGGTATGCTATCATTTGACAGGAGGGAAGCATTCTCAGACACTTTATCAGGATAGACTATTTTCAGACATTTGCCAAGATTCCTATCCTGTGACATAACTGCATTTTCTATTAGATTTACTGGTTTTGTTTGTTTTCTTTTCTGCTCATCTCAAATCAGAGGTAAGTGGACACTGGCACAGGAATAATCACTGCAAAGTATGACACCTGGCTCTCCAAAGTTATGGTCCCCTCTCTTCAAATCGGAACGTGGTCACGAAGGCCGTACTATATACAGCAGCTTCCCAACGAGGACGGTGTGGTGTGCATATTGAGGAATATCATGGAAGGCAGATGGGGGCTGTCCACACCGCAGCCTCCCCAGTTCATCTGCTATAACAATTACATTTTTAACTATGCCAGATGCTGTATCTGAGCATTTTCCTGTTTTCAATTATTTTATTTAATCCTACATAAAAGTTTGAATAAGGTCTTATAATCCATATTACAATGTTTATATAAAAACTGAGGAGTTAAAATAAAAACACTGGGTATGATTTGGCTCTGTATAATTTTAATATGAAATCTCCTTTTGTCAAAATAGAGAGTTCTTCTGGTATTTGATGAACACCAGACATAACAGTACACTGTTTACTCACCCTTCCATGAAAACCAGCTCATTGAAGAGAAGATTGACCATTTAGGATCTTTCTTTTTCTTTTTCTCTGTCCCTCTCCAGTGAATTGACTATGTTGAGTTTGAACCAAAACTACATACTACAGACAGGTAGTGGGGAAGTCTGCAAGTCTTTACTTTCTGATGTTTTTTTTTTTTTTCCACCGTGTTTTAAAGTTTATTTTTTAGGAGGCACTGGGAACCTGCATGGAGTCTTTAGAAAGGATTTAATGTCAAATGGGTTAAGTTCTTTTTTAAAATTTTATTTTATATTATGGTTGATTTACAATGTTGTGTTAGTTTCAGGTGTACATCTGACATCTTCTTGAGAGAAAAATATGATTCTGTTTTTCTGATTTTCTCCTTTTACATTACAGGGTTACTGGTAGTTTCTGCTCACTCAGCTCCTGAATCCTAACATTACATTAGTAAAGGTATTTACTGTAATATTTACAATATTGCCTTCATTGCCTACTTGTTCAGAGAGTGGATTCAGGTATGTGGTTCAGTCTCTAGTTGATTAAATGATAATGAAGATATCAATCATACTTCAAACAAAATATTACTGGGAGATTAGAGTATATTTAACCTGGAGTTATTGCATTTATCTAGGACAGTCTCGATCATATTCCTCAATAGTTATTCTCACTTGTATATTCTGTAAATAAAAATAGCACTATTTCTGAGCTTGTTTGGAGCTCTTTGGTGATAGGGCAGTGCAGAGAAATTGATGTTATACTTGGTAAAGTGTTAGTTGCCTTGGAAATTACCTGTCTTAATTATCCTATACTGTTTCATCTCTTGACTATAATATCATCTAATTTTCTTAGAGTTAACCTTTAATTTCCTTTTATTTTTAACAAAATATTTTAATAAACTATTTTAATAAATTTGCCTTATAAATCTTTTACTCTTGGAACAGTTTCTGAAGACTATGTATCAGAATGTTGTAAAAATTTTTTTTTTGTCAATGTATATTAAGTGAACAAGATTTGCTCAAGATATCTATGTAACCTTAGTCTGCTCAGGCTGTCATAATAAAATACCATAGGCTGGGTGATTTAAACAACAAAAAGTTATTTCTACAGTTCTGGAGGCCGGAGGTTCAAGACCAGAGTACCAGCCTGACCGGGTTCTGGGAGGCACTTTCTTCCTGGCTTGCAGATGCCATCATATCTCTTTGTGCTCACATGGCCTTTCTTCAGTACAAGTGCATGGACAGAGAGAGGGGACTCTCCCTCTTTCTCTTCTTATAAGGTCATCAATCCTATTGAATTAAAACCCCACCCTTACAACAACCACTTTTAACTTTAATGACCTCCTGAAAGCACTATGTCCAAATACAATTATATTGGAGGTTAGGGCTTCAACATATGAATTGAGAGTAGGGGACACAATTCAGTCCATAGCATTCTGAGTTTTATACATTTCTAATTTGTACCCTACTAACGACAAGCGTTTTGATTATGCGTTGTTTGACTGATTGATCGATTGAGTAACCTGTGCATTCATCAAACACTTGTAGACAACTTCTTATATGTCAGGCAATATACTGATGTTGAAGTTATGAAGATTAAAAGAAGATTATTTTTGCCTGCTCTGAGTCCAAGTATAGTGGGGTAATCAGTCAGGTACAAAGAATTAATGTACAGTATGGTTAATTGCTATAATCAGGAGACTTGAGCAGTAGAACTTAGTTGAAGAAATGAGAGAAGGGAAACAAGAAGTAAATCCATAAGGATGTAGAAGGCTTGAGTGACAGTATTAACCAACTTGAGATAATTGAAATTTATAGAACATTCCAGCCAACAACAGCAGAATACACATTCTTTTTAGGCTCATATGTGGCATTCAGTAAGGTATATCATATGCTAAGGTTAAAAGCTAGTCTGAATGAATTTAAAAGAATTGGAAATCATAAAAAGCATTTCAGTGACAAAACAAATAAATGAGAAATCTGTGACAGAAAAATACCTGAAAACCTTCCAGATATTTGGAAATTAAAATATACATTTCTAGCTGATTCATGAGTCAAAGGTGAAATCATAATGGATATTAAAAATACTTTGACCCAGATAAAAAAAATTAGGTACGTTAAAATTTGTTTCATGCAGCTAAAGCAATGATTATTAGCCTCAGTCTCTTTCCTCAGGGAGTTAAAATCCTTGGGTGATCAAGAACTAGGGGGAAGCTGAGAGCTCATTCTGTTTTGCAGAAGCATTTTGATCAATATATTGTATTAGAAGCAATATATTGGGGGGATGGGAGGTAAAATGTAAGGTTTAAGTTTTATTATTTTAACTTCTTTATTGAGAAATAATTTTCATACATAATAATGTGTCCATCTTAAACATACAGTTTGATGAGTTTTGGCAAATGAATAGGGCAGTAAAACCCCCAAGATATGAAACATTTCCATCACCCAAAAAATCCCTCATGTCACTTACAAATTGATCTCCTTTCCCCACTCCCAGCCCCAGACACCCCCTGATCTGCATTCTATCCCGGTATTTTCACCTTTACTAGGATTGCTTATAAATGGAATCATTCAATATGTAGTCTTTTTGTCTGTTTTTTTTAATCACTTAGCATAATGTTGTAGAACTTCATCCATGCTCTATGTATTTATATTTCGCTCTTTTATAACTGAACGATGTTCATTTTTAAAGATATACACAATTTGTTTTGCTGTTGTTAGACATTTGAGTTGATTCCAGTTTGGGGCTCTTATGAACAATGCGCCAATGTACATTTGTTTACAAGTCTTTGCGTGGATATAAGTTTTTGTGTCTTTTTTTTTTTTTTTTTTTTTTTTTGCGGTACGTGGGCCTCTCACCGCTGTGGCCTCTCCTGCTGTGGAGCACAGGCTCCGGACACACAGGCTCAGCGGCCATGGCTCATGAGCCCAGCCGCTCCACGGCATGTGGGATCCTCCTGGACTGGGGCACGAACCCGTGTCCCCTGCATCGGCAGGTGGACTCTCAACCACTGCGCCACCAGGGAAGCCCAGTTTTTGTGTCTTTTGAGTGAGTTGCTGGATCGTGTGGTAAGTGTAAATTTCCCAGTATCTTTCCTAGCCCTGAGTTCTACCATTGGACACCTCAAGCTAGTAAGGCATTCACTTTTTACCTTCCAGAGCTGCAAGTGGTTTGGGGAATGCACTTAGTCAAGGGTGACCATACTTGCAAATCTCACCAAGAGCTAGTTTCCCTTTCAAAGGTAGATCTCCTTGTAGTTTCTACCTGCTTTTTCCCCTGTGGGTTCCCATGCTCATGTGTAGTTTACAGACAGCCAGGATTTGAGCAGAATTTATATTTGTATTTTTAAATCTTAGTCGTTCCATGTTGGCTACTTTGCTTACAGGATTTCTCCCTTAAATATCCAGCTGGTCTGCTGTTGCTTTGTACTTTATAATCTGCCACCTTGAGCTGCTAAGACCGTGGTTCTTCACCTAGTTTGAGGATGTAGGATGGCTTATGAAGTACTCAAGGCAAGAAAACCACAAACTTGCAGTTCTTGCCTGATACAGCAGCTATCTTTTTGAAAGTAAACTGTTCTCAAGATTCTGCATGACTTTTGTAATTTCCTGTGCATTCAGATAGTTATTCTTAATAACTTTGTCCAGATTTTATAATTGTTATATGTAGGAGGGATTCCTTGTCATTACCAGAAAGGTCTTATTGTTTCTTTATTTATAGTATTTAACAAAGAAATATCTAGAATGATATTCACCAGATGGTAAATAGTTGCTGTTTTACAGTGGAGGAATTTCAGATAATTCACATAATTTTTCTTTTTTATGCTTTTTTGATTTTTCAGTTATGTTATCTTTATAATCAGAAAAAAGAACATTCTACTTTGTTACTTTCATGTGTAATAGTTTACAAGAACACTGGAAGTTGGAGTTAAGGTGTAATTTTAGAGACTGTTAAAGTGCTTTTAAAAACAGAAGAGAATTATTTTGTAATTAGTATAGTTTTACGTCTTATGCAAAAACGTCCCGTTAAGGTGGTACTTGAGAAGATTTGTTGGGCTTTCCCTCATAAGTAGCTTAAAATTTTGTCTTATTTATGCTATTAATTTGTATTAGTATAACACACTTTTTAATAACACAATGTAGGTTTATGTTGTCTGATTAATTTCAATCATAATTAATATAATTTAGCTGATTTTTACAAAGCCACAGTATTATTTCTTTTAGGGGCATCTTCTGACCTGAAAAATGATACAAGCAGATAATAATAGCTGTTACTCATTGAGAATTGACGAAATGGCAGCCAGTGCTCTAAATGCTTTAACATGTTTCTGAGCCATTTAATCCTCTAAATACCCCTACTAAGTAGGTTCAAATATGATCATCCTTTTATAGTTTAGGAAACTGAGGTTTAGAAAGATTGAGTGTTTCTCTAGGGTCGCTAAGTTGGTAAAAACAGGGCTTGAGTTCCCCAGATTTGAATCCAGACTGCCTCTATGCCCATCCTTACCTCCACACTACACCACATTACGGAGAAATGTGAGTTTGAGGGTGGGGAATCGGATCTCATGGCCATTCTTTCTCAAAATTAAATGGTAAAGATATTGCCAGAAAACTAGAGATCTCCTTCTTCAGACATCTCAGCAGGCTAAACTGGGCTAACATTTTGCCATGGTCCTTTAGATATGGTCCAAATTAAATGCAAGATGATGTTTTCTAGATCTATAATTTAGTGTCTTGGTTCTCAGCTATTTTGGCCTAATGAAAAATTTAGAAATACATATCTTCTCATACCCTGTACTCCAGAAGCAACTCTTATTTTTTTGAACTTGGCACTCAATTCTCCCTTAATTTAAATTTCTAAAAAGTCAGACTGTTATTTCTTAAGGTCAGTTCAGTGGAAAGAGAAAGTACAGTACAGTACGGTCAGCTCTCCATATTCACGAGTTCCACATCAGTGATTCAACCAACCACAGATCAAAAATATGTTTTAAAAATTCCATAAAGTTCCAAAAGGCAAAACTTAAATTTGCTGCATGCTGGCAACTATTTCATTTACATTGTATTTGCAACTATTTACGTAGTATTTACATTGTATTAGGTATTAGAAGTAATCTAGAGATGATTTACAGTATATGGGAAAATTGTGTAGCTTATATGCAAATACTACATCTTTTTATATAAGGGACTTGAGCATCTGTGGGTTTCAGTATCCCTGGGAGTCCTGGAACCAATCCCCCATGGACCCTGAGGGATGAGTCTAGTATACAAGCCTTCATTTTTTCTCCATTTACCATTCTCTTCTTTCTTACTAATAAAACCTCTTGAGTTTTAACCGTATAGCTGGCTGCTTGACCAAACTACAGTTGACTTTGAACAACACGGATTAGAACTGTATGGGTCCACTTATACGTGGATGTTTTTCGATCGTAAATACTGCAGTACTACATGATCCACTGTTGGTTGAATCCGTGGATACAGAACTGTGGATATAGAGAGCTGACTATATAAGTTATAGTCACAGATTCAACTACTCAGAGGGTCGGTGTCTCTAACCCCCGCATTGTTCAAGGGTCAACTGTACATTTCCCTGCCTCCCTTTTAGTTAGATGTGTTAATCTGACTAACTTCTGACCCAAATAATGTAAACTGAAGTGAAATATTCAATTGAAGTCACATCTTGCAAAAGGAAAGTGTTTATTTTCTACTTCCTTTTTTCCCCCTTTTCTGCTAGCTGGAAAAATGGATATAAGCGAACCAGCTGCCTTGGATCTAGAGATTAAAACCGTGTATTGAGAATGGCAGGGTCAACCTATCTGCCCTGGATCACTTTCTTCTGTATAGCTAAATGAAAGAAAATGTGTTCTTCCCATGTTATCTAAATGATGTGTTTTAAATCTATATGACTTAAATCATGTGTTTTAAATCTATGCTATTTAAATCATGTATTTTGTTATCTCTTTGTTACAATAAAGAATCCAAATGTAAAAGTTGGTATCTGAAAGTGGGATGTTGTCATAATAAAACCCAAAATACGTGGTACAGGCTTTGTAATCAGGTAATGGGAGGCCAGGGTCATATATTGTAGCCTGGAAAGCTAGTGGCTCTTGTTATACTGGGGAAAAACATTTAGTAAAACAGTTACCTGTGATAATTTTAGAGATATGCCACATCTTTCCTGGAACTTCAACTCCAGGGTATGTGGCTAGAAAAAATAAAAATGTTGATGTACTTTAGCAGAGTCTTTCTCCTTTTAGTAAGTAACTAGGAGAGAGATGGATTTAGCCAATTATTAGCCAGTTTGCAAGGAAAAATTGAAAGAAACAAAACACTTCTAATGGAACACTCTCTGTCCCGTTAATCAAAATAAGCACTGATCCTAAAATATCAAGATATGATATTTTTTCAGAGGAAGATTTTTTTTTTTGGTCATAAAACCAGTGTCAGCAGTCACTAAAGAGTCCACAATAATGATATTTCAAAGTCAAGATTTTATCTGGATTAGAAATAGAGAGGCCATCTCAGGTTGAGAGGACAGAGTGATTGGAAACTTAATTTTTGTTCACTCTTTTCACCTGCCAGCTTTTGGGGTAATTTGATTGTCAAAGAGTGAATTTATTGAAAAGGGGGGAATATCAAATTGGTTGAAAAGTAGAAGAAATATTAATGTCTATTGTATGACAAATCAGTGTTAAAACACTCAGATTATAACCAAGACAAAAAAAAAGTCAATCTATATTGACTGTGAGTTCAGTAATTTGGACCTTAGAAGATTAGAAAAGCCAAATATATCTGAACCCCAAACAGCAGAAAAGAGGATGGCTGCTGAGAGCCTTTCTAGAAGATGCCATATTAAATGTTCTTAGAAAATTGGAGCGACCAGCTTCTAAGGTCAGTTTAATGATATTGTCCTCCTATCCATGCTACTGTTTCAGATGGCCTCAGGTAATTGCCATTAAATTGAGGTGGGAGGCGGAGCAGTCTGAGCCCATGAACTAGTATATAAATGAAAGTCTGAAGTCATAAAAGCTATAACCAGAGAAGATTCTTTCACTTTGGTTACTTCAAATGGAGCTGACTGGAATCAAAGTGATGAAAAGGAATCATTGCTAACCACAGGGCTGGCCTGCAAGAGCCTGTGGTTGCCGAACCTGTAAAACAACCTGTTTCCCAAGGTCTACACCAGCAGCATAAGGCTGCAAGGACATATTCTTCAGCCCCAGAGAAGAAATCGCCACATTTTTGGCCACAGAGAAGAAATTGCAAGAAGACGAAGGAAGGACTACAGAGAACACTGGACAAAGGAGTTATTTCCAGAAACCATGGCAAACAGTAGTGATAATCAAGGCACTTACACAGCATGAGGTCTTCAAAATTCACAATCAGCAGGATTGGATTAGTTTCTCCTTCTTCTTTCTTTTGAATTTAAGTTTTTATTGTAGTTATATTGTTCCGGTCCCACCATTGTATATTGGGGATGTATGTGGAAGGCATTTGTCTTTTAGCTTATAAGTTGCAGGACCACTTCCTGTGATGGAAAGTACTGTACTTCACCCAGATGGATGACTTTTTTGGTGGCTGTAACTCTGCACTCCCTCCCTCAGGGAGGAATGAGAATGTTTTATGTAAACAATAAAGATGTGTATGGATATATGTGTGGCCAGAGGGTGTCACCATGGATGTAACTGTTGGCTGTCCTCAATATCCTTTCTGTTTATTAATAGAATCTTTCCTGGTAGAACATGAATGGTCAGGTAGAGACTACATTTCTCAACCATCCTAGAAAGTAGGTGAGACTGTGTGATTACGATCTGGCCAATGGACTGTGAATAAATGTATGCAACTTCTGGTCACCACTGTTAGGTAGAAGTTGCTTGCTGTTCCCTCTTCTTGCTTTGTCTGCTCTGTGGGGGATGAAGTCGAGTGGAATTTGAACAGTTGAAGCTTCGTTGCAAGGGAAGCAGCTTAGCCTGTGTCTTAGACATGAGTAACTTCTGCCCACAGTTTAATCTATTACAACTGGCCACGTGACTTGTGGGCAAACCTTACTAAGCCTGAACTTTTTATCTCCAAAAGGAAATATTTTCCGTTTCTATTCTCCTGATTATGGGTGATTCCTATGTGACATATCCTAAGAACGCTGAAACATTTTCCCATATACAACTTTAACGTCATTTTTAATGCATTACAGCTTACTTTAAAAATGATAAGCACAGATTAGGACAAAGATATTCCTCACATTAAACTGTTCTTTTGTGGAGAAATAGTCGTATAATTTTTGGTGTCATTTCTTATGAATTATTCAAGAGAAAAAATGTAATCTGTACCAGGATATTTATAAAAATGTTGCACATTTCTTTTTAAGAGGAAAAAATATAAAGCCTTTGTAATAGAAGAGTAATTAAGCAAGCAGTGATATGTTATCTTTATAAAGTATTATACCATCATGTGGTGCTAGATATATTACTTTTACCTTCCAGATTCTGCTCTGCGCTGCAGGACGCTGACCTGCTTGGACTTTATCCGCAGGTTTCCTTTTCATCTGGTCACGGCCATGAAAAACACTGGTAGGAGATCAGAGGCCAGGAGGAAAGCAAGGCATCGATATATATTCTCCAGATTCCCTCTTTGCAGGATCACTGCAGGCTGTATGGGTCACTGAGCCCAAAGTGAGGACTCCTGTCACCCAGACCTCTGCACAGAGCACTTTACATCTCTGGGGTGAGTAACCGTTCCCAACCCTTGTCTCTTCAGTCCTTGGGTTGGGAACAACACCCTGGTTACTACCCCTTGGATACTGCACTACCTCTTTGGTTTCCCTATACGCAGCCCATATTTTTATAAATTGTCCCTTTATTGAACTATCCCTAAATTACTCAGTTGGAGTGTGCCATCTGTTTTTCTCTTGGGTCCCTGGCTGGTATGCAAAGTAAAATTTTATATACTATGATCATTTTAATACAAAATATATGTAAGATTAAAGATCAAAAGGAAAGACACAAACTAATGGAATAATCTGTTATGGTGGTAAGATTAAAGGTGAGCATATTTTCTTCCTTAATTACATTTATTATTAGGATAGAGTTATTTTATTAGTTAAAAAAATGTAAAATTGTTGCTAGGATATTTTGTCAGGTGGATTTTCTTAGCTTTGCCTTACTACCTAGGTAAGAATGTATGATTAGCATATTGAATTTATGTAAATCACCCTAATCATCTGCTTTCTCTTCTTCTGCTCCTAGGACACAATTGCTAGAGAAAGTTTTAGAAGCAAGCTGACTTAATTTTAGTCAGAGTTCTTCATTTCAAGTGAAGGAAGCAGATTCTGGCTGATTCACCAGAAGTTTGTTAAGTAGATATTAGGAGCCCACAGATTCACTGGTAAAAGAACAAAGGTCAACACTAAGCCTGCAGGAACATACTCCAAACTGCAGAGTGTCCCACTGTGAAGACTTTGATCATAACTTACTAAGCACTAGATTCTGCAGCTTGCCTTGCTGATGTCCAAGTATTTGATTTTGTTGCAAACTCAACTATTGCCTGAACTTGCTGTGTGTGGCCACCCTTACAGCCACCACTGCTTGGTAAAGCCCAATGGCTCTGCCAGCATTCTTGCTGCAAGGTGGACTCAGAGTGCACTCCATCCTCTTAAACCAAAATCTCACTCTGACTCATGATATTGGTGGCCTCTCCTTATGTGCTTGTATTTCAGCCACAAGGGTGGGAAATTGCATTCCAACTTCCTCTGGAGGAAAATACGACATGGGTATTTCTCCAATGTAGAAGATATATTAGTTTGCCACGGCTGCCAGCGCCACAGTCTGGCTTAAACAATAAAAACTTATTTTATCAGATTTCTAGAGGCTAGAAGTCCCAGAGTAAGGTGTTAGCAGAGTTGGTTTCTTCTAAGGGCTTCTCTTCTTGGATTATAGATGGCTGTCTTCTCTCTGTGTCTTCACGTATTCTTTCTTCTCTGTGTGTCTGTGTCCTAATCTCCCTTATAAAGACACTGGTCAAATTAGATGAGGGCCTACTCCAATAACCTGATTTTAACCTAATAACCTGTTTAAATACCCTGTCTCCAAATACCACCATGTTCTGAAGTATTGAGATTAGGACTCCAGCATATGAATTTTGAGATGACACAATTCAGCCCAAAACATAAGGGTATTTAAAAAGCATGGCAACTAAATGCAGTGGATAATCCTGGATTATATTTTAGATGAGAACAACATTGCTATAAAGGAGAAAACTGGGACAATTCAAGAAATTCAGATATAGACTATGTATTAGATAATTGTTTCATCCATGTTAAATTTGGTAAATTCAGTCATTGTACTATGGTCATGTAAGAGAAGGCCTTTGTTTCTAGGAGTTTTATATGGAAGTATTTAGAAGTATATATCATGATGCCTGAGATTTACTCTCATTGCTATGCTATTTTTGTACCTTAATGGAAGGCTCAGATATTTTTCAAAACAAACAAAAAAATTTTTAAAGGTGATGGGAGGTTGCAAAAATATAGGAAAATACATTAATCCACCCTTGACTGCCTCTCATTGATATATACTGTTCTTCAGATTCTGAAATAACTCCTGCTAAATGCAATGCAACTCTCACGCTTCTGAATAAATACTGGTTTATTCAGTGATAGAGAAATTCCAGGTGATGACAAGATCCATGGAGAGAGATGAGAGCATTTGAGTAAAGGTACAGATCATCATCGTTGAGAAAGTCAAGAAAGTGTGAGGCTGGGGTATTAAAAATATTTTTTACATGGATGTAGGATGTCCTTCACAGGATGCTAGAATGGATTTTGTTGGCTGCAAATAGTGAGACAGGCTTCAGAATGGATGTTTCTGAAGAAGTGACTAGGAATTGAATGGTGGCAAAAATATATAGGAGGGTGTGCGAGTTACATGTCATTTACTTCAAAGGAAAGGTGGAAATGGAAGGGAAATGCCAACAACATCCTGCCTTTGTAATGTGTTGGACATGATAGAAGGCAGTGCCACGGTTTCCAGAGCTTTACAAGGGAGGGATTGGCCTTGAGGGAAGATCAGGTTTCAGTTAAAGCCAACAAAAGGGAGGACTAGGTAGGTGACTTAAAGAACTTGTCTGTAGGACAAGTAAACTGTAGGACAGTTTACTATTGATGGGTCAGAGATTGTAAAAAACTTTGAATAATATTAAATAGAAGTACAGTAAGTCCCCTACATACGAACCTTCAAGTTGCGAACTTTCAAAGATGCAAACATGCTACTACCCAGACATCACTGGATCATTTTTTCAAGAGGGTAGATAGAATTGAATCCAGCAAGGAATCAGAACCTGGGCCATCAGCGTCAGGCGTGAGTGAAATTGCAGCTTGCCCTCCGTCTCCTGTTGCTGACGATCCTTCAGCTCTACCACCTGCCACCTCCTCTCCGTCCTCACCTGTTCATTCGATGCCAGCCCCTGTATGCCACCTGTTGTATTACTGTACTTTTCAAGGTACTGTACTGTAAGATTAAAAATGTTTTCTTTATTTTTTGTTTTCTTAAATGTATTATTTGTGTGAAAAGCATTATCAACCTATTACAGTACAGTACTCTATAGCAGGTTATATTAGTTGGGTACCTAGGCTAACATTGCTGGATTTACAAACGAATTGGACTTACGAACACGCTCTCGGAACAAAACTCGTTCGTACGTGGGGGATTTACTGTATGTATGCAAAGTGTCCTTTTATCACTGAATTGTTTTTCTGCAACTGTCCAATGAGATATTCCAACTTTATTTAGTCTCTAAAATTAAAATTTTAAACAGTGTTAGTGTACAGTGTCTAAAGTTGCTCTCCAAAACAGAGAAATACTGGAATTTTCATTGTTAGATACTGTCTCAAAATTGTAACATTCAGGGGTTTTGTTTCTTTATAAAAATTGTGACATTCTCATTTTAATTAATTTATTAAAATTTTAATGGAAGAATAATAAAGCACAGCACAACATAAATTTTTAAAATATATGTAGATTCATTGGTAGAAGATTATTTTAACATCGGCAAAGAAGAGATCGTAGAAGAGGGTTTTAAGGAAAAGCTAATGTGACCTTAAAGGAATTTGCACTCTTTGGTCTCCACACATGTGCAGTTATCACAGAGTTCCTGGACTCCAAGTGTTTATTCACATCTGTCAGCGAAATCATAGATCCAAGTGCGAAACGTAACACTCAGGAACATTATGTGGATTTGTGACACTCCCTGGAGGACTTTGGGTCCATAAAGCAATGAATGGATTATAAGAAGACATAAATATGGTATTTTCATCTATGACAGATGCAATCTTACTCCACTGTTATTTATATTATATAAGGAAAACTGAACCTATTTTCCTCAGTCGAACTGAAGGGAGGCACCCTTAGGGATGAATAAATGAATATCTCACTATTAATTTCCAATTCCTATGAATTCATCTTTGAAAACATCATGTTTTAGAGATTTTTTTAAATGGCTGATGTTTATTTTTATATGTATGAGAAAAAAATGGAACTAAAAGGAAAATGTGAGATGGAATTGTGATAACAGAATCATAAATTTTTCATTTTTTGCCATTATCCTGAATCCTGCAAAGCTTACCTAACTTTGGATTCTAATGACCAGTTGGACACCCCGACCAGGTTCCTATAAAGCCTGCTTTGAGTCTCTTAACAGGCTTTGCATCCTCATCTTCAGTTCATGTTAGGGAGGTGGGATGTATGGAATTCTGGAAAGAGCACAGGTTTTGAATTTAGAGGAGCAATGCTCTAGTATTAATTCCATCTAGAATCTATCTTTATAAACTTGAAGATCTTGGATTGAACTAGGAGATGCCCTAAGCTTTGGATACCTTTAAAATGATACTAAGCTTTTGTATCATTATTTATACTAATTTCAATTTTAATTGACAAATAAAACTTTATATTGTATGTTTTAAGGTGGTATAATTGTTTGTTTATCTTCATATAAGATCTTCAATGTCCTTCCAGTGGTATATCAAGTTATAAAAAGTCCTCCTGAACCCGATAAAAATTGTTAGGGAAAATATGTAGTCCAAGACTGAAATATGTTTTCCTTTATTGACTAGAACTGATTAAGATACAGTGAATTTATGTTGATGGACAATGTGGCATTGTAGAAGGAACAATAGCATGTCAATATATCTGAATTTCAATTTTATCTTCTGTAAAATATTGCTAAGGGTCCCAAATGTTCCTAATGACAGGAAATAACGTATATGATATAGAAAGTTACCAGCCATTGAAAATGTTGAATTGGTTTTTGTTCTAAGATTATTTCTGATTTCTTTCCTATTATTTTATAATTTTTATATTATCCTAAGTTTTGTTTGAGTTTCTAATAGTGTCTTAAATAACTTGACATTTGGCTCTGTCATATTATCCTACCCTTATTTTCTTCTCTCCACTTTTTCTTTCTTATTTAGAATTCAAGCAAATGAACAGTGAACTTTCTTTACTGTCATTGTATTTTAATGCCACCATCACAGTTTTAGCTATTATCGAATTATAACAAATTTTAACACATTAACGAGCCCCTTTTTTTCTTAATATTCTATTACCATGCATTTCTGAATAGTTCTGAAATTTAAAATTTGGAGTGAATTAAACCTATGAATGTATTTTGAGAAAAACGATATGTTTATGTTATTTATTTTTTCTACTCAGTAATATGAAATACCTTGTCATTGCTTTTTGACATATTTATGCTTGTTAATTGAGTTTCCTGATTTTCTTGCAACACACACACACACACACACACACACACACACACACATCACAACTCTCACATTACGTGCATCCTTAAATGCTTAGTTTTGTTTACTCTTCTCCTTACCAGAATCTCCTTTCACTGAGAATGGCTGGTATAGTGGAATGCTTTAGATTGAAATGTATGTATGAAAGTGTATATCCATGGCTGTGTCAATGCTAGTTTATAAAGCATGAGGATTTACTATTTCTCACAGGTGTAGAAGGTAGTTCACAACCTCACAATTTCCCAAAGACACAGTTTCTCAAAGACACAGATTCCTTTAGGATGAAGCTTAGTGATAAAGTTGATACAGCTGCTGCTACCATTTAGAGTGTTCTGTAAGATCCATGAAAATTGAAAATAAGCATAAAATGTATTTGGAGGAGCAAAGAGAAAAACTCACTGAAAGGAAATAGAAGTATCAGAGCAACAGGAACTTGCTAGAAAATGGTGGGCCATTCTGGTGGGAGTAGGACTTGGGAAGACTTGTGAACTCTTATTGGAGGACAAGGGACATCTGAGAGGATGGGGAATGAAGGGAGTTTCTTTTAAATAAATCTGTGAATTTCTCTCTTATTTCTCATCAATCCCTGTCTGTGTCTTCCCACTCCATTCCTTCTGTTCCGATGCCTCACTTCCTCCCTAATATGGAAAGTGCATCTTTCTGTCATTCACCTTCACCTGTCGGTCCTCTCAGCACCTGTGGTGAGTGCAAGGACTAACCCAGGTGATGCCCTCAGTGACTAAGGAAGCGTGTCTGCTGGCATCCTCCCACAGTCGACAAGACCTCACTAATAAGCCTGAAGATCCTTTAAATAGTGTCATGTTTTTCAAACTGTATTGCAGCTGCCTTGATAGAGAAACAGAATAATGTCAACAAGTCTTAACTTGTAGTGATAATGTGCAATAGTGTATATGAGATTTGATTCTTAGCATTTGATCTTTTTTGAGAGGCACTTCTCCAACATCACAGGTTTAAATGGTTCTATTGATTTTCATGTCTGGATTTATTGTGAACATATAACCTCCAGTTAGCCTAAAGCAGCCTTTCTGATTCCTTAAGCAAAACAATCAGTTAGAAAGACTTAACAACAGCACTCGAACGTGAGTGAGCTGTGAAAAATAATTGTATTTATGGTAGGCATTTGATGTGGTAAATTGTTGTCAACAGTTCAGTTTTCAGAATACATTATCTTAGCAAATGCCTTTTTCTGGGTCAAGAAAAACTTGTGTTGACTTGAAATTTCTCAAAATGATCTGCAAATTATCTATCTGTATAAACTATATATATAAAACAAAGAAAATTGGTTTTTATGGATCTATTGCTTCCTACAGCACAATCCCACAGTATAGGTTTTCCATATGTTTATGGTGAAATTTTTAATTAGCTAAAATATTTAATTAATATTTTTCATATGTTTTTAGTTAATATTTAATTCTCTCATTTAATTCTACTTCAAGCAGGAAAATTAACTGTGGAATTTAGAAAATTCCATAATATTCCCCCTACAAAATTCACACTTACTTTTTTGGAGGAAGTATCAGACATCTTATCTGAACTCCATGTTGTTACTGTTGGTCTATTCCTTGTTATCTAAAAGTATTGACTCCGTTATTTTAAAATCTTTCTTCTTTGTTCTGCCTAGACCTGATTCTGCTCAGCCCTGACCAGGTTCTTATTAGTATGACTATATATGTCTAGAGCACCTAACTCTAAGCCCGGTATATGGTGAGTGCGTAATAATTTGTAGTTATTTTATCTTATTTTATTTTATTTTGAGGTAATCTTGCTTGAAAATTTCTTAAAAAATTAAATGGTGCTATATTTATTTGTTATGGCTTAAGATACAAAATATTTTGCAAAAAACAGCATATATATATATTTAAACATTAACTTTTTATGAAGTAACTCTCACAAACTATTAGTTTTTAAATAAACTATTTTTATTAGTTTGTATTAGTTTTGAAGTTTAGAATAGGTAAGTAATTCTACAGTTAAGAGTAGAAAGAGGGTTTATTTACATATGTTGTGCTTTATATTATTTTAAGGAGTTGAAGCGTGAACCTATAGAATTTTCTAAATAAGTATTTATTCAAATAATCAATGTGGATGATTTACTGCCTACTTCATAGTACTGTTGTTTCATGCAAAATAGGATTGAAAAAATGGCTCCTGACTTTTGGGAACAAATAAACTAATAGTATCAATTACACATAAAGACAATTAAAATTCTAGAAAATACATGACAAACAGCTTAGAAGAGGTAAAACCAAAGTGATCTAAGAGTTTAGAAGTCGAAATACACCCATCTTCCCACAAGAGAAGAAGCTTTTTAGAAGAGGAAGCTATTGAATTTGACCTTCCTGTTCAATAAGCAGAGTGTATAATTATTTACCTGTCACTATAGACTGAAAGTCTGTGTCTCCCAAAATACATACGTTGAAAGCTAATAATCCTTAATGTGATGGTATTAGGAGGGGGGACCTTTGGGAGATGATTAGGTCTGAGGGTGGAGTTCTCGTAAATGGGATAAGTGCCCCATAAAAGAGACCCCAGAGTGCTCCCTTGCCACTTCTACCATGTGAGGACACAGCAAGAAGATGACTGTCAGTGACACAGAAAGCAGACCTTTACCAGACACTGAATCTGCTGGTGCCTTAATTTGGACTTTCTAGCCTCCAGAACTGTGAGAAATGTTTCTCATTTAAACCCCCAGTTTATGGTATTTTTGTCATAGCAGCCCAAGGGGGCTAAGATATCTACTAAGTTTTGAAAAGCCAAACAATATTCTCTCAAAAATTTAACATATCTTACAATATCTGAATTTAAATTTTCAGTAAGTCAGAATAAATTGAGAGATATATGAGATCATATTTTCATTAAGTATAAGTTAATCATATCTATGTATATAAGAAGATTATACAAATTAATAAGAAAATAATGTGTTTCAATTCTAATTGACAGGTAACATGAAGAAAAGGTTCTCAACAACAAAAAACAATAAACAAACATGAAGAAAAAATATGCAATCATGTTAGTAAGAAAAGAAGTATAAATCAGTTTAAGAGGTTAGCAGATAGCTGCATGTGCTAGATGAGTGTATTTTAGTTGTTACATTAAAGCAATAATAAGGCACCATTTTCTTTGGTTATTTGAATGTTAGGCATTCCTCCCTTATTGATAAGGAAATAGAGCCTGCCCTTTGTAAACTCATAGAGGCCATTAGAGCCAGAGTTGACATTCAAAGCATTATTTATTACATTTTTTTTTTAATTAAATAAAAAGAGGGACTTCCCTGGTGGTCCAGTGGTTAAGACTCCGTGCTTCCACTGCAAGGAGCTCAGGCTCAATCCCTGGTCAGGGAACTAAGATCTCACATGCCATGTGATGGCGGCCAAGAAAAAAAATAAATTAAAATGAATAAATAAGTAAATAGAATAATACTGACAAAAGTAACAAAATAAGCATGGTTATTTATTGTTGGTGGCAGGAAATATTGCTTAAATTCTTAGAAAACAGTTTGATGGTATGCAGCAAAGCCAGCATATTGTTGTGTCGTATACATTAGTCTCATTGGTGAAACTTAACTTCAAGTAATAAGTCAAGCAAAGGAAATTTGGACAAAATTCTCTTACTATTGAACTATTTATAATTGCAAAATATCCAAAATCTATATGTCCAAAACTAAGGATAAGATGTGGAAAAATGGAGTCTGAATTTTGTATGTTGTGTTGGAAGCTATTGTTTGCCTCTTTGAGTTTACTCTCCACATTTCTCCTTCCAACGCTGTGCCCTGTTGGCTGACTTGTGTGTACCACTTGTGTGGGTTCTCTCACCCTCTGGCTTTTGCCTGTGTTCAGCCAAGGAATAGCATGCTCGAGGGTCTGGGGAAAAAAGAGAGTGTGGTTGGGATACATTCCCCCAGCTCCCTCCCTGCTGATGGCTGTGGTTGGCTGTGTCCCTTCATCAAATCTCCTAACTTCTGTAGGATAGCCCCTCCTTGGAGCAGTCTCTCTCTAGGCTCTCGGCACGGCTCACTGCCCTTTTCTCTAAAAGCTTCTAATTACTAAAGCCTCCCCAAGTCACTAGCACAAGGTAGGGGCTACAGCATCTCTTGTTTTTCCTTAACACTGAGGTCTTTATTTAGCTCTTCTCAGATTGTCCATTTCAGTGTGCCATACATTTGTTTCATGCCAGGATTCTAACTGATATGAAGGTTGAGGTTTCCCTGAATTTTTAAAAATTGTAATTTATGTTAACAGAGAGTTTTTTCAATTTTGATAACATATGTTAAAAAGAAAAGAGCAGATTTTTAAAATTCAGCTTCATTGTCCCATTGTCATTGTAATTTTTACTTGTCCAAGAAACATTTTGCGATGGCCTACTCTGTGCTGGGTATTGTCTTAGACACTTGAAATATAAGATGTTCTGTGAAACTGTAATATATGAAACATTATCACCAGTGATACATGCAAAATATAAATCTACCTGTTTATGATGTAGCTCTGATTCATAAAGATACTGTTAACCTGTTTTCCAAACATTATTTGCCAAGGATGAGACATGTATGTTCTTTAAAATTTTAATAATCTTTTATTTGATATTGCTAGAAGTTATTGTGTAACTTTACAGTATGTTATATTAATAAGCTTGTTTTTACACGTTAGAACAATTAAGAGTCTATACAGGTCTTCAAAAAAGTTACAAAAGTATACTTGAATCATGAACTTTCCAGTAAAGCATTAGGATTTTTCTTACAAATGGAGCTTCAAACACCTGAAATTTGAATTCAGATTGCAAGGATTCATCAGACTGCTTGCAGAGACTTTGCGGGTCTTTTTTTTCCGTCATTGATGTGTAGAGGAGCTATATACAAAACAGAGCTTTTGACAGAATTTGCCTCCGTGGGTTATAGGCCATAATACGTGGGAAGAGGTCAGTTTACTGTTATGGCTCAGTTTGACTCTGGGATCAAATGATCACTGTTCAAACTCCCACACATAATAGCTGTGTGACCTTTTGCAAAGTATTTATCTTGTAAGGTTATTTTTAAGGTAAAATGAAAACAATATTGGGATATAATAAGCATCACTAAATGTTACCTATTTTTTCCTTAGTGCCACTACACTTGCGGAAGTAGAGTCATCAAATATATCTAAACCCACTGACACAATATCAAAACCACCACCATCTTGGATAAAAGATTGTCTTAAGTGTGTTGTATATACTAAAAATGTAGTCCTATATTGGTAACTTTTCTAGTACTTTGGTTTTTCCTTTTAGACAAGCAAATAGGGGTTTATTTCACAGTGTTTAGTTATAATAATTCTTTTCCTTCCTTCCTCCCTTCCTTCCATCCTTCCTTTTTTTCTTTCTTTCTTCAAGTTGCTTCTAACTGCCACTGTCTAGTTGTCCTAGTATATATGTATGTTTTACATGTGTATAAATTTGGAGAGGTGTAGAAAAACAAATAGATGCACTGAAAAGATTAATGAGGCATATCAACCCAAACTAGCAATAGGGATGTGTTTTGTTTATCCAAAATGCTATAGCTATATACTAAATACATTATAAGTTTATATTACCATAATAATGCATTTCTCCCTAGCTATTAATCTCAGCTACAGAATATCACATGTATATTTAATCTTCCTTCAAAGGGATCTAAGCTTATTTACATGTTCTATATGTAGCATAGTTTTAAGGACATTTTAATATTGGCCACTAATTTTATACTGTCAGAATGTTTTAATGTAATTACAAAGGAATGTAGCTACAATCTAAGCTTATTTAATCTACATTCTCTCTGTTTGACCTTTCCTGTAGGAACATATGAAAAGAAATCCATACCATTCTACAAAATTCCCAGTTTGAGGAAAAGAGTAAAAATAACAAAATTTCAGCACGAATTATTTTGTATAGTAACAACCTGCAATCTGAATCATACGGCAAGGAAAAAAGAGATGATTCCAAACCTAAACAAACAGCTTTCTTGTTGCTCACTTTCTCAATCTCTTTAAAATAAAATAAATAAAGCATTTCAATGAAATAAATTATTTATGAGGAGCACAGTACCTTCTGTACAATGACTATATTTACTTTCAAGCACTAATGCTGAGAGATAGTATGTACAAAAGTCGACATAATTATTTTCTTTATTTGACTGTGGCGTCTGGATCTTCATCAGAGGACAAAGTGCAATTGGTTTGTTTTTCAAGTTATTTCTTATCTCAGTTGCATGTCAGAAAGATCATAGTGTTACTGTTTTAAATTTGATTGTTAACATAAAATTGGAATCCAAAGTAAAGGAAAATTGTGAAAATTAACTTGTTACAGGTATAAGAGAGCAAAGCATGGGTATTATGATAATGTAATCATTGAGAATCTGAAGTAAAATGTATTTTTAAAAACACAACGTTAATGTTTTCCTTTGAAATCTCCATGTAAAAATGGAAAACACAATTTTAATAGAAGACAGGCACCGGTAGTCTCTGAAGAATTACAACTTGGGAAATTAATAAAAATAGTATCTAAAATAGTATTAGTAAGATATGAAGCTCATTCATTAATGGTCTCTATGATAATATATCACTGAAAATGTTGCATGAAGGACAGTCTTTGATAGGATTATGTACAGTATAATAGCAAGATACTGGAATTAAAATTCACTGAGAAGATACATCTTGTGAACTGAAGGGTAAGAAGATAATAATGATAACATTAATAATAGTAAATAACAAGAATAAAATGATTCACATAAATAGAATTTCCCTCTGCAACCATTAGTATAATTATGGGAATGATAAGCTGGTAATCTACAGTAAATAGCTAATCTTTATTGATTCACTGTTTAATTTCTTCTCATTTTAAAGGCTTTAGAACTGCTGTCAATAACAATGTGTACGGGAAAAAGTTCTACCAAGGAAGAATCGGAAAAGAATGTACTGCATTGTGCAACGTACAGCATCTCTAAAGAATCTTTTAAAAAATACATTTATATGCTATTGTTAGGGAAAAAGGAAAAAATGCATTCAAAAGATTTCCTCCCCTTTTTAAATAATTGCTGTGGGATTTTTTTCTAACACAGTTTATGGGGGTTCCAGAGATAAAGTGGGAAAATACAGCGACCTCAGCTCTGGCTCTTTAATCACAGGGAGCTAAGGATTATTCGTCATCAGTAACACCTGGGAGAAAAAGACCAGGCCATCAGCGGGCTGACCCCACAGCAGCCTTAGGGGCAGTTCCACCGCCATCAGCAGAGTTAGCACTAAGGGTAACGGAGCTGTTATCCAAGGTCCAGATAATAGCAGGAGAAAAGAACTCACTTCCTGATGGTAGAAAATAAATTCCATGTTTAGCTCATGATTTCTGCTAACCAAGCCTCCTTCCAGGGAACGAAGGTTAATTTTCTTTTAACATAAATGAAAGATGAGAATGTGAAATGATGAGTCACTGGGGCACTCCATCAATGGCATCGCAAAAGGAGAAGTTGCAAGGAGACGGTTTTTCATTTTCCTGCAGTTGACACAAAACTCATGAGAAATATTTAGGTAGGATCTCAAATCATGAGGTGTAGTGATTACAGTGGTAAAAAAAACAAATTTTATTTCTATTCACAATTTTTTTTTAGCTAAAATCTGGATGGATTAATCAATTAAACTCATATGACTATTTTAGCTATCAATTATATTTTTAAAGTCTTTTTAAGATTCAGTTAAGCTATTTTTCTTTATTTCATTCTCCACACTGCCCCCTGTCCACTCCCCACTTCAGAAAAACCTGGGGCTCTGTAATGAAAGAATAGTACTTAGCACTGTAAAGTTTTAGCAGCCAAAATATCAGTTTGAACTAGTCAGTTAGTACTATACATGCTATCAATTATACAATTTCTGATTTGTCTCTTTAATAACAGACCCACAGGACTGCTTGCTATCTCCTTTCACCTTTATCCCAAGAGTCTTTCTGCCACATCTCAAGTCAGCTGTCGGGCTTCATATCCCCATGCTTATCCATCTTCAACTTAACTCTCTCTGGAGCCTATATGCCTCCCACTCCAACTCCTCCATAAACTTTCCTCTGTCTCCACTAAACCATATTTTAAGTGCTGAAAATCTTTCATATCATTGAAATTGTCTTTACAGTTTTCAGTTTCTTCGTAATCAAAAACGTGGTTTCCCGTAGAAATCGCCACAATCTTCACAACTGTCTCCACTGGTAAGTAGTATATCTCCCTGCCCTTGTAGTCTCATGAGTTAAGAAAGGAGAACCATCATTGACCTTGGCCACCACCACTGTGGTTTCTAGATAATCGTTCAGTCACCTGGAGCCAACTCCTTGCTCCTTTGAAGTGCTCTACAACTTCTCTTGTAACCCTTTTCCCTTCTTGTCATCATGACAGACCAACTCTCCAGGTTCTTCCCCAAGACCTTCCTAGTGACTTCAGCACGTTCTCTATATTTCTATTCACATGGTAGTCAGCTATTTCTTTTTTAAATGTTTTTTGTTTGTTTTACTGATACATTGAAACAGCCACTTGAAAATGTTCTTTTTTTCAGCTTAATTGAGGTATAATTGATAAAATTGTAAGATTTTTGAAATGTACACCATGATGATCTGATGTATGTATATCTTATGAAAGGACTCCACCTTCTAGTTAACACATCAATCAGCTCATTTAGTTATCCCTCTTTTTTTTTTCTTAGTGAGAACACTTAAGGTCCACTTTCCCAGCAAACCTCAATCATAGTGTTGCCAACTACAGTTACCACGTAATACATGAGGTCCTCAGACCTCATTCATCTCATAGCTGAAAGCTTATATCCTTCCTTCAGACCAATTTGGCAAGACCAATTGTTAAACAGTGTGGCACTGAAGCTAAAGAAGAGAGAGTCCAGGACATAACAAAAGGCCCTGCTAAGGAATGAATGCAGTCATTAATTTATCAATAGATCCCCAAATATGATTACTCTGTTTCAATCATTCACTTTAGTCATTCAGTCAACCAGCCTTATTAATCATCTACTATGTAATCTGCTGATTAAGGGGCAACTGCCATACAGTTGTTTATCTCCTCCAATAGGATGGGCACTGGGTACAACAACAGAACAATAAAAGGGAGGACCCAGTTCTGCCTGAAGGGATGGAGAGCCATCCAGGAAGCCTTCGCAGAGAAGCTGATGCTTGAAGCAAGACCTTGAGGGAAAGAAGAATGTCGAACAGGAAAAGGGAGGGAAGACCTTTCAAAATCAGGAAACAGGTAGTAAAAATTGTAAAGCCATATGAGAGAGTACGCCAACATGGGTGACATATAGGGTACACACAAGAAAGTAGCAGGAGGCAAGTGCCAAGATGCACTTCATTTTCTGCCACACCTCGTATTTGCCCTCACTGTGATGCAATCTGATCATCTCAAGCTGACCCTAAAACCCTTCAACAGTGTCCCATCAAAGTCAGATCCATATTTTGGAAACATTAGGAGTAACTGTAACCCAACAGAAGGAAGGCAGCCTCAGGAAGTTACTGTGTATATTTTCATTCTGTTTTTATTTCCTTAAAAAAATCTCCTTAATCTTCATTCTCTGGGGACTGGTGCTGGCCTTTGCCTTCTCTTTCCTGGCCTTGCAATTGTCTCCTCTCTGGTTTCCCTGACTCTACTCTTCCTTCTCCAATTTAATCTTCCCATTCATTCTTAAAAACAAATTTCATCATGTCACTCCTTAAATTTTTCAGTGCTACCAGCTGTAGGATAAAATGCAAACTCTAGCTTGACAAACAAGTACTCTTCATGATATGGTCCTGGTATTTATCCTCAGCCTCATCTCTTCTCACTCTCCCTACCTTTTGTAGTTCTATTCCACACGTTCTAAACTATCTGCAGTTCCTCAAATAGAGCATGCTGTTTATGTTCCTGCACCCTTGTGGGTGCCGTTCATTCTGTCTGGGATTCCCTCCTCACCTTATGTGGTGATATAGCAAACTCCTATTTAGTCTTCAAAACCCAGACCAGATGGTTACTTTTGTATGGCATTGCCCCTGCACCCTGTTAACGTATAGGATTTGTAGATCAACAGAATTTATCTATACATTCTCAATGCTATTTCTGTGCCTTACATATACAATTATATTACTAGTTTTCATGTCATATTAAAATTATTTCTTAGCATATCTGTTTCCCCTAACAACAGACTTTGACCTTCTCAAAAGCAGGAGTGTGTGTGTGTGTGTGTGTGTGTGTGTGTGTGTGTCTTAGTTTAATGCTGTGTAGAGATATAAAAAGCACCTAAATGAAACATTAAAATGAGCCAAATTGCATTGAATGAAAGGAAATTATTCTAAGGGAGGCTGGTGAAGGCTGGTGATACACATTTACTTGGGAACATCTGACTCCTACCAGGGTACTGTTTAAGTAGAATAATCAAGAGTGTTTAATGTAATGCAAACTATATATTTTGCTGTCGGTAAACTCCAAAGTATGGAGGAGTTATTATGAGTTGAAACATTGAAAATCTCTAGGGTCCCTGAAAGGCAGCTGTAGGTCCAGAAGTTGCTCTCCATTTTCTTACACAGCTACCAAATCCTGTTCCTGTTTCCTGATCTAGGGGGGAAATAAAGACTGAATATGTTGTGTCTGACTCCTTTGAGGGGAAGATACAGATTTGATTAAGGAGTCAACTTTCATATTCTTTTGATAATTAGCGATAACTTGTGACTATGAAGCTAAGCGTCACTCCTGCCCTGAACATGCAAACACGTGTACTTGATTTGCCCCGATATTGTCTTTCATTTCATAGTTTTCCATGTGTGTGCTACCCAGTGGTGTTTGCTGGAGGGGCCACTAACATTTGTCTTTAATGATCTGTGTACTTGTATGTGTGTTTGTGTGTGTGTGTAAACAAATGTTTTGCTATTTTTCTCTTAGTATCACCTGCAGAAAGGCATGCGTAGAATAAGGTGAGAATATTTAAGAGTAGGAAGGGAGGCACACATGGAAAAAGAATTGATGCATTATAAAAATACAAATAGAAGCTTCTGCGAGTATGTATGAAAGAATGATACACTCTAAATGGAGCACGCAATTTTTGAAAGAATAAAGCTCTAAAATTTGGCTGTTCAGACTATTGTTAATTAGATAATTTAAGTCTAAAAATTAACTACTGAATTTAAACTATTCCTTTATATTTTATATCTGTTGTTGATTTCCTGTGAGAGCAAAATGATCTCACAGTTATTTGATTGCTCTCCACTTTAGTCTGGGTGCTTTGTATAAAATATAATACAGTACAGATGTCAACTCAAGAACTAAATAGCACATATTTCTAAAGAACCATAAAAAATAGGAACAGTACAGAAACAATGGCTCTGTAATTACTGTTTTGCTGTGGAGTGAGGTTAGGCATTTATCCTTGTACAGTCCTGATACACTTACAGTCAGATCTGCCCCTGTGGTCCTTTCCCCTTTGTTGATGAATGCATGGTGCAGGTACCCTGTATGGCCACTACACTATTTGAGGTCATCCTATACTGTTAGCACAAATGGTGTGAACAATAGTTTATATGCCACTTAACTCCTTGGGAAAAACGGTTAACCTTGCTGGAGAGGACAGATCAGTCATGTACAGTTATTAAGGTCTAGAAGGTTTTGTTATGCTCTAAAATACTTTTGTACCACCACAGTCTACTTCTGTATGAGACCTATTTTAGCTGGAAAGCAAAGGAAGGAGAAATCACCTTTGGAAATTTTACAAAATCTATACAATGAAATAGGTGATGGAAGTTTTTCAAAGATCCATTTCATTAATGACACCTACACTGCAGAGGTGGCAAACATTTTCCCCTCTAGAAATAGACTTTCTAAAAATATGTTAATGAATTAAGAATAAAGGCTTTGTGGATGTAAAGATGCTTTTGAAAATTTTCAGTTTGCTAAAAGGAATTCAATCTGATCACTTTGTTTAAAGATTTCAGAGTCATCTTATTATGTTTTAAGTGACTGCTTTTGCTATGAAATGAAGGGTCCTTATTAAATTTACTCCAGGTCATTACCAGACTTCATTTAAAATTAACTTTCAACCACTGCCCTTAGTAACTATGTATTTTTAATCTTGAGGGTCATCTGATGATGATAGTCTCAAAAGGAATCATCTGTGAATACCTAGGGAGACTCTTCAGCTTTCCCCTGTTTTTAATGAAACCGTAAGGAAATTGCATCGCCTTATTCCTGGTGAGTAAAGGATATGTAGAAAAACAATCATGAATTTATTTTTATATTGTATGGTGCCATGTGTCATGCTTTTTTTCTGAAATAAAGTAAAATTTCCTTATAATACATTACAGGCACTGAAGATATTTTTTAAATATTATAAGTGGAAAAGCATGAGATGAGCATCACTTTTTTAAAAGGGTCAGTGTACAGGACTGTAGATAATAAAAAATAATGTGTTTCTTATGGCCCCAATAAAACACTTATGTTACGTTTTTCTTGTGTGCATTTAAACTAGTAACAAGAAGAAGTGCATTTACATGCCTTTTTCAAACAGTAGAAAAAGAAATCAGTTTACCACCACTGCTATTTAAATATCTTCTAACTGGCAAAATTAAACCATGCCTCTTTATTTATTTATTGCACTTGTAAAAAGATTAATGGGGATGTGATTCCTTGAGGCTTTTACATATAACCCCTTCACAAAGAACAAAATTATACAGTTTGGCAAATGAACTAAATTAGCTACATTTATTTAAATAATCACTATAGAGAAAACAATAAATCAACAACATTCTGTACAAAAAAAGTGTTTACAGAGTGTCTTGTCATTTGTTTTATCAAGGACACAGACTTTTTGCTCTTAGCTAATCTTGCTTCTAACAGTCTATTATCACATCAACCATTAATGAGAACTTGCAGTAGGAATTTAGCTGAAGCTGAGGAAAGAACAGTAGGAATAACTTCTACCTCTGTCGCCAGCACAGTTACTCTGAAATACATTCTTCTAATAAACATTTTATCAGAGGTTCCTAATAACTTCAGAGACAGTCAAAATGAAATGGCAGAGCTTTGTTAAATCAGGGGAAGAGACGATTTGAATGGTCATAATCGTGCAATTATCTCAGCCTCTGTCTATTTCAAAGGACTCTGTCCATATCTCCATCTATATCAGGAGTAAGTGAGTGCCAGAGCCCTAATGCTGAACCTGTGATATATTCATAAATCAGGACTTTCAGAGCCTGTCACAGGCACCATAATGAGGGTCATTATTCAGGCAGAGTGTCAAAACTACTATCAAAGGGCCTTCTCAGAATTACAATCATTCTGTTTCTTGTTAAATAAGCAATGTAGTACACAAAAATGGCAAACAAGAAGCAGGTCAATTTGATACAGTGTGAGGGCACAGAGATCTCTAGAGTAATTTACCCTCTGGGAATTCTGATGTCTGGTGAGATGAATTATACACACCCTCAAAAAAGATTAATGGTAATAAAACCCCTTGAACATTTTCACCAAAAAAGCCCTACAAATTGCTCATAAGCAACTTCAGAAACAAAGCTGGCAAAAAAAGATCAGTTTTTTTGTTGTTAGACCTAAAACTTCTTGCAAAGATAAAAATTATCATCATGGAAAATTGTCAGTAATTGGTGCACCAATAAAATATTATACATTTGAGTAACTTATAGTATTTGGTCATTTAAAAAAGTAAAATTGTAAAACTGGAAAATTTCCTTTCATTTGATCTTAACCTCATCACTACATCCACAAACACTCCTGTAGACTCACACATACACAAGCAGGAACCCACATGTCCCATATATTACACATAAAACCCAAAACATTGCACAATGGAGTAACGTCATAAAGAAACAATCTCCTTTAGTTCATGTTTTTCTAGTAAACACAGTGATATAGTTAAAGAAAGATTCAGAAAGTAGGCTTATAAATACTTTCATTTTTTATATGTCAAAAAGGGAGGAAACAGTCTTTAGAATTATATGGTTATTAAGTATATAAGTACATCTTTCCTCAATTAGCATGCCTATGTTTTATATGCCCTAGTTAGTAAATGCTTTAGCACAACAGACAAGCCATGTTGTAAATTAGAACTAACATAAAAATAGGAGTCTAGGGCTTTTCTGGTGGCACAGTGGTTGAGAGTCCGCCTGCCGATGCAGGGGACGCGGGTTCGTGCCCCGGTCTGGGAAGATCCCACATGCCGAGGAGCAGCTGGGCCCGTGAGCCATGGCCGCTGAGCCTGCGCGTCCGCAGCCTGTGCTCCGCAACAGGAGCGGCCACAACAGTGAGAGGCCCGCGTACCGAAAAAAAAAGAGTCTAGGTGGACAAGAGTTTAGAGAAATTTTTATATACTTCTGGAGTGAAAATTCATATAATCTTGTTGGAGGATAATTTGATGATGTGAATACAATGTCCTAAAAATATTAATTCAAATCTGAATCCAAAGTTTCACTTGTAGAAAATCATCCAAAGATATAATTATGTGCTAACATAACAATTAGAACTCTACGTATCTCAAGTAAAAGATTGGCTAGACCAGTTACATTTGAGCCAAATAATAAAATATTATGTATCTCCATTAAAAAGATGCTGTGGAATAATATTTACGATTCTGAGAAAATGTTCACTAAACATTTTTAAACAAATAAAGGAATTTGCAACTAAAATTAGGTATTGGATTATAAACTTTGATATATGAGGTTACTATTTTCTTTTTGCATTTTTCTGCATGTTTCAAATTTCATACAATCAACATATAGTACTTTTGCAATAGATAAATATTATAAGTATATTACATGAGTATTTGTTTATATAATAAAGACTTTTTTTTTTTTGCGGTACGCGGGCCTCTCACTGTTGTGGCCTCTCCTGTTGCGGAGCACAGGCTCCGGACGCGCAGGCTCAGCGGCCATGGCTCACGGGCCCAGCCGCTCCGCGGCATGTGGGATCTTCCTGGACCGGGGCACGAACCCGTGTCCCCTGCATTGGCAGGCGGACTCTCAAACACTGCACCACCAGGGCAGCCCAAAGACATATTTATTTTAAGAGAAAATTTTGGAAGCTAAGTAGTATGATTTTAAAAAACTAAGAAGAAAACACTTTTCTAATAGAAATGAAAAATTTCCTTTTACAACTTTTTCAATGAAATGAACACTTATTAGGAATAAATAGATGCATTTAACATATATTTTTCAATCAGCACTGCTTGCAATCCATGGATCTTCAGTGATTCTACCTTTGGTGTGGACAATAGTCCCTGCTTGATATAAACATTTATAAGATTTTTTTTTACTTTTTATTGGAGTATAGTTGCTTTACAATGTTGTGTTCGTTTCTACTGTACAGCAAAGTGAATCAGCTATACGTATACATATATCCCCTCTTTTTTGGCTTTCCTTCCCATTTAGGTCACCAACGAGCATTTAGTAGAGTTTCCTGTGCTATACAGTAGGTTCTTATTAGTTATCTATTTTATACATAGTATCAACAGTGTGTATAGGTCAATCCCAAACTCCCAATTCATCCCATCCCCCCCTTTCCCCCTTGGTATACATATGTTTGTTTTCTATGTCTGTGTCTCTATTTCTGCTTTGTAAATAAGATCGTCTATACCAATTTATTCAGATTCCACATATATGTGTTAATATACGATACTTGTTTTTCTCTTTCTGACTTACTTCACTCTATAAGACAGTCTCTAGGTCCATCCACGTGTGTTTGTATTATGTAATTTTGAAAAAATTCATGTTGAGAGGGAGGGAAGAGGAGATCTTTGAAATACTTGAAAAATTATTTTAATTCTTATGTTTTATCGCCACGTACTTTTGTTATTGTTTAAACGCAGCAACTCCTGTTAAAAACATAAATCCAAGGAACCACTTAGTGATTTTTAAATCCTCCACTTTTTTAGCTTTGTGCTAATTGGCTGCAAAATGGGATTAAGCACAATCAGATACAGTGGATTTTACAAAAGAAGGCAGAGCATAGACTTAAGGATAAATATGAGCCGTTAACAAATAGTTATGTTTAACCCCTTGAGCTAGTTTGCTAACCAAAAAATAAAATGAAAAATAATTGATCTTCATGCATAAGACACAGAGCTACTTCAAGAGACTTTAAAAACCTTTGGGTTAAGTGCTGGAAGCATTGCTTTTGAAAGAGCACAGACTTCACAATAAGACAAAATAGATTCAAATCCAGGCTTCACCTTAACAGATACATATACCTTGTCCAGACTTACTCTTTAAGTAAATTGGTATCAGTGAAATAATCAAAAGCAAACCAATTATGTTCTGGCATCTTTTCCATCTGTTTGGATTTAACTGTCTATTAAATGGTGCTTGCATATGAGCAAATGCTCTTTTGTATGCAGAGGTACTCAATTATTTAGATTATACATTGGAATAAACAGTGCAGTGGAAGGACTGCTACCCTTGTAATATAGGACAATTACATTTTCTTGCATAGTTTACAGATTATTAAACTAATATCAATTCGACCCACACTGCCAGTTACTGGATTCTAACCTTTGCCTTCGAGACTTAGCTACTATGAGGGTCTAGTATCTACCCCAACAATTAACAACCTGTGACAGTCATTTCAAACTACACCAAATTATGCAAATTAGTTTTGGGAAAAGGATTATATGAGAGGAGAACACAAAAATTTAATTTCAATAAAGATCAGAGGTGAGGTTTGTAGCTGCTTGTTGCTCCCAGATATCTGTGGTTAAAAAGAAGTGGGTCGAGCTTCCCTGGTGGCACAGTGGTTGAGAGTCCGCCTGTTGATGCAGGGGACACGGGTTCGTGCCCCGGTCCAGGAAGATCCCACGTGCCGCGGAGTGGCTGGGCCCGTGAGCCATGGCCGCTGAGCCTGCGCGTCCAGAGCCTGTGCTCCGCAACGGGAGAGGCCACAACAGTGAGAGGCCTGCATACCGCCAAAAAAAAAAAAAAAAAGTGGGTCTTTTGTTCCAGAATGGCTTTCCACACTTAAGCAGGTCAGGAGAAGCCTCAGTGTGAGCCTCTCCACACACGGGAATGTCAATTCCACCCCAACTGGGCACCTAGGAACTGCAACTAAGATTTCCTTTGTTAGAAATACCTTGATTTAATTTTCCTGAAAAAGGTGTTAGATCATTAACACATATGTTCATCATGATGTGTGATATTTACTCACTATAACAAACTATCATGTTTAAAGTCTATCTTCACAGACTTCAATTTTTATAAAGATTACTCAGTGAGGTAACCTTTTTCGTCACACTTCTACATTTTAATTACAAAATTCAAAAGTACTTTTTTAATTACAAAAATAATATTCATGCTGAAAGAAAACAGAGATCCTCCTCTTTCCAATCCTACCTGCCATTTGTTATAAAATGTTTGGTATGGATTTAGATATTTAACCATGTTTATAAAAGTAGGCATGATGTTTTAAAATCTATATTTTATATAAAATAGAATTAAAGAACTTGAGAGAACAGGAGGTGCAGGTATAGTAAACTGGTGACTTGATTCCTCGGTGTGATTTGCTGGAAAATTTGTTTAAATACACTCTATTTTCGTATATCCAATCTGCACCACTTGCTTATGTTTTCCACCTGTCCACGGAAGGCATTTGAGTTAGCTGTTGGAGACCCTTGATAGTTAACCTGTTTTTGTTTTAATAGATAAATTGAGGGTAGGAGAGGTTAAGTCCATACTCAAGATTATACAGCGAGCTAATGGCATTTAGGGGACTAGACTGTGTAGTAAGTCCTTGTGTAGTGCCTTTGCCTCTAATCTCCACCGGTTCTCATGTCATGAATAGGCTGGATTTTTCACATCATATCTCTTTTATGTTTCATTCTAGCATAAAATTCATGCAAATTTGAGAAGTTCTTGTATTAATCTAAAATATGTTCCAACCCTTGCATAAATGTAGAAAGGAAATATGTTTTTGTTCTGATAAACTCTGAGCCATCTCAGATCACAGACCGTATTTATTCATTTTTATATATCCAGTATTGCGACGGTCAGTTTTATGTGTCAACTTGCCTAGGTTGTAAGTATCCAGATAAATCCAACACTAATCTGCTTGTTGCTGTGAAGGTGTCTGTAGATGTGATTAACATCTGCAGTCAGTTGATTTTATGTTAAGGAGATTATCCTGGATAATCTGGGTGGACCTGATTCAGTCAGTTGAAAGGCCTTAATAACAAACCTGAGTTTCCCAGGTAGACTGGAGTGTCAGCTCCTACCCAAGAGTCTTCAGCCTGCCCTTCCTGCCAGCCTACCCTATAGGCACATTGGATTTGCCTAGTCAGACCCCCGCAATCACATAAACTAATTCCTTGAAATAAATAAATTATATATATATGTAGTTATATATTTTATATATCTCCTACTAGAACTCTGACTGAGAAAAGTAAGTACCTGCTACATAATTCATAAGTGTTCTCTGTTTTCTGAACTGATGGATATATGAATGAGTATGTTATGTTTCTTTAAAAACTATATCTTTTGATTGAATTTTTATCATATTACAAGCATTTTGTTATTTTTCTAATATATTTTAATGCATTAAGATTGATAAACAGGACTCCTTTATGACCTAGGTATCTAATGTCTATTTTATTTCTCTTGTTAGGAAATGCATCTCATCATTTGTCATGAGTAGAGTGGACTAGCTTCCTTAGTTACAGAAATATACAGAGATGGAGAAGACTCTTTAAAAAATAATATTTGTAGGAAGGAGTGTACATTTATATATTCTGTGCTCAGCTGCTGAAGAAGCACCTGTTAAATCTCCCCAGACCATTATGAATCCCTTTTTTAAAATCTCTAGTGCTGTAAATAATGAAATAGCAATATCTTGCAAGCATTGTATTGACTATAGTATCCCTTTGAAGTGAAGATTTGGCATATGGGTTACTCAGATCCTGTTCTTCCATTAATTAAAATTCTTATATATTTTTTGAGGGGGTGAATATGTCAAAATTTTTTTCCTAGTGACAATTCAATTATATAACTTTTTCATTGATCAACTCTTATAGGAGTAATGACAATGACAGCATAATTACTCCCCCCACACACACACACACCCCTCCTTCATGGCTAAGAGAAGAAAAAAAATACAGAACATGTCTTTTCATACAGTTGATTGAATATAGAGCTTTTTAAGGATCCCAGGTTGGTTCCAACCTACAGAATATATGACTCCAAATAAAACCTTTCCTATATTCACAGGTGAAAGAACAAAAGTCTAGCTGCACAATCAAGTCTTTTACACTACAGCCATTTGCATTTCCAATGAATGTTGACTGCATACCACAGGCAGGTAATGTCAAGGTGACAGGTATGCGGGAGATGATCCTGATTCATAATGCATGTAACTCAAGGTGCACTTGTGCATATCAGACCATATAACACTGTTTATCAGAAATGTTCTGGGACAGCAAAACATTTAGGTAAACAAGGTTTTGTGTAATCAAGGGAGTTACAGGGTAATTGATTCATGTCAGGAGACATAACCTAGATTTAGATGGAAGGTAGTTTTGAATTGAGGATTTTGGAAATGTGGAGCTTTAAATACATAAATGTAGGATTCTCAGATTTCATTAGCAATATTAATGTGTATTTTGGTTTGCATTTTAGACACATAAAAATAAGTTATCTGGAATCCTATAGGTAATTCCAGAGACAGTAAAAAAATTTAAAGCATAAATAGTCAAGTGTTTGAATAAACATTGTGTTCAAATATAATTTGTCTTGAAGCTAAATACTCGTTCAAGTGAAAAAAGAATCTACCAGTATCCATCTCACTACAAATAACTCAATTTCATTAGTCTGTCATACAGAGTGAAGTAAGTCAGAAAGAGAAAAACAAATACTGTATGCTAACACATATATATGGAACCTAAAAAAAAAAAAAATGGTTCTGACGAACCTAGGGGCAGGACAGGAATAAAGACGCAGACGTAGAGAATAGACTTGAGGACACGGGGAGGAGGAAGGGTAAGGTGGGACGAAGTGAGAGAGTGGCATGGACATATATACACTACCAAATGTAAAATCTATAGCTAGTGGGAAGCAGCTGCATAGCACAGGGAGATCAACTTGGTGCTTTGTGACCACCTAGAGGGGTGGGATAGGGAGGGTGGGAGGGAGATGCAAATGGGAGGGGATATGGGGTTATATGTATATGTATAGCCGATTCACTTTGTTATACAGCAGCAACTTACACAACAATGTAAAGCAATTATACTCCAATAAAGATGTTAAAAACAAAAAATTCAGATCAAAAAAAAAAGAATCTACCAGTATGTGGGAACTTGGGCTCTATTTTTGGCTACCCAAATACATGTTTTAATTTTCAAATATTAAAAATAGCTCTGTACGTAACCTAAGTTTTCTACATAATTATTCATTTTGCACTTCAGTTTTTCCTGTATGTTCCTGATCCAGCAATAGAGATGGAACCATATAAATTCTAAGGTATGGTTGATGATTGCTTTACTGTTTGATTTCCTGACAGTTGGGCTTTCTGATCTTCACTATATGCTTCCCTTCATGGGCAAATAATTGTTTATACTATAAGGAACAGTAATCTGTTCTATATTGCTATTACATTAAGAATCATAGACATTGAGTTGGAGATTTACTATTTAGAGTTTAGAAATTTTACTTGAAAGGCTTTCCGTGTCCTTTTTGATGTTTAATAAAGCCTCCATAATCCGGCAAAGTGATGAGTCCCTTATCCAGTCTCACAGCTTTTATATCTGCCTTTGAGAGCCTCGTTCATTGAATTCCTTGGCCTCACCTAAGTTGGGTATTGGGGGGTAAATCTTTCTTGGAGGTGACACAGCTTTAGCAGCAGGCAACTTGCTGTTGGGGCAAGTTTGGTGGCCTAGGAATTACTTAGACTACGAATTACAGTCTGTTAGGTCTTAGGGTTTCTTAAATAATATAATTCTCTCTACTATTAGAGAAGGTTTCCAGTCTATTTACTTTCTATCAAGTGCATTGGACAATAACCAAAACCAAATGTCCTGTCTAAATATAAAGTTTATTGATTCCTGTCTCCAAGCCACTGGCCTCAGTGATTTGCCCATCTCTACTTTAATGCACATTCTTTAGTTTAATGGCCTCTGATTTAATGTACTGCTGATTCTTATTTTTAAGGTAAAATATATCATGGCTTCATATTGATTTTTCAATTCAAATTCAGAACTTCAGGAATTTAAAGTTTCTTTGATCTTATATCTATACCTACTTTCTCATATCTTGAGAAGTCTGGTTCTCAATGAGCTTAGGAATAATAGAATTAAAATATTATCTTATAAAAAATATTATTATATGTGCACAACAACCTCAGAATGACAATAGAAATGCTGTGACCAATAATATCATTACTGAAAACAGTAAGAATTTGTTACAGTTCTGTATATCCTACTAGGGATGTACAGTCAAATTACTGGGTCTTAAAGTCACTTATAGTTTCTCTTTGTGTGGTTATTCCAGCAACTCAGTATATATTTAGGTTCATTTGTTTTCATTTTCCTTTCAATTTTTAAAAATTGCTGCTTCAGTTAAATTTTATACTAATGTAAACTATTTAGTTACAAAATTAAATTAACAAAACAGGTACATTCAAAGAAGATAATCTTTTAACATGGTCCCTTTTAACCTATTCTCTTCCTCCTACTTTAGGTGACCAAATTTCATGATTTATCCATTTTTTATACTCAAACCCATATTTGTATGCTCCCTTTCTTAGTTAAAATAATTGCATACTGTACATTCCTCCACCACCTTGCTTTTAATTACTTATATTCTATATATCACTTCTTAATAGAATATAGAGCATACTCTTCTATTGTGTGGAGCTACCATAGATAATTCGGTTTCCTATTAAGAGGCATGTGAGTTGTTTTCTTTTTATATTACTAGAAACATTGTGCATATGTATTTTCATATTTTTGTCAGTGTGTCTTTGGGATAGACTCCTGGAAGGACTGACAGTTACCAAAGACACATTGATAATGTATTCAAATGCCTGTTTCTCACCTTAATCTTGCCAGTATAAATGAATATCAAACTTCTGGATTCATGCCAATATAGTAGCTAAAAAAGATTGGTGTCCCATTGTAGCTTTAATTTTCATTTCTCTTAATTTGTATGAGGTTAAGTCTCTTTTAATACATTTAAGTGGTATTTGTGTTACTTTTCTTGTAATCTGTTCATTCACTAGCTCATTTTATATAGAATTATTTTTTCTCTCTCTGTAAAAATTAAATGTATATTAAAAATATTAACCCTTTGACCATGATATACATTGCAAATATTTTCCCTAGTTTCTCCATTTTTCATTTTTCTTTATTTTGCTTATGATGCCTTTTGCCATGTGGAAGTCTGTAATATGTGTAGGTTATGTATGTTTGTATATGTAATATGTGAACTACATTATGTATGTGTCTATATATATAATCTTTTATTCTGTATTTTGAGTTATAGTTAGTAAGATGTTTCCTATTCCCACATTAGAGAGGAATTTACCCATGTGTTCTTTTAGTGAACTAGTTTTCTTTTGTGTATTTGCTTTTATGTTTAAATCTGATACATTTAGAAATCATCCTTGTGATGGGAGAAATGTATTCATTTAAATTTTTTCTACATGGTTATCCAATTAACCTAATACCACTTATTAAAATTTCATTTCCTTTATACCAATTTGAGAAATACAATTATTGTATATGTCTTTATATAATACATATGTATTATATATTAAATTCACACATGCAGTTGTGTTTATTTCTGAGTTTCCTATTTATTACATTTATGTGGTAGCTTTAAAAATAAACCAAATTCTTTGATACTCGCCTCACCTCTTGTAAAAGGTGAAGAAGCTTAATTCCCCAGCCCTTGAGTGAAGGATGGACTTAGTGACTTACTACTAAACAACAGCATATGGCAAAAGTGATGATATGTCACTTTGGAGATTAGGTGATAAAAGACTGTGGCTTCCATCTTGAGTTTGAGTTCTCTCTATATATAAATTAAGAAGAGCTGCCACCTTTACATTGAATATTCCTATTTGAATGCATGATATATTTTCCCATTTATTCAAAGTCTATTTTTGTGGTTTTTTATGAGTGTTTTCTAGTTTCCTGATAAATGTTTTGTATATTTCTTGTTAAATCTATGTTTCTGTATTTTTTCCTCTTTGCTGTGATAAATGGAGGCTTTTCTTCCATTACTCCCCACCCCATCCTTGTCCTTATCTTCATCCTCCTCCTTCTCCTCTTCTTCTTCCTCTTTCACTTTTTATATACAAATACCTTTGACTTTTGTATGTTCATTTTGTAACCTGCAGGGGTAAGCAAGCTGTGCGCCCCCTCACCAAAAAAAAAAAAAAAAAAAAAACGGAGCCGCAAGAGGGAGGAGATATGGGGATATATGTATAGCTGATTCACTTGTTAAACAGCAGAAACTAACATACCATTGTAAAGCAATTATACTCCAATAAAGATGTTAAAAAATATAAAAAGAAAACGAAAAAAAACGGTGTCTGCATTCTAATCCTTGGAATCTGTGAATATGTTAGGTTAAATGAAAAGAGAAATTAAGGCCGCAGATAGAATTAGGTGTTGCTCACCAGCTGACCGTAAATTAGCGAGATGATCCTACTTATACAGGTGTGGCCAATATAATTACAAGAGTCAGGGAAAAGCGGGGGTGGGAGGCAGGGAGAAAATTGTTAGCGAGGTGTGATGTGGGAAAGGTCTGAGTTGCTGTTTCTGGCTTTGAAGATAGAAGCGGGCCGCAAGATAAGGAGTAAGAATGGCTTCCAGAAGCTGGGAAAGGCAAGGAAACGGATTTTTCCCTAGAGCCTTCAGAAGGTATGTAGTCTTGCCAACCTTGATTTGAACCTAGTGAGACCCAGAACTGTAAGGTAATACATTTTTGTTGTTTTAAACCTAATATATTTTGGTAATTTGTTACAGCAGCAACAGAAAGTAACACACTTGAAATTTGTTGAATCTTCTTACTGTTTTCAGTGTTTTTTTCTATTGATTCTTTTCGGTTTTTGCATATATTGGGTCGTATCATCTGAAAAGACATGCCAGTTTCAATCTGTATGATTCTGAGTGCTTTGGCTAATATCTTTCAAAACAATGCTATATTATAGTGAATACAGTGGTAATCCTTGTCTGTTCCTGGGTTTACTTTGAAAACCTCTAGTATTTCCACATTAAGGGGCTGACTTTTGGGCTAAACCATATGTGTTTTATCGTGTTAAGAAATTATCCATCAATTCCAATTTTGTTGGTGTTAAAATTTTTTCAAATGCTTTTCTGCATCCAGGAAGATAACCATATGGGTTTTCATCTTAACTCTGTTAATAAGATGGTGGGATTCTATTCGCAAATATTTTATTAAAGATTTTTATTTTGATATTTAAAAGTGAAATAGATCTGAATTTTATTTTTTGGTTAATGTTTGTGTCATATTGGAATCACTGTTATACTTCCTTTTCAAAATTAATTTGAAAAAAGGGAAAGAACTACTGATATATACTGCAACATGGGTGAACCTGAAAAGCAGTATGCTAAATAAAAAAAGCCAGACACAAAAGGCAACATACTGTATGAATTAATTTATATGAAATGTCTAATAAAGTCAAATCTCTAGAGCTGGAAAGTAAATTAACGGTTGCCTAGGGCTAGAGGTGAGAATGAAGATTGGCTACAAATGTGGATCTTATTGGAGTGATGGAAATGTTCTAAAAGTGGATTGTGGTGATGATAGCACAACTTGGCAATTTACTAAAAATTGTTAACTTTTACATTTAAAACCAAAGTGGGTTTTATGTTATGAAAATTACACTTCAGTGAAGTTGTTAAAGACAATTTTTTTTTAAATTTAAATGTAGTCCTACCAAAACCATGTAGTTGTATTTAATAGGGAAAAAAAATGAAGTTGGATGTTTCCTTCCTTTTCTAGGCTCTGAAATAGTTTAAGTAGCATGGAAATTATCTGATATGTAAATGTTTGGTAGTATACCTAATGGAAATACTGGTCCTGGTGATTTATTGTGTGTATTGGGGGAGGGGATGTGGGGTGGTGTCTTAAATGATTTTCTCTAATTCCTCTATGGTGATTGGCCTGTTCAGATTTTCTGTCTCTACTGAGTCAGTTAGGTAAGTAGCATATTTCTTTAAAAAATTCATTTCGTTTTAGTTTTAAAGTATATTTACAGGGATATGCAAATGTATTCTTTATCTTAAAAAATTATTCAGACATTTTCCACTTATTTTTAATTTTTGTGTTTCCTCCCTTTTGTCCTTGATTATGTCAGCTAATAGTCTATTTTGTTGGTCTTATTTCAAACAATGATACATATTTGGATTTGCAAAATGCATCTTGTAGTTGGTTTTTCTGAATGAATTATCCTTGGTAGTCCTTGAGTTGCAAATTTCAGTAGTTGTTCTCTTCCATTGCTTTGATTTTCTTCTTTGAGGACACCTCTTATGTGTATATTGCATCTTCTTTTCCTATATTGTGTATCAGTGACTTTCTCTCGAAACTTGCTATCCCTTTTGTATCTTTTTACAACGTAACTGGGGTGAGGTGTAATTTATATACTGTAAAGTTCACCCACTTTAAGTGTGCAGTTTCATAATTTTTAGTAAATTTATACAGTTATAGAATAATCACAATAATAATTTATGAACACTTTCATCACCTTATGCTAGAGCATAAAACAAGCCATGATAGATATAAAAGGGATGAAATAATGTAAAGAAAAATCTCTAAGTAAATGAGAATTAAATTAGAAATCAGTAACAAAAAAGGTGGGAAATCTCCAAATATTTGAAATCACACTATTTATAAGTAGCACAAAAATCAAAGAATCATTCACATATGGAATGTTCCACATACTTAGCTTCTTTGAAGTCTTTGATAAGTACAAAATTTAAGATCAATTAGAAATAGTTTCTAGTGAAGAGTGTATGGATATAAATTTGCTGTTTCTTTGAATTTTTCCTGATTTTTGGTTGAAATCTAAACGGTTTAGATGAAATGTTACTAACTACAAATTTATTTTCCTGAACATCTTTTTGTTGTTGTTTGGCTTTTTGGGGTGAAGGTGGTTAGAATTTATTTCTGTAACTTGACTAGGCTTACTCCTAGAAATCTTCCTTTTATTGTTTGTGACTGCTGACATGTCTCCTCAATTCTTTTATTCTGATTTTTATTTTTAAGTCTGGCTTCTTAGGCTTTGTCCTGTGACTGCATGACTTATGAGGCAGTCAGTGATGTAAGCAGAGGTTGTATAAAAAAATTGTCCAGTTCGTAAGTCTTCCACCTTCTGTGATGGATATGTCTTTCAGTTGAAGAGAGCATTCAATGCTCATCCAGTCCTCAAATCTCTCTCTTGACTTTTAATTTCCACTGTATTCCCTTGAGTCTTCTTGGATACGTTCATAGTTTCCTAGTCAGCCAGAGATGTGTACAGAACTTACCTGGTTCTTCTGTATCCTTCTGAGATATTTCTTAAATTGCTGGCTAGTTTGCCACTCACCCCAATGTAAGTTTTCCCATTTATTTTCTGTGGGAATTTGTTTTGTATTAGAATTGCTATGTTCAGCTGACAAATCTAAGAATTTTAATTTGCTGGCCGAAATTGACTCTGTCTTTTCTGATAGTAAAGCAGCTGGTTTTGCAGCCATCTATATACTCTGGTAAAGCTACAGATCTCAAGCGACCAAACTTGAGGGAGTGCGTGTTATGTATGTGTGGTGGGGGAGTGGTAGTACTTGAAGACAGAAGGGCCTCAAATTACTGCTATTTTAACCAAAGCCCAAAAAGAATAAATACTTTTTGATTTGTTTTATATCTTTAGTCTATTTAAATGCCATCAAATAGTTATTTTTGAGACTTTTGTTCAGCTAAATACTTGTTCTTTGCAGAGTGGGTTCACTCACCTCTATATACCACCATAACCAAAGTACCTCATGTCATTTCTTTGGTTTTAAAAATTTCTCCTTATCATTTTCTGTTTGTCTTCAGATAGCTGTTGTTTATTCACTCTTGTGTTTCTTCTTATGTAACTTTTTTCCTTTGTGAAATGATTTTTAATTTTATTTCAATCTCTTACAGTTTTTTTTCTCTTTCTGAGTATTTCTAATTCTCATTTATGGTGTTCTTTCATGTTTTCTATTTTCATTTGGCTCATTTTGAAATATTTGGTTACAGTATTTATCCATTTTTGTGAACATGTTTTTATAGCATACTTTTATTATCCAAGAGAACATTATTCTCTTATTTCTTACAATGTTGTATGGGATTCCTTTTACATTGTACATTTTTACATAAATTTAGTTTACTTAAACTTTTAGGAAGGATTGGTCAGGATAGTTATTCTATTTTCATGACCTGAGAGATCCTGTTTGGTTGTTTTTGCAAAAAGATCAAAATACTTTCTGAGATTTGCTTCCCTTTCTGTCCTTACTCCTTTTATCTGGACTTGTTCTTTATTTTGCTCTCATTCTTAACAGCTTGCTTAATTTACATTCTAGTCTCAGTTGTGTATCTTTTTTTTATGTGTCTCTGTCTAGGAAAAGAGTTTAGGTTTTTGTCTGTCTTTTGTTTTTAGTTTTAAGCATTCATATCCCTAAGATTGCTTCAGTCTTCTCACCTTGTATGAATCCAGTATTCTCATTGCATTAAGTGTGCAGACTTCTCTCAATTGAAGCTACTTTTTCAGATTGGCCTGCCACCCTTTCTAATAAATGCCTGTTGGATACTTTGGTGCTCACTGTTGTCTTTCTTTTCTTTCTCCCACAGAGCTATTAATTCCACAGTGTACTTACAGCTACTGAGGTTTTGTCCCCACCTGCTCATATTTTGCTGTTCATGTAGCTGATTTATCACCAAATATTTTGTAAATATTGTCTGTAATAGTTGTTGCTTAATTTTGCCATTCTAGTTGTTCTATTTCTATGGAAGGATTTAGGTAGCTTCAAAAACCATGCTGCAAGAATTCCATTTCAGCTATCACCCAATTAAGCTGTTAATTGACTTAATCTTCCCACAGAAAGCCACTATAAATAATGGTCAAAATGCAAAAGATAATGACTGAAAGGCACTGAGGGTTTATCAAAAACAGGCAGACTATCAAGGGGAGTGGATACTCCAATGATGGAAACAACAGATTCTTACCCATTTTCTTTAACTTTTAGCCTAAGTGCAGACTAATAGAAATTTTACAGTTTTTATTGTCTGAAAAGATAGAGGACAGATTTTTAGACAACCACCCTCCAGATACTGAGGGAGAAATACCAGAAGAAGAGAGCCAAAGAGCAGAAGTCCCATAGTTGGTATTTCAACCCTGTTTGGATGTCTGGCTGAGCCATAAATCATGAATACACAAGATATACTCTAGCTCGATTTAAAAGAACTAAACTTTCATTTGATATTCTTCTCAGGAGACAGATTTTTTGGGTTGAGTTCAAACAAATAAATGGCCCACTTAAAAAAAAATACATCACCACCTTTTGGAAGACTATAATAGAATCCAAAGTCTGCAAAACATAATGGCAATATGTCCAATATAGTATCCAAAGTTACTAGACAGACAAAGAAGGAAAATATGAATTCTTTTCAAGAGAAAAGATAATAAGGAAAACAGTTCTAAATATCTGCATATTGGAATTTGACATAGGATTTTTAAAAGTTATTATAATTGTGCTCAGGAGCATAAAGGAAAACATGTTCACAATAAATGGGAAGATGAGAAATCTCAGCAGAGAAATAAAAATTCTGTATCTGAAAATAAAAACTCAGTAAATGGCTTTAACTAAAGGCTGTACATAGCATAACAGAAGTAGGAGTTAGTGAATTAATACACTTCAATAGAAAATCTGCAATCTAAAAAGAGGTAAGAGGTTAAAAAAAAAAAGAATAGAATCTCAGGGACTCATGAGACCTCACTGAAAGGTTTTCTGTATGTAATTGGAATTCAGAAGAAGATAGTGAATTGGGCAAAAATAATAATAAAAAATAAGGGCTGAAAACTTCCCAAATTTGGTAAAAATGTAAATGCAGGTATTTAAGAGTCTCTGCAAATCCATTCAGGAAAAAGTACAAGAACAACCTCGGAAAGGCACATCATAGTCAAATTTGTGAAAACTAAAAACGAAAAATCTTAAAAACAGAAAGAGTGTGTTGATTTTTTACTTACGAAGGAACCACAATTTACATGTTGTCTGACTTATCAGAAGCTACAGAAGCCAAAAAACAGTGGGAAGCATCATTAAAATACTGACGGTGAAAACTGTCACCCTCCCACTTCTATATCCAACAAAATTATCCTTTCAGAATAAAGGTGAAAGAAAGATATTTTCAGAGAAAAGAAAACTGAGATAATTCACTGCCAGCCGATCTGTACCACAAGAAATGTTAAAGGAAATTCCTGAAGTTGTATAAGCTATATAAAGTTGTATATGATAAGTAATTTATATTCTATTTGTATTACACATAGGAAAAACAGATTTAATTTGCCTCATTTGGAGATCATCTTAAACAGTTCACTTATTTACTAATTATAATCTTAATAGTGTGATTGCTTTACATTTTTAAAATATTTTTTTATTTATTTATTTTACTTTTGGCTGCGTTGGGTCTTCCTTGCTGCGTGCGGGCTTTCTCTAGTTGTGGCGAGTGGGGGCTACCCTTTGTTGAGGTGCGCGGGCTTCTCATTGCGGTGACTTCTCTTGTTGCGGAGCATAGGCTCTAGGCACGTGGGGATCAGGAGTTGTGGCTTGCAGGGTCTAGAGCGCAGGCTCAGTAGTTGTGGCTTAGTTGCTCCGCGGCATGTGGGATCTTCCCAGACCAGGGCTCAAACCTGTGTCCCCTGCATTGCCAGGCAGATTCTTAACCATCGTGCCACCAGGGAAATCCTCCATTACATTTTTATCAATATGTGCTGTGCATTCTTCTAAGTCTTGTACATTCAGTATCTTATTTAATCCTCCCAATCTATGTCCGAGAATAGGTATTGTTACACCCATTTTTATAGATGAGGAAAATGAGCTGATTGGTTCAAAGGCTTGTCCAAAGTCAAACTTCTAATTAGAAGCGGTGCCATGATTCTAGACTCACCTCTCTTACTTTTAGTCCTTATTTCTTTGCCTCCGTGTTCTAGTACACTTATGCTGATCAGATATTAGCATTGAGGCTAGATATTTGTTAAAGGATCATAAAAATCCATTTAGTATTGAAATTGGTAACTGTCCTCTCTCCTTTAACCCCAGATTAGAATACTTAGTCCTTTGTTAGCTTTTTTTCTTTTTCCAGGTATTGGTTAATTAAGGAAGAAAAGTAATAGACTATAATTTCAAAAATATTTTATCAAGTCATAGAATAAAAGCAGAGCCCATAATTTGACTCCATGGAGAAACTATTTTACTGATTGGAGTAGTTAGGCTGAGATTATTAAAAACAAATTGAAAAATTTTCCTTGGTCTACTGAATAATAATAGTTACTGGATTTTGACCTTTGTCACTTTTATTATATAAAAAGCATGGATAGGGAAAAAGTGGGATCCAAACCATTAGAATATTCATGAGGAACCTGAGAAATCTCCAAGCTTCTCTGAAATACTTATTCTTATATCTTGCTTCTGGAAGACAGTTTGCACCAACTTCCATTATAAGGTTGTGACTAAAATTTGACAAAATTTTAACTTGACATGGCCTGGAAAATGAAATGCATAATCAGAGTAAAATAAACAAACTATGCTTAATAGAGAATTGCTGAGTTCAGTAATTTAAATCATCAAGTGTTTAAGGAACTTGTGGATATAGATTTGAGGTTGCTTCAACAAAGGAGACCAGACACATTTTTAGGTTTGATTTCTTATTTACGAGTACTGTGGCAAACTGTTGGTCACCTTCCATATCATTGCACCTGTTTCCTCATAACAGAACCAAATTTTGTTCAGGTATAATGTGGCCATGTGTTTCATGGGATAAATTTTGATAATTTAAGCCAATTCGAAAATTCTCTTTCCCTTCCCAAGAATACTTTTGGAATAAATATGTGATGCAAGTCTGGTGAATAAAACATAAAAAGATTTTGCTATAATGTGCCTATTCTTAAGGTGTTACTCATCCTTTTAAACCACATATATGACCTCATGATTTGTTTCTACTCACTGGTGAGCTGAGGATAAAACAATCTCCAACTTAGACTATAGTTGACACCTCATGATATGTCATACCAGGTAGAAGTGGGTTGCTATTGAATTGCAACAACTGGGTCACCACTTCAGTTCTGCTCACCAGGTGAGATGGTGTGAGGTCAAGAGCTATAAAAATTACTTGACGGCATCTAGTAATCTAACTTGATGATAATGGATATATATAGAAGGAGGAAAACTGAAGTATTGGTGTCAAGGAAGTTTGGAGAAGAGATTAATGAATGGGACACTCAAAATGACCCCAAAGCCTGAATTCTTATCAGAAGGATCCCAGTGACCCTCTTTGGATATTCCTCACCTCTTTTAGAAGTGAGTTGACTCAAAAACCTCATGAGCAACATCATTAAGAGGTAGAATAAATGTTATACATGGGCTCAGCAATATGGGTGTCCCTGTACCAAGGATGGCTTCATTGTGGAGTGAGTGAAGTACACAACTTATGGATAATAACCAACACTGAACACCAGTTATGGCCTTGTATGTATCAGGACCTGGTGGGAGGTTAATTATATTGGTCCATTTCATGGTAAAGGGGAAGTAAGTTGTCTTCCCCAGAGGAAACCTGCATTCTCTATTTAAATTTTCTTTCTTTGCTATTCATGCCGGTACTCAAACAACCAAATGTGGACTTCCTGAATGTCTTATGTATTACTAAAATGCTATCCATGTAACATGCCTCCAAACAAGGCACTACCGTAAAACAGAAAGAAAATAAGCTATCGGCCATGTGATGTATAACTCTTCAAGGTCCAGCTTAATTCTCACTTATTCCATGAAGTCTTCTTGAATACGTGTCTTTGATAATAATTATTACCTTTTCTGAATTCACAGCCCTTACATTTTTATATCATTTAAATTATCTTAGCACTTTCTATCTTATTCTGTCATTCGGCCTTTCATGTCTATCCTGCTTTATTATTAAATTTAAGCCTTTTAAATAAAATCTTACCTTATTCATTTGCCTTGGTCTACCAGAATATTTTACACATTCAAGATACCAAAAGATTGTTTGCTGATGACAACCATATTCATGGAACCTTAAAACTATATGTGATTTTAAAGGGCATGAAACCCCAAGTCCTCAGTAAAATCTCTTTTGTCAGAATGTTTTATTTTTGTAAAAAGATTAGGACTGGCTGAAATAAGTTGAAAACCTCTTTCATTACACAGCCATGGTCCGGGAACAGTGTAAGTTGAGTGGATCCACATATGATCTTATATAACTGTTTCTGTTACTTGCGAATTATATATCAAATGTTTATTTAAAAAGCAGACCAAGTTATTTTTATCTTACCTGTTAAAGAAAAGCAGTTGCTCCTCTTCTTTGTAGCGTGCAATGTTTAGTTCTAATAACATAATAAATTTAAAAGTTTATCTTCCATGTCTACTAGAATGTAAGCTCCATAAGGATAGGAATTCTCCCTCTCTCCCTCTCTCTCGCTCGCTCTCTCTCTCTCTCTGTCTGTCTCTCTGTCTCTCTCTCTCTTTCTCTCTGTGTTATATCCCAGTGTTTAGAAAAGTGCCTGTCACAGAATAGGGATTTTATAGATCATTGTTCTTTAGTTGTGTGTGGTTCTAGTCTTTCAATTTAAAAAAAGCACTTATCTAGAAAACCTAATACACAAAACAAAATCAACAAAAAAAGAGATTTTATCCATAAGAAAAATCAGAAGCATTCTGAACATTGGGATCCAACTAAGAGGCAGAAATTAGAAGTCATTTTTGTAGATAAAGCCCTGTGTGGGATAGGGGTGTAAATCTCACAGATTTGCTGAATCCAAAAACTGCTTTCAACAGTTCTTCCCTTTTAGTGAACATTATAGAATGTTCTAAATAAATATTCTATGAACCACAGCTAATGTCATAAGCTTATTTAGATAAACCCAAACCTGGTTTTCAACCCTGATGATGGCCTGGCTTTTTAGAGTGATTCTAGTTAGTATTAAATGACTTTTCTAAAAGGCATATGACAGCAGTTTAATTATTAAGGTATCATTGTACTGACAGGTATTGGGCTGACCGAGAGGTCGGTGGTGTCTACTTCATAACCTCATTTCTGAAAGTTGATGATTCTGTATATTCTGTTGTTTTACTTGAAAAGCCACTTGACAGAGGGCTTTTAAAGAGGAGAACTGAGTATTTCCTAACTGAAGTTTTAAGAGAATAATTTCAAGAAATGACCAGTTTCAGTTTGGAGTTCTCAAAAGGATTTGGTTCACCTTCATCATTGATCTTTCTGTTTGAAGTGTTCATTTACCATCCTGACATAATCTAGGGTTGCACTGCATGATGTTGATGATACTTTTGTCAACGTGAAGAATGCAGTGCCATTGTTACAGAAATTGTACAAGAAACAGAGACCTTAATATGTACCATCTGTTTTACAAAAACGTTCAATGTGGTAATGCATTTGCAAAACCAGAAGCAATATCTCTAAGACATGAAATGAACATATGTTGTCTAAGAGCCTTCAGGCTGACATTGAAAAAGAGAAAAGATAGTACTTCAAGGCAAATACTATCCCAGTAGAAAGACTGCCAGATCCAATATGGTTCAGCCTATTGACAAGTCTCTGGTGAACAACTTCATATAAAGATTTTCACATTGTTATGGGTTGTACAGCTCTCTGGCCCATCTTTTCAGCATGGGTAAAGTAGTAGCAAACACCCTCTTTGTCACTCTGGGTACTTTTCTGTTTCAGAGCAACAGATGTTGTCAGAAAAAGTCACACCATACAGTAAAGTGCTTGAATGATTATTTCTAGGGCAGGAGTGAAACTGAAACAGTGTCTTCCAATGAGTGAGCAGATAGTTTTAAAAACAGAGCTGAAAATGCAACCACCGAAAGCTGTACTAAAATATCTAGCTGTTTAGCGTAAATTCAAATTATGAGTTTTACGAGTGGTAGCATATACAATTTTCATATATATATTGACTACTAACTGAAAAACTCTGGCCTCATTTTTCCAGGTACTCTAATCTAAAAGTATATTTTACAATGTAAAATTTAAATATATATACACATGAATATTGCAGTATGTACATAGCCATAAGGCTGTATATGTCATATTCGTGTAAGTGCACGTGAGAAGAATTACAGAGGTCAAATGATGGATTATTAAACCCATTAGGAGGAAGGATAGTTAACTAGCTTAACAAGTGTTAGTTTGCTTATATTTCAGTTCCAAAGATTCAATATGGCTTTAAGTTATATTATGCCATAATCAGGCTTAGTTCTTCATAAACATGTCAATATGAAATATAAGCCTTACATTTTAAAAACAGTTGAAAAAATACATCAGTGGACTTGGAGCCAGGAGATCTGGCTTTGAGTCTCCAATCTCCATTTATAAGGTGCATGACCTGAGGCAAGGTCAGCCTTCAAGACCTCAATTACTTCAACAATAAATAAGGGGGTTGGACTAAATGACCTTTAAGCTTCTTTCCAAATTTAAGAATTCTCATTACAAATAGACAGTCATTATACAGTTTAAAATGGAGGAAAAATTGTTTGAAGTTTAAAGTCGAGATAGTTAACTCATTTATTTTATGTTTAAAACTATACACTGACCTATAGGAAAGTCTGCTTAAAGAAACCACACTTTTTATGGTTTACTAACTTTTTATGTCTATCCGTTTCACAACAGAATTACACACATTTTTGTTCATATTCTTTCTAAATCTCACTTAGGAAAAAACATAAAACCCTTCTTTGTGACTAGTCTGGTAGTTATTGGGCAGGTAAAAGAATGATGCGATGCCCCCTGACCCCATAACAAGCATGCGCCTATGTTTCCAAAGCTTTTTTGTATCTAGAAGTAGTTCTTTGATCACTAATGGAAAGTTAATTTAAAAATAATCTTTATCTTCTATTTAAATGACCTCTCCATGATAGCTCTCATGACCTGCCAAAGAGCCTAGGATTTATTCCAGACGTCCCTGTTGCTGTTCAAGTTATGATCCAAGGATGGCTCTAATCAGGAGACTTTGGCAGGAATTGGGGTGGTATTCTAAGCACCAGGTCCATCCTCTTCTCTCAACCCACCCATCCTTAACATAATAACTCTTTGGATTATGCCTCTCAATAGAGCAGGAAAATTGTTCACTAATTGCTACAGCTAGAACCCAGAAACATATGTCCAGTTTCTGAGCTGAGATTTGTAAAGGAAACTTTTCCACACTCTTCCGTAATTACTAACTTCTTATTTCCTTATCACACCCTAAATTTAGTCCCTGATCACTATCACCTCCTCATTTTATTACCCACTTTGTTCTATTTATGATATATATTATGCTACCCTGAAGAGTTGCACAGATCAGTGAATTCTCTGGCTACCCTTGAATTTAGAGTTTTATTCGAACTTCTGCCTGGTCTCTTGACCTGTCACCAGTCAGGGGTGGAGCAACAGAATTTCTTCTCTTAGCTCTGGATCAGGGGAAAGCCCCTCACTTCCAACCACGCAAAGTTCAAAGGCACTGGCTTGAGTGGTGCATGTGTTTATTCAGGAACATGTGGATCTGATGAGTGCGAGGAGATTGGTGCAGTATGGCTCAGATGCAAGTCGTTGAGTATAATTGATTTTTAATGGGCTGGCTACCTGCCACCAGATGTTCATCAATTAGGTACGCTTTCAAAACCAACACAGCTGCTTATTTCATGCTGACTATCCAGTGGCTGAGGTATTGTTACATAGTGTAAGAAGTCATTTCTGTGTAGGGCGGCCATACGTTCAGTTTGCTCTCAACCAGTCATGATGTAGGCCTATAATTACTAATAGCACCCCCTTTCTCTTTCTCACTGTCCCAGTTTGGACAATAAATCACTTGGGCATCTTACCTATTTGTCATGCCATTCCATACACTGTACGAAGCTAAGTGAGACATAGATCTTGCCCTACAGCAGCGAATAATTCATATCAGCATCATACACAAAGTAGATCTTATCTCTCAATATCACTAAATTTTAGAGCTGTAAGGACCTTTAGATTGCATTTATTCCAATGCTTCTTAAGATCTGGTTAGTGAATTGGTGAGTTAATTTTTACTAACTTACCTCTGCTTCACCTACACCTATTTGTGAAGCGTCATCCCAATTTCTTCCCTTCATTCTTCCTTTCTATTTCTCTCTCTTCTAGACAGTATCTGGGGCTGGCTTATTTCCTTGTCTTATTGGTACAATTCGTATTGAGAGAGGACTTTTTTCTCCTTTGAATCAGTGTCTCCCCTACACCACACCGAGGTGATCAAATGACCTCATTGTTCTTCATAAAAGAATAGATAATCCCTTTTAGGCAAAAAAGCAAATAACTCTCCTACAATATTTTGTAAGATAATTTAATTTTATGTCTACAAGGAAGAACACAGTATTATTATAAAAGGATTTTCTACCATCTTAGTCATGTTATTTTATGAGTGTCATAACATATCTTTAAAAGAAGTTAACCTTCTTCATGTTACACTGTGCTATTTTAGATAATTGCCAACTGGATAATTTTGATTAAGGCTGGCCTAGCCTATAGCTATGGAGACAATTTTTTTCCTGAGTCTCTATTGATCTCCAGGAAATATTAATCCTCTACTGGCTGTAAATGCCAATATTTATTTACACTTCTCTTTTTTTTTACCATTCTTAAATTTAATTTTTATTTTTATCAAAGTAGTAGATGTAGAGGTTTTTAAAAATTATATAGTCCTAAATCCTATAATGAAAAACAACAGAATTGGTCCCAGTGGCAATCACTTTCAACTTTTTTTAGTTATTTCTTTCTGTAATTACCTTTATATTTCTAAATATTGTAATTAATTTGCTCTTTCTTGATTTTTAAATTTTAGTTTTCTTCCTATTTTAGAGGGTTTGTAACAATCCTCCACTGCTAACATACCATACTTTCCCTTTCCTCATCCTCCTAATATACTACAATTTTGGTTAATTAAGAAATTGATGTTTGTGTTGTTAGGAATACATAAATATTGCTAAATTTGAAGCTTAACTTGGAAATACAGCTACCTATTTTTCTGTTGTTCTTTTAGTTTTAGTTTTGTTTGTTCAGTTTTCTGGGTATCTGTCATTTACCTGACGTCTCCAACTTTCTCCCTCACCTGTGTATCTCCTCTCAACTCACTCAAACACTGTGAAATTTATAAGTTCATTTTTATTTTCATTAAAATATCCTCATGGAGATTTGGTCCTCCTACTCCTAGCTGTAGCCTCAGGAAGAAGGCATTGCTATCGTTGTATTGTTATTTATCTCATCCATTGTTAATGCTGAGAAACCCAATACGATTCTGATACCTGAATTACCACAGACTTAGTGGCTTAAAACAATGCAAAATTATCCTTGAGTTCTGGAGGACAGAAGTCAGAAATGGATCTCACTGGGCTCAAATCAAGGTGCTGACAGCCTGCATTCCTTTCTGGAGGCTCTAGGGAAGAATCTCTTTCCTTGCCTTTTCTAGCTTCCAGAGGCTGATGCAGTCCTTGGCTTGTGGCCACTCCCTCCATCTTCAGAGCCAGCGATGGCCAGTGGAGTCTTTCTCACATACTATCACCCTGACAATGACACTTCTGCCACCCACTTCCACATTTACAGACCTTTGTGATTACTTTGGGCCAACCCTAATAACCAGGGTAATCTCCTTATTTTATGGTCAGCTGATTAGCAATCTTAATCCCCTTTGCGATGTAAACTAACATTGCCAGGTTCCAGTGGAGTAGGACATGAACATCTTTGGGGGGGCTATGATTCTGCCTACCACAGGCTCTGACATGCTGATAGAGGCTATTAAGCATCCAACTTCGTCCTCAACATTTCTACTTAGATATCTAATTGGCATCTCAAACCACATTCAAAACCAAACTCTTGATCTTTGTTCTCCATAAACATGCCCTCCCTTTGATCTTCAATTTTTCAGTAACTAGGGAAGTCAAAAATTGTAATTGCCGAAATAAATTATTGACACCCTAGAATTCAAAACTTCTTCCTACTTCCCCTCCATAATTCCAGTTGCCCAGAACAGCTTTTAGAATATCATAAGTATTAATATTTCATGAATGGTCTGATTTCCCAATTACATGATCACATACATTTTTAAGAATTTTCTATGGTGGTTTATGGTTTTCTGCTTGTTTGATTACCTTTAATTCAGATGATAGCTTACTGATTTATAATATATATCTTTAATAAATATTTGTTCTCAATGCAAACTAGGGAATATATGATTTAGTTGGGATTCTTAATTGAAAACAACAGAAATTATTAATTTAAGCAGGCAATAAATTTATTGCAAATATAGGTGGCAAAAAAAAAAAAATCAGCCAGAGGTTTAAAAAAGCAGGTCCTGAAAATAGGACTCAGTGCAGCTACGTTATCCATCCTGACCCTGCTGCAACCCTACCTATTATACAAAACAAGGGGGTGGGCATTGGTTTTTCTTTCCTCATCTTTTATGATTTCTAGAATTTTCTTCCTAACAATATTAGTTTTATACTGTGTAGCAACCATTCTTAACCTATCCCATTACTAAGTGGGAAAACACAGTTAATTGTAAACGAAAATGACACAAAAGATAAATGCACATGATTTGAATTTCATAGAACTTCTGTTTGTTCTTTTAATCTTTAAAATTTTCATAATGTTATAACCAATAACCCCTTATGTTTGCCTTTCCTCTTACACATAAGTTGTGTTGATTACAAAAAGAAGCTGAACATTACATTTGACATTTTTGAAACTTGATGCTTTAAATATCAAATGTTTTGAAAACTGAGATTCCCAATATTCAAATAATTCTCTTGAAATGAAGAGGAAACCAAAGGACAAGATACAGTCCTTCAATCTGTGCAGTTGAAATGCTCTTCGGGTCAGATTACATTTACTCTAAATGGCCAAACAGTGCTGCGCCATCCTAGTTTGCAATGTGTGTGACTCACACAGTTAATAGTAGTGGGTCAAACAGTGGTGACTAATAAGGCTAATAAGACTTATTCTGTGTTGGAGTTAACAAATCCTTTATCAGTACTTCAACCACTCTGCTTATGTGGCCTCATTGTTAAGATTATGCCTTTCATCTATGGAAACCAATCCCTTTCATATACAGTTGCAGCAAGAAGCTTATCAAATGTGTATTAAAGCAGTATTGACTTGTCTAACAATAAAAAGTACAATTAGACTTCCAACACAGAGCATTTCTAATTTGCATAAAATCCTCTCTAACCTATCTATTCCTTTTACTGCAGAATATAACCAAAAGGTTATATTCCATCCATGCGCCAGTAATTACTCTGAAATCACTAGACAGATGTACCTATATAATATTGTTCCATTCTTTATGCAGATCTTAAAACTGAATTTATATGCAAGATATATCAATAGGAAAACACTAGTAAAATCATTAGAGAAAGTGACCAAGCACAATGGATTCCTTTTACGTAATATCACAGAGTGTAATAATTTAAGATAGTTTCTTACTGAGACCCACTGTCTTGATTAAAAAGAAAAGAAAGCTCAAGGATAAGACTAAAGACGTACTTTTATGACACCTTTTAATTGCGGCTTCTAATTTACACAATGTATAGTTTTAAAAGACAACTTTTAATCACCAGAAGAGTACTTAGGAACAGACTTTACATAAAAAGTAGGTAAACCAATCTGAAAATTAAGGGATTATTTTAAGAATACCGGAAGTGTTTATAATGGGACATTTTTATTTGAGAGTATAGGTTATTCTTTGGCCATGTTGTGATCCTTGTCACATAAATGCATGCCTCTGTTCTGAGAATTTTAATTCCACTTTTTAAAGCAATGGAAACTTGTGTGACTCTTGTGATTCTTGTACTCTTTGATTTCCTTAAGTGACTCCTAGGAGGAACAGTTCAGAGCGTGGCTGATTCCCTACTTCTTTGCAAAGGTGGCATGAAAATGCTTTGTGACCACCGCTGATGAGCCTTCCCATGGTTGTTGAATAAAGAGCAGCACTGTTCTACCAGGGTAACACAAAATGACATTGCCTCAGGTCATTTCAGGGCATGTCACATCATGTAACACAACATAACCCGATGTAACCTGATCCAACAGGTCAGGTGCCTGTTGCCTATTTGTAGGAAACACTTTTTTATTTCTCCTCCAGAAGAGAGGCCATGTCACCATGTATAATGAAATGTCATTTCTAGCTCTGGGTCCAAGGGATACCAATGGAAATAATTTCCTTCCCAATTATAGTGGACTCTGTTCAGCACTGAGTTACTAAGAGTTCATGTCATTTACAAGAATGTAGTTGTGAAAGTGAGTTGAAGGAAATATGCCTTAATTAGCACAAATTTAACAAAAGTTGTAGCAGAGACAAAATGCTGTATTTTTCTTTTAATGGCAATAAAAACAGGAAAAAAGAGAAAAAGAGTTAGGAACCAGTAATAGTTAACAAAACATCATTCTTTTACAAAAGAGAATTTTATTTTCTAGGAAAAACAATAAATAAATGACCAAGAAAGTAAGTGTTTTTCTTTAAAAATTACTGTTAACCAAGGTAATTGATGAGAAAGATGCTTGCATTCCTCCATTTCTGAATTTATCAGGTGAAGTTATCCAACGTGCTGTGTGCATGTAGGTATATAAAAGAGGCATGATACCCAGTGCCTACCCTCAGTAGGCTTCCCTGACTGAAGAAACGAAACAAGCATACATTGCACACCTGACATTGAGTAAATGCTAACCTCTAGGCTATTACCTGTAAATCCTAGAGAAATTAGAGAAAGAAAAGAACATTGCCTGGAGTAGGAAAGAAGGCCTCAGGGATTTGAATTTATTATTACCTGCTTTGAGTTTAATTTTCTAGTCTCACAAGGAAATCCAAGTCTATTAAAAGGTAAAAAAGCATGTAGTTCACTAGGAGTGGTGAACTGTGCAAACATCTAACTTGAGTTTAATCTATAAAGGTAAAGGGAACATTCTTTAAAAATATTTCTTAGGCTGGTAACAGAATTAATTTACTCAGAATAAAACTATTGCCTTCATCACTAGAAAATTTGGAATAAAAATTATATAGCAGTACGATAAAAATCTACTTTTAAAATGTTAACACATACTTACTAAAAGAAACACCCATATAACTAGTCCTCTTTAATTATTTAGTTGACATGAACCCTATCTCATTTGGCTCTAGTCTGTTAAATGTTAAAGAATTGAGTTAAAAGAGCAGCTTAAGGAACCTCCATACTGTTCTTCACAGTGGCTGTATCAATTTACATTCCCACCAACAGTGCAAGAGGGTTCCCTTTTCTCCACACCCTCTCTGTGATGACCTAGATGGGTGGGATGGCGGGGGTGGTGGAGGGAGGTCCAAGAGGGAGGGGATGTATATATACATATAGCTGATTCACTTGTTGTACAGCAGAAACTAACAACATTGTGAAACAATTATACTCCAATTAAAAAGAAAAACACCATAAGAAAGACATGAAGGAGCTTTTTGTAGGAGATAAGAGTTTCATAATTGTGTTAACTTGAGGGGTGGCATGCTTTCTTCCTGGAGCTAGATAGCAAAACAAGAAGGACATGTACAAGGGTTAAGAATGGTGAAGGCAGGCTTTTATATTTTTATAAAGTAGTGTTGTTATTTCATAAGTAATGCTATATATTTTCCAGATCAGAGATAGAGATAAATGTTATTAGTATATTGTCATCTAAGTCAAATAGGCATCATTTCAGAATTATCCATCACTTCCAATGTTTGTCTCATTATTCTCAACTTTCCTCCATTATTTCACATAATCAAGATTTGACTGTGCATATATTATAGGTAAAGGACTATAATAAACTAATATATGCATCAAGATCACACCATTAATAAACACAGATGTCAGAATTCAATTCATAATTATATTTGAAAGGACAGCTGGTTTTCAGCTTAAACAAACCTGTGCCTCCAATACAAGTGCGATTTGCTACTACCATAGTATAAAATATTTGAAGTCTAAGATATACTTGCTTTACAGATAGGCTTTCTTGCCTTGTAATAAAACCTAAAAGCTTTAATACAAACAACTAAATTTTCACAGTTCAAAAAAAAACTATTCAAAGTAATGGAATGTTGTACTTATTAGCTACCTGTTAGTTTCTCTTTGTTGTGCTAATGTTCACAATGATGGGTACAGTTTTAACCAATTACATAAATAATTTAAATTGACACTGAAGAAAACAAAAATAAAATAATTTTGTGCTTCTTTTCTGCAAGCAACTTGGCACTCAAAGATCATTGAACTATTCTGAGTCGATTTCTTTGAGCACAAAACTGAGCAGAAGTGCCCAGAAGCTATAAACTATCGCTAAACACCCCTAAGAGGAGATTGGTGGCTCATATTCCACTAAGCTGTTTCAGTGCATGTATCATCTTTGGGGATCACTCTAATTTTTGTTTATTTTTGATCTCTTCTCTGTTTCGTTCTTCTTCCAAAAGGCCCAAAGAGGGAGGTGAATGAAAACTACAGTTGGGAGTAGATCAGGACATCCAGGGTCATCTGACTGTCTAACTCTCTTCTGTCACCAGGCATCTCACATGGTAGATTGTAGGACCAATTACCAACGGTTCATGATGGAACTACAAAGTGGCAGCTCCTGGAACTGAACTAATTATTGATAGTTGCCAAACGGGAACTAAAACAATTCTTAAATGATAATAAAACTAATGAGGTAGAAACTTTACTTCCTCCCCAACTCCACTGCCCTCAGGTGAACTAAGGAGGAGAAATAGCAAATTCCCTTCTATATTTCCACAAAAACTCTTCTCAGACACCATAAAACAATGGGAGAATACAAGTAGGTTGTTCTTTTTCCTTGGCTTGAAACTTAGCTCACAAAGAAAGTTCACACTATGTAAAGATTTTCACAGTGATGTATTAACAAGTCTGCAGGATTTGCTCTACTTATACAGGGAAGTCAGATTCGAAAATAAAACTTTTTTTCTGTTTGTGGATGCAGTGATGAACATATGGTCAGCACCTGGAATTTATAGAGGCCTTTACCTAATAAAACCTTCTGAGACATTCCAAGAATGACAACAAAGTGATGGCATGGAGCAGAACTGCCAAAGGTAATCTTCTTCACCTTCTGGTTCTTTTAAAGCAGAAAACATAAAACTAACAACTTAGTGCCCCCCAAATGCTTATGAAATGTGCATTAAAGAGGTGGGAGCCCAAGTTCCCTGACAAAGGTGCTATTATATCATGACTGTGAGTGTCTTTCTGGATTGTCTCAGAACTGGTTTATGAGATAGATGACTGATTGGTAAGCATACTATTAAAAAGTAGAGTAGGACAGAGTACAAGATCAAGTTCAAAGTTAGAAAGTTTTACTTAGAATGTTTTTATAATGGAATGCATTAAGTGATAAAACCACATACAACATTGACTTATGATTTTATAAAAATCTATTACATTTAGCTGCAACTTAGGAAAATGTCATTTGCAAGGTGACTCTCAGCTCAATATAAACTTTAAAACTGAAATTCCCAATCAGGAAAAGAAAAGTTGATGAGATCCAGATTGGAAAAAAAAAAAAGATTAAGGCATCCGGTTAAGACAGCTTAACTTTTAAAGAATACAAATGTCTTTACAAATGTAAATCTAAATAATACAGTGAAAATATTTTCTATATTTTGCAACAATATTTTGCAAATAATTAGGTTTTTCTTGAATATAATCACAAAATCAGAAATAACCCCAATCCTGAGCCCCTCTTTACCCTAGTTCAGATCTCAGCTGTTTATAATATCTAAACCAAGATTCAACATACTTTTAATGACATTTCTCCAAGCCTCTCAGCCCTCACACTCTACTTTCCTCCAAGAATCAAAGTCAAATGGGCAGAAGAAAGAGGTTATTTCACCCACAAACATAAAAAATAAACAAACTGACTATTGGTTTTCAAAGTTAAGTGCTATCAGTAACTCTCAGGGACCAAAAAACAGAAGAAAGAGAAGCTCTCCCTATTGTAACTCCCTGAAAAATCAGCCCGTTGATACCCTTTACAACTCTCAGGGACCAAAAAACAGAAGAAAGAGAAGCTCTCCCTATTGTAACTCCCTGAAAAATCAGCCCGTTGATACCCTTTACAACTCTCAGATAACAAGCCACAATCAAAGCAAACATACCAAAAAATGTTTCAGCACAGAGAGGAGAAACCACAGCCCACTCAGAAGAGCTGGACTTGCTATAAAGAAGGTACAGAGGAGTCTGCAAGGTAGCTGGGTGTGCATACTAAGGACCGAACAGAAATAGAGACGTGCTCTGTGGTGGCAGAGAAGACTATCTGGGGCATGGGTGATGGGTGTCAAGCGTCACGAGTCGTGATTATGACCTTGTTACTTTTCCTTGGAGTTCTTTTAACGTAGGACTCATGTTTAGAATGATCTTTTACTTCTACCAGAATAGATTTTTTTTTTCATCTATTACGGTTTATTCTTTGGCTCAAAAAAAAAAAAAATCCATGAAAGTTACCCATTGAGGCAATCACCATTTGGGATATTTAGTTTATTATTGGTGTAGAAGTGTAAAAGCCTCCCTAGTCCAAGAAAAGATGGTTCATTTTTCACTCCCACCCCAATTCTATCTCCTACTCTGGGGAGTAAACAGACAGTGAAATAACTTATAACAGTCTTTCTCCCAATTCATTGATTGTAATCATTGCTAGATACCTGATGTCTAAGAAATAAAGCATTTCAGATTAGTCAAGAGCTGAAATTTTGGTTCTCAAAAATGCCATAAGACTCTATAACCTCCTGAGTTTTTAAATGTCTTCCACTACACATGTGTCTTGCATTTAGAATTCCTTTGTTTTATATGTTCTAACTCCTTTGGCTTACGGTTATATACTTGTAACAAAAAAAAACAAAAAGACTTCGTAGCAAGTGCTGAATACTGTTCTTTGGCAAGAATTTAGATCTTTAGCTAACCATTAAAAGTAAGGGGAAAAATAATAGCAAATAGAACCTAAAGCAAAATCATAGCAAAGAGTGACCGACGAATTAGGAGGAGAGTTTGTAGCAAATACTGGTCATAGAAAGCACTAAAATTTCTTAGCTAATGCCAATCATTAAAGTTAATGGAAAATTCAGAGCGACTGCTAATAATTGAAGTCAATAGAGAATTGATAGCACATGCTGATCAGCGATGCTAATGGAAAAATTCTCCACCAAACTGCGCGTTTTCAGATGTCTTCTCAGAATAGCAAAAAGCTGTAAGTGTGAGTTTTGACTCTTATGTTGACATTTGCCATTTCTTTGTATTCATCAAGTTCATGTGATGTGAAATAGGCGCAGCCTATTGTGGCAGCAGGGGTTTAATTATGACTCCAAATGTATTTGCAAAAGTGTATTCCTTTTGACGTTGGTGCCCTCCAAATGGAAGTAATCACCCGCTAATTGTGCACAGGAGCCCCGAGAGCTGTCTGGCATGATAATCCGGTCTGCAAATTTGGGATTGTGAAAGGCTCCTTTTCTTCTTAGTAAGTATCAAACACCACTAGTTCTCTTAGTGCATAAAGAAATCAGCAATCCCACAGATAACATGCAGTATAAAAATGTAGCCTCTAACTAAACAAACTTTCTGCACACTACCATAGTCCTACATTTATTCCTGTCATTTCCAATTTGCTGGATAGATTATTGTACTTGCTAAGCTATCCTGTGAGCATGGTGCCCATCCGTAATAGCATTCAGACCACAGGAATAGTGTGGGCGAACACGGGACCAGAACTGATGGCATGTCATTAGGTATTGTTTGCCAGCACCTTTTATCACAATTGCGCAGGCTCATTTTCCTGAACTATTCCTGGTTTTGCACATTGCCTCTCCCATCCTAATTCTTATGACACTAGCCTCCATCCTACTTGTGTACTCAAAACTTATTTGTCCTTCAATACCCTGCCTGAATCCCGCCTCTACTATGAGACATTTTCTGATGATCCCCTGATTTCACTTATTTGCATAAGCAAGCGCTCATTGTCTGTATTGCAGATTTAATAGTCATATTGTCCTGTATTATTTGACATATATTGTTGTTTAAATCTTAGCCCAACCAATATCTCACAAGACAATAAACTCCCTTTAACAAAAGGAGCCTGATATTTTTTTTGTCTGACCCACAGTGCATAAATCTCAACGGCTTCTACAGAAGGAGACAACATTGAAAAAAAAAAAAAGTGAGACGACCATTGAAACTAGAGTTAGATATCTAGGTTTTAAGTATTAATTAGCTCTGCCATTTAAAAATCCTGGGAGAGGTTCCAAATTACCTGAGACCCATGGGTATCAGTTTTCTTATGCTGTAAAATGGGAAAATTCCTGGACAATTCGCCTCACTTGTGGTTGTCAGAAGCAAATGAAATTGCATATGGGAATGGGCTATATTCATACGTGAATGGATAGATTGCAAATATATCTCATTCTTGGAATAAGTGCTTAATATATGTTTGAGTATAGTTTTTATCAATAATATGTCATTTTTGATGAACAGTTTTCAACTACAGTTTTTAGCTTCTGAGGGAAGACAGAATAGAAACTCTCTCTGATATGTAAACTTGAAAAACAATAGAATACAATGTAATAAGTAATGGGAAAATGGAGTGAGAGATGGCAGCAAATTGAGCCAATGACTGTCATGGTGAGACGGTCTGCAGATCTGGAACCTGATGTAGCAAACAGTTCAGCAAGACCAGCATTTTATATTTGTGACCAAAAAGGCTAGCTTAAATATAAATCATTTTTGAGTGTCAGTAAGTTGTATCTCATTAATTGCTCTAAGAAAAACTGTATTTTTCCTTAAGAAACTTCAATCCAAAGAACAGTCCTATAGGATAAATATTTCTGATCTATAACATGTGAAATAGTTCAGATACTAAGCTTAGTAAATCTTGACCTCACACTATATTTTATTTTGACTAAAATACAAATAAGGATAGCTATAAAAACTTCAATTTATACACCACACTGAAATTATAAAGTATAGATTATTTATCTATTGAATGAGAATAAAGTCATAAAAACACAGGAAGTAAAACTGAAAACATTAGCCTCATTTGAATAGGATACAGATCATCATTTACTTACATTTTAATAAATAATATGATCAAGAAAGGAAGAAAATGAAGGAGAAACCAAATAAGGAATTTTTTGATATGGAGAATGGTAAAAACAGAGAGATACATAATGGTAGACACAAACTCAACTGTTTTCTGAGATCGGACAAGGTTATGTAAAATGATTGAAATGATAATTTATAGTGACTGGACTAGATGTGGAAAATTGAAGGAAGAATATCTATGAAGAAATGAATTCAAACTTTTGAAATACCACATGTGCCATGCAAAAACTTCCATTACAAAATACCCATAAATCCTAGATAGCCTATTAGAAACTTAAAAAAAAGAATCATGGCTGGAAAGTTCAAAAGAAAGAAAGGAAAATCTCCAAGAACCAAAAATAAGAAGGAACAGCAAACTAGAGCTGATGCTGGCTGTCTTTGGAGGGTATCCTGAACATGGTGACCCAGAGGCTTGAGTTTTATTTTCAGAAAAGGACAGGCAATAGGACCCTGGACCTGCAAAAGTCAATATTCTGACAAAGGCCCCTCACACTAAACCTTCAGGTTTAAAGCTCTACATACTTAATAAAACGTTAAATTGGAAAAAAAAAATCATCAGGACAGGGAGATAATAGGAATTCTCTTTGTTTCAACCTGGGCTTAGAGTGGGGCAAAATATTGCCCTGAGAATATAACATTGGAACTGTACCTCTCATAACATCTGGTTAAATTTTATATTACCTGCATGTCCCCAAACTCCTAAGCTTAAGAGTTTACATGAAAAGTGTACCAGGGCCCTACTGAACCCTGTAGCCCATAGCAGAAGCAATACTTTTTGGAGGAATGTGTCTTTATATCACAAATACTCCATTGCATATATACTCATAATCGGAAATTACAGAACACCTGACGATCAAACAGCAGACATATCCCAAAGCAGAGTCAGACTCCCAAGAACTTAATAAAACTATTGGGAAAATGCTACCAAAAATGAGTTTAAAGTAAATATAGTCTTAAAAATATTCAAAACCATAAGACACTATCAGTAAAGAATAGACATTTTAAATAACCAACTAGAATTTATAGAAAGAAGACAAGCAGCCATAGGAATTAAAAAATTAAATGTATATATGAAAGATAGATTGGACACAAGTGAGAAAACATAGTAAACTAAAAAGTATTTCTGAGCAAATCAGTCAGAATGCAGCACAGAGCGATAAAGAGAGAAAAAACGTCAAGGAGAAATTGAGACATGAATGCAGAATAAGTCTAGTCCATGCATAAATGCACTTCCTGAAGGAGAGAATATAATGGAAAAGAGGTATCAGCATTATCCCTATACAGAGATGACAGAAACTTTTCCCCAATTAAAAATGTGATTCCTCCAATTTGTGAAGCTTAAGTTCCCAGGAAGAGAAATGAGGGGAGATCAGGTCGGTGCTTTGTGACCACCTAGAGGGGTAGGATAGGCAGGGTGAGGAGGAGACACAAGAGGAAGGAGATACGGAGATATATGTATATGTATAGCTGATTCACTTTGTTATAGAGCAAAAACTAACACACCATTGTAAAGCAATTATATGCCGCTAAAGATGTTAAAAAAAAACACATCATAATGAAAATACAGAATACCCAGTTCAAAGAGAAGATGTGCAGAATAGACAGAGCTTAACACTAATAGATCCTTGATTAAAGAAGTAAAGAGATTCTTTTCATATTCTTTTCTGTTATGGTTTGTCACAGGATATTGAATATAGTTCCCTGTGCTATACAGTAGGACCTTGTTGTTTATCCATCCTATATATGTTTGCATCTGCTAATCACAAACTCCCAGACCTTCCCTCCCCCCCATATATATGTATAACTGAGTCACTTTGCTGTACAGCAGAAATTAAACACAACATTTTAAGTCAACTATACTTCAATAAAATTTAAAATGAAGTAAGGGATGAAATTCTGGAAGAAGAAAAGCTCTGGCAAGGAATTAGAGTTTTATGCTGAGTGTAACTGGAAACCAATTGTACGGTTTTGAAGGGAGTGATGAAATTTAATTTGTATTTTAAAAATATTGCTCTGAATATTGTATGGTGTAATAGATTGTAAGGGCATGTCATTTCTTAAGGGCATATCAATGATGGTGGGATGGTAGCAGTGGGAGGAGTTCTCAGATATGGAATCCAGTTTGACAGTAGGCCATCAGTCTTGCCGAAGGACAGAAAGTGAGAGCTGAGGGAAAGGGTAGAGTCAAGGATGACTGTTATCTGGCATGAGCAGCTGAGTGTATGGTGCTGCCTTTGTGAAGCTGGAGAACGCTGAGAAAGGGAGATACAGGGGGAGGGGGAAAATCAAGACTTTTTGGCCCTTATTGGGTACTTTTATAGGCTGGGAAGAGTTATTAGCACTTGGAGATAGATTAACTCATTTAACCTTGACTACAATCCTGGGGGAAGGCACTGGTATTATCCTCCTTCTAAAGATGAGGAAACTGAGGTATAAAGAAGTTAACTCCCCACTGAAGGTCACACAGCTGTTTGACTTAAAAATCCATACTCTCAAGCAGTATTCTCTCCTGCCTCTTAGGATGTGTCATCCAAGTTGAGATGTGGATTCATGATGTGAAGCTCAAAGAAAGAGGAGATTTTCCTGAAAAAATGTCATGGTAAAGGAGTATAAAAAGTGGGCTAGGACAGTGATTCCCAACGTTTTGTATATTCTTGGTCCATTCTCAAATTCTAAAATATTGGCAGAAAACTTGATGGGACTAAGAGATCAAAGCAAACAATCATCCTATTGCAGAGCTGTGTCTCATAGTGCTAATGAAAGTGTCCAAAATCAAAGAACTTTCCTCTGATCTTTCCTCGGCCCTGTGCACAACATAAGCAGAACTCTTTACTGACCTGCAAGGTTCCAAGTCTCTGTGAATGAGTCAGGAGGGAGGTGAAAAAGATGTCAGACACTTCCCAACAAGTTCATAAGAATATAAGCTGCATGAGGTCAGGGAATTTTTTTCTGTACTGTTGCTACTCTATGCTCAATACCTAGGGTGGGATCTCACATATGCTAGGCACTTCATACTTATTAGTTGTGCAAATGATTGAAAGCTGTACCCTGCTCTAACCTCAAATGCCTAACCACTCTCAAAATCCTTACAGACATTGTTATTCAAAACAAACATGCAAACAAAAAAATTCAGTAACACAAGATGCAAGTTATATACGTGATCAATATTCACAAACCTGTGAAGATTTGGGGGAATTCATGGGTAGCAATGGGCTAGGTGAATATTATCAAAGTAGGAGATTGTCCTTACCACCCTAAAAATCTGTAAAATGTAGGTTTTGAGGCAATGATCAATCTGTGCTCAAGAAGGCTTCAGAAGAAGTGCTGTTTTTGATTTAGAGCCAATTTTCAACTTAAAAAAAAAAAAGATGTGGATGGATAGAAGGAATAGGGTTGGAAGATAGGGGATTTGGGTTTAATGGGTTTGCGTCTAGAGAAGTAGCCAAAGATGATAGACTTAAGGAGCATAGTTGTGATAACTTTCCTTGAAACTGGTAGATTGAAGAAGCAAAATTGTACCTGAATCCTGATGACATCAACCCCCAGGTTAAGTGCTCAGCACTCAAAAAAAGGGTGTGTTCCTGAGCTCTCCTGGCATCTTTCAAAGGCAATTCTCCCAATCCATGGTTTTTTCCATGGGTCTTGGAGGGTATACTATGAGTCTCATATTCGCTCATCTTTGAACTGGGGAAATTATTTGGATTCCAAAATTCCCTACTCTAAAGCTAACAAAATGTCCAGAGTTTGCTCAGAGGCCTAATGTTCTAAGTACTCTTTAACTTGAAATGTTTCTTAGATCTGGGAGAAAATGCACATTGGAAAGAGTTCTACACAGATGGTTGGAGAAAAGATTTGCAGGATCCCATATGCCTGCTACTTGGTAGAGTTATAGCAGTAAGTGGTGATGGCAAGTCCAGAGTCTTTGAGTCTTATAACTGGGAAGCCCTGAAGCGATTTTGAAAGAATTTTCCTTCAGTGGCTGAGGGCAGGATTGTGGGGGGCTTGGATTTCTTCCCTTAAGAGGAGTCATATTGATTCAAGATGGCTAAGAAGCTGAGGCCATGGTCTTCAACCCACCTACAGAGTATAACTTTTAAAGAGTAAAAAATACACAATACTATATTATCACATATCATTATCATAACCATTGTACTTTTTCTTTTCTAATGCTGAAATAATTGGCTCTTCTCCATAGCCATTTCTTAATCCTTTAGAGAGATCAACATTGCACCATATTTGTAAGAAAAAAAAGTCAGCAATTGAGCTCTCTGTACAGTTGGTATGTGGATTTCCATTTTCGTGGTGTGTTGGTGATTGCGTGTGTGTGTGTTTGAGGAGGAGTGTGTGTGGATATGGGTACATTTTCATAATGGTCTCAGTTCATATTTTTACATCCTTTTAAGATTTTAGAGAAAGTAAAGCACAAGATAAAATTTAAAAATAATGTTTAAATGACATTTTAACTAAATTTGTTCTCAGTTCACAAATGCTGAGACATTGTTAGGAAAGGATCACATTCAACCTTTCTAAAGAAATGAACCCAGCTTTGCTATCACTACTTTTCACACTGGTTCCACGTGGGTGGTCTTTTATTTCATAGGGCATATTAATCTCCTGTTATACGTGACAGCCACTACTGTGTGTCATCCCAGTACAGGACAATAAAGTGACTCCAGAGTTTCCTTCTAAACTTAGCGAACAGGCTTCTCTTACTGTGACAAATGTTTATGGATTCTTCTAATTACACGTCTGGTTCAAAACTAAGATACTAAGAGAATACAGTTCTCTTTTGTAAAGTTCCCAAGGTTTTGCTATAATAATCAATTACCATAATGAGTTTTTTTAAAGCTTCCATTCATCATTTTCTTAAAATATATAAACTACTAGGATAAAGATAAATAGCCGTGGCCAGTGTACCCTGAAGCACTCTACCGAAGGTTTCCTTTAAATCAAAATCAACTGGAAAACATGTTGGGTTTTATTGCAAAGTCAATCCTGCTTAGGTAAAAAAAAAAGAATTATGTAAAACAAAAAAGGAGTAAAAGAAAATCCACGGCAAGTTGGCTTCATAATAGGACACTAGGCAATGCATCATTACCACAATCATCCCTGTAGTTCAAATGTGTTTGTTAAATGCGTCCTCTAGCCAGCTCTTGTACTGTTGAAACTAGAAACTAATTCTCTACATGGGCCTTTCCTCACCTATTAACCTATTATCTCCTTCTGTTCTTAGAAAAACAGTACCCAAACTGGGAGTTATTTGACATGTCTTTATCTAAGCCAGAGTTTCTCAACCTTGGTACTATTTCTATTCTGGGAGGTACAATTGTTCCTTGTTTTGTGGGAAGGTATTTTGTGCAGTATAAGATGTTTAGCAACATCTCTGGCCGCCATCCACCAGATACCAGTAGGAGACACCTCCCTCCCCTAAACTGTGACAACCAAAACTCTCTCCAGACGTTGACAAGTGCCATTGGGGGAGCAAAGACCCCCCTCCCCCCATTTGAGAACAACTGCTCTAGTCTTTCCATAAGCATTCATTGTGAGAGGATTCAATAGAATATTCTGGTAGCATAAAAATGGTATAAAATTGAGAAAACTAGGGCAAAGAAGAGAAAGATGAATAAGCTCGTTGGAGTTTACAAGAAATGAAATTGGTTTAAGATTTGAGTGATGATGGAGGAAATAACCAAGAAGGCATGAAAGGTTTCCTGTGTCATTTAGCCACAGTTGTCCCTTTTTAAATTACTGTTCCTTAAATGTGGACTTTCTATAAGATACAGTCTTCAAACTCTCTGTTCTTTCCCCATCTACGCTCTCCCTTGGTTTTCTTACATTTCGGTTCTTTCTCATCACCTCTAGGAAGATGTTTCAGCCTTCATGTCTCTTCCTAACTTAAGATCTGAATTCAGAATAGCAATTTACACTTACACCCTCTATATCCTCTGTGAGACTGCAATTTCTGCTCAAGTTGCTATTCTTCCAGGTTTGGGGCTCTCAAACTTGTGTTCACAGCCATAGAAACAGAAGGATTTTTAAGCAAAATTTTCAAGAAAAATTGTATTGCTTACCCCTGGCCTTAGAGCTTGTTTTCATGTTGTTATATCCTACATCCTACCCAATAAGACGGAATAGGTAGTACACAAAGATTTGAGATAAAAAGCATTTGCATTCAGTCCTAGCTCTGCCATGTTGTAGCAGTACTACGTGGGGCAAATCACATTTCTGAGTTCAAATTACCTGCTGTGTAAAATGAGGTTTCCTCAGAAGGTCCTTATTCAGCTCAAGTAAGATACTATGTGCAGGGCGAGGGGGCAGGAATCTTCCAATAAAATGTCTGACATTTAATAAGAAGTTAATCAAATGTATTGTTTTCCTTTCCGTTGTTGCCACTGCTGCTGCCCTGCATAAGGTTCCTGATTATATCACTCTGGTCTATCCTTTCTTCCCAACTTGTCTTCCACCCATCAATCCTGTGCCACTTCTCACAATCTCCTACTAACAGTATATGGAATGTTTCTCACACTCTTCTATAGCACTGGCACACATAGCTTTCCTCCTTTTCTCTCCTCTGCTCTTGTCCTTACTCTCCCTACCTTTAACCTTGTTCTTGCTTTTATTACTCATTGTTGTTTTAATGTGCATTCCTTTAGTTACTAGATATATTGATCATGTATTAATATCTTCATTAGCCATTTGTATTTATTCATTTGTGAATTGTCAATGATCTGTAATCATTTTTTCTATTTCTGTGTTCTTATTTTTCTCATTGGCTTATAAAAATTATTGATAAATTAAAAATATTAATCCTTGTCTATACACGTTGAAAACATTTTTTTTCAGTTTGTGAATGGTTTCCAAAGAAATGGGGAAAGTAACAAAATGAAAGATAGATAAACTACCATATTAAAGTTTTTAAAATGACCCTATTTTACCAGTATTAAAAAAATAAATTTCCTCATATTAAAAATATGCATATTTGTGGATACATAGAAGGAGTGAAAAGAACTATAACATATATTAAATGCTAATTCGTAGCAATAAGATTGTTGATTTTTATATTTCGTTTCATACATTTTAATTGCTCCAAAATTTCAATTAATTTGTAATGCCTTTGTAATCAGAACAAACTAAACAAATACGATTTTAATTGTTTTGTTAAGACAAGTAAGCAAAATTACCTGCAGCTGCAGTTTTTCTTCCTTGAAATTCAGCAAGTTCTCTATACACTGGATACACTTAATAACTATTTCACGATAGTGATGGTAATTTTAAAGTGATCTCTTTACAGTATTATTTTTAATACTTGGGGGCCCTCAATTTATAGGAGGAAAAAACACTCTGACTACACATGTCCTCGGCAAGAGTTTGATTCAAAAAATACTAGGCTGAGAACTAGAAGAATTAGTTTGAATTCTACCTTCATCATGTATTAAAAGCATTTCCTTAGACAAGCCACCAAGATTTTATAGTTCAGTCTTCCCTGTGTAATTAAAGTATCTCTATCTCTTCCTTACCTTTTGGATATGATGGACTCAAGAGAAAAAGGAGAAAGGATTAGAAAGTACTGCCAGGTAGTCTTACATGTTTTATATTAATGTTTATTTGCCTGTAAAACTTTTGTTTTCAAATGAAGTGTGAGATATAATGTCAAATCATCATACATAAGGTGATTCTCCCTTAAAATATTTTATGTGATTACTAACATGAACAACTGTTATCCCTATACTATCATTAGTTATTGACTTCTTGACTTTGAAAATTTCTCATTCATTTTTCCTCTCCCACGCATTTCCAAAGAAATATTTTAGACATCCCTATGTAGAAGCTGGAGTTTCAAACAATAACATCTCAGTTGTTCCTAAAAATAAATATGTGCCATCCCAACTGACCGTTAAACCGAAGACATCACCTGTATATCTGAAGGAAAGTAAGAGTCATCTTAAAAGATGGGTATAAACTACCAGAGCTACAGTCAACCCCCTCTAACTAGTATCTTTAACATATCATAGACCTTACAAGACATAATTTTTGGATAAATGATACTTGATTTGGTACTTATTTATGGGGGAAAAATGACTGAGTTGCCTCAAAATAAAATACATCCCATGACAATGACTTATACAGAACATTGAGTTTATGGAAAAAGCAGTGGTCCAGAGAACTAACTTCTTTATTTATGTCAAGGATTTTAAAAATGCTACATTTAATTTTAGTATCATGATGAGCAGTATTCCCCCTGCCTATAAGCCTCATTACACTACACCATGTACAGTATTTGCCTTATTTAACAATTTTTATCAATCATTTAAAAATGGGCGATGCACTCAAAAAGAAAAAAAAGTGAAGACGTGCAATGTACAGCTTCTTGGATCTACAAAAATTTGCACTTAATTGTCAAGAATGATGAAAAATAAAAGCAAAAAGTTTTTTTTTTTCTAGTAAATCCTGGGCCCATGATTTGATTCATTCAAAAACCAAAGACAATGACTGTTAATTGCATAAGTAGCTGTAATTCCTATTCACCACAAAAATTTTTCTCTGCTTTTCTTCTTAATAATTGTTTACCTTTTATCTACCTAATTGGATTCATCAAATATATCACCTTCCTGCCACTTTTAGATTCTTCCTTATAATTGCTGCAAGTATTTTATGCTCCCCATTTTTCCATGGTGTGGAGCAGTGTTAATCAAGGATCCCTTTCTAAAGTTTTCTTAAAACGTGAATGTGTAAAGCATGTAAACAAACACGGCAATGATATGGAAAGTTCCACCACCCCAAGTAATTTCTGGAACAATTAAGGAGAGAAGGAAAAAATTGTGACTCAAAACATTTGGCTTAAATGGAATTCTTCATTTTTCAAAGTATTACTTGTTTCTTTTAGTTCACTGTCATATTTTAATTCTTCTCTTTCAGATGTTCATGTTTGAATTTTATTGATATTTACCTCACCCTTGTCCTTTTTCATATCATTCATAGCATCTTCTGTTTTAAATTTTTGCTTTATAAACTTTTACTTTTATATTATATATTGTTTCAAAATTATTTTTAAAACACTGACCTCATATTAGATGATATTAGGTGAATAAAACCCCTGGCCCTGTCTCTTATTTTCGTCAAATATTTTAACTTCTCTGGGTCTTAGCACTGCTGCAGTAAAATAAGAATATCTTGAGCTAACTATTAAAATAAGAATTGCCTATGCAAGTGAGAATCTATTTTGTTAAACAGATAGTTATTACATCTCTTTTCAGTAGAAAATTTGATTTTGTGATTAATGGAATATTCAAACAATCTCTGTTTTTCTTTTTAATTCATGTATAACATCTCCCTCCACTAGAATATAAGCTAGTTAAAAGAACAGGAGCAGGCTTCCCTGGTGGCGCAGTGGTTGAGAGTTCGCCTGCCGATGCAGGGGACACAGGTTCGTGCCCCGGTCCGGGAAGATCCCACATGCCTCAGAGCGGCTGGGCCCGTGAGCCATGGCCACTGAGCCTGCGCATCAGGAGCCTGTGCTCTGCAACGGGAGAGGCCACAACAGTGAGAGGCCCGCGTACCGCAAAAAAAGAACAGGAGCTTTGTTTCACTCACAGTTAAACTCACAGCCTTAGAAAAGTGTTTACAGTATAAGATAGAAGCACAGAAAGAATATACATAATTAAATAACAAACATTATTCACATTTCTAAAATAGCAACTCTCACCAGTTGAAGGAACTTTTCTTGTTTTCATTAAAATATATTAAGAATTGCTTCACTTATATTTAGGAATTCAGGAAAAAAGAATTCCACCATAAGTCAACTTTCTCAGAGATTCTTAAAAGGATAGCTTTTATTTTTTAAAGAATAATTATTCAAGTTCATGGATCTTGTTCTCCCACACTGAAGAGCTATTGGAAAATAAAATAATTTACATGGGTAAGTCATAAAAAGCCATATTAGAGTCCTCTGGGATAATTTTTCAAATTGGTGTACAGTGTTTTAACCATATAATTCTCATTGACCATAATGGGATACTCTTTCAAAACATACCTCCAAGTGTTCTGTCACTGACACTTGTAAGAAAATGGTACACTTTCTTTCCAGACATATAAACATTATCACGCTTATATTAGCATAATTATGAATTTTTTGTACCATTAAAGCTGAGTTTTCCTTATGCTATCACTAGCTTCTTGATAGCATAAAGATCTGATTTTCAATGGATGTTGTTAGGACATTTTTTTTTAAACCATATTTGAATGTGACAAGACAGTATTGTCCTGGTAGGAAAAATTTTATTTTTATATGTACATTTGCATTAGAAATCTTCCACTAAGATATTTATGTCCTTCTGAATACAGCCTTCTAATGTAAAACTCCAGTTTGGGAAAAATATGGCAGTGTGGTGACTTTTTGCTACAAAACAAATATAGTCTCAGCACCTCGATGGCCTACTGTAAATATACGATTTTTAATAAAACAAGAGTAAATATTTCTTTGTCAAAACATTAGTTACGAGCTGCAATATTCCTGTAGTCTTCAATTTCTTCTAACTATAAGGTGTCCACTGTGCCAGATTATATGATGACTTCACAGTATGGGCAAATGTTCACCAGAAACCATAAGGTGGTTTCTAATAAAGTCAGCTATTACATAATACAAAAAGCTATTACATAGTAATTCATTTCAACAGTTCCAAAATAGAAAATAATTGAAAAAAAATTGAATAGGCTAAATACATTAGTCTCTCTGAAATTTTTTTTTTTGCTAGAGGTTAAGCAACACTCACAAAGCATTTTATTATCATAGGATCTTAGCAGTAGAAAGATTATCAATTCATAGTCCAACTTTTCCTTTTCCTCCATTTGCAGATGAGTGAATCCAAAGAGAATGGTTATAGTACATTTTCCCTAATTAAAACAAGTCTATTAATCTGTGAATCTAAAACCATCATTTTTACTTTTTAAATCTGTTATTATTTTTTTTTAGAAGATGTTGGGGGTAGGAGTTTATTAATTTATTTATTTTTGCTGTGTTGGGTCTTCGTTTCTGTGCGAGGGCTTTCTCTAGTTGCGGCAAGCGGGGGCCACTCTTCGTCGCGGTGCGCGGGCCTCTCACTATCACGGCCTCTGTTTTTGCGGAGCACAGGCTCCAGACGTGCAGGCTCAGTAGTTGTGGCTCACGGGCCTAGTTGCTCCGCAGCATGTGGCATCCTCCCAGACCAAGGCTCGAACCCGTGTCCCTGCATTAGCAGGCAGATTCTCAACCACTGCACCACCAGGGAAGCCCCTTAAATCTATTTTTAAAGGTAATTTGTACACAAAGTTTACAGTTTGTGGGTAAGTATAGACCTCACCCACTGCCCCCACCCCCCAAGTGTTTATAAAATGATTAAGTAATAGTCTCCCTGAGTTTTATATTCATAGAGACTGTTCATTTGTTTTTGAGCAAGTGTTATAAAAGATTTCTGCATAGTGGAGAGTCTATTTACAGAGACAATATTTAAGAGACCCGTGTCATAGTCAGAGCTCAGGCAGAGACACAGGAAACTGCCTTTGCAATCAGCTCTGAGCAGGATAAGACAGATGCCCTTTTATTAGTAGTAATCTATTGGGGGCATTTTATCCGCTTGCATCTTTTTTTTTTTATTTAACATCTTTATTGGAGTATAATTGCTTTACAATGGTGTGTTAGTTTCTGCTTTATAACAAAGTGACTCAGGTACACATATGTATATATCCCCATATCTCCTCCCTCTTGATCCGCTTGGGTCTTAATAGTTCGCTCAGAGAACTGCTAGCTAGAATCTGGAACTTCTGTGGCTAAGAGCAACTCTCCGCGGTGACTGAGGGAAAAAAATACGTGTGTATGTGGGAGGGCGGGGGTTAAGACAAAGGGTTTAAACAGACTGAGGGGTCACGGAGGGACGTGGGTGGTGGGGAGAGAAGGGAACAGGAGAGGCTTGTCTATCACTGCAAGAGGCAGTCACTAGAGGGACCCCAAGAGTCCAAATAAAAGTTGAATGGATGAGTGAAGTAGAATAGTGAACACGTTTCTGAAACTTCACTCCCACCCCCAACACACACACACACAAAAAGACTCTGTGTGGGTTAGAGTAGATCACTTGAACCTGAATTAAGGTCATTCTTGTATGTTCTTTTTACATTTTGTGTGAATGCTTGTCTGGCTAATGGATGGACTGTTTCATTTTGGACCATACCATCACTTCTTTCCATGATGAACAGAATTGGAGTTAGGTGCTTGAGGAAAGAACATTATAAGTTATAAGGAAGAGGACCAGTGGAACACAGCTGGTCCAAGAGGAAGCGGAGATCTAGAATGGACTTATTTTAAGTAAATTCTTTTAACTATATTTGGTGAAGTGTTTTATCCACTTTGGTATTGAAAACTCGTAATAGCATCCCACCCTAAATAATTTAACTTCTTTTATATGCTTATAGTAATTGTATAATGGGTGGTGTATAGTTATTTCTTGGTGTAGTTCAATAAGTCATTTATAAGGAATATTTTTATTATTTTCATGAAATGTATGAGGGCCTATATTATATAGTATATCTTATATATAATACATGTATATATTATCTACAACTGTCCTATATTATTATAGAAATGCCCTCAACTCATAGAATGGGATGAAGCAAATAGCAACTTTGTGTAATAAAAATTTATCAATGGTTATCTTTTTCTAAAAGTGATACTTATTATATAAGCAGACTAAATGTATCATTAATGTTGACCAATTTAGAGCAATTATCTGGACAAATTAACTCAGCATTAAAGGGTTAACCTATAAAGCCTTATGGGAGGATAAAAATACTACCAGGTAGGGTCAACTGTTAGAAGTTCCCTAACACACTTTCCTTTTTCTCCCTGTATTCTATTTCTTGAGTTGTTCCACGGAGAGACAATTATGCATAATAGTTAATGGCATGAGTTATAGAGTATATTCATGGGTTAAAATCCTGCTTCCACTCCTCATTAGTTGTGTGACTGAGCAAGTTCCTTAACCTGTCCAAGCCTAGTGAAATAAGGGTAATAATTGTAGTTACCTCCTCCTCGTAGGCTGCCTACCCCAGTGGGCAGCACTTAGTAAATGCTCCTTAAGGGTCATTATTATTATTATCATACTACTGTTATGACTACTTTGACCCCTGTGTGGATATTTGATATAGTGTTCCCCCATCCCTCTTTATTTACATCCTTAGATTCTCAACCTTGAATTGCTTTGGTGACCTAATTTAGTTCTTACATTCCTGACCTTGCTTCTTTTTATCTTTTGCTTTGTAAGAAAATGATATTTATTTGGCCAAACTCAGACTGACTACCCAACCTTGACTTCTGATACTTGATGATTTACCTTGGTACTCCTGATCCTATATTACACTCTGACTTTGATTAATTCTGCTATATTAAACAGACAGAAGCGTTCCAAGTCCTTTTGGGTCATACCACTGGCTGGATACAAATATGTTTTATTACATTTTTCATAATTTATATAATAATAGCAACAATAATATATTCTGCCACAGGCCTGGCAGGGAATCTCCAGATAAAAGGTCTCAATGGAGACATTTTTGACACGGCTGTGCCATCAGCTATGATTAGCTCACCCTGAAGAATAATCCCCAAATAGGTCATCAGTTGTCACTAGATTCCTTCATCAGAGGTTATATCCTCAACCCAGCATGCCACCTAGCAAATGCTTAACTTGGAAGCAGAAGACAAAAAGAATGCAGTGGCAGAAGACAAAAAAATAAATGTAGTGAGCCCATGCAAATCCATCAGTACTATTGGGAAAGATTTCTCAAAATGATTTCCACAACAATAGCATCTATTCATCTCTGTCTCGAGACCATCCTTTCGTTTGTGGTTCTAGCCACCTGTATAACCTGCGTATAGAGTCATTACTTTGTAAGAATTCTGCACCGTGAGTATTTGGACAAGCGTTCACAAGAGCTTTTATACCACCACTTTGTTTTATGAACCTCACAAACTTTCTACTCCAAAGGTGCATGTGTTCTGTGTTTAGTTATGCTTGCTTCCCAGGACCTCAAATCTCTGCAATTACTGCTAGAATGTGTGCTCTGTGTCACAGGTTGATTCTCCAGAGTTTGAGATTGAGATGGGGTACAGGGTGCTTATTAGGGATCAACACCCACAGAAGGGTTGAAGAGAAAGTAGGATTGGGCAGGGGAGAAGTTGAAGTATATCAAAGGCTACCAAAGCCTTGGTCAACCCTAGTATATATGTCGCACCAAGCTGGAAAGGCCTAACCTTTATACTTCTGCCTTTATCAGTCATTGGATGTGGACTACCTCAGAAGAGGTAAACCTTGATCCTGATAGCTGGAGGCTGCCTACAGACAGCATTCCTAGCATTTGGGTGACAACTGTTCTCTTAAGGATCTAGGCAGTGACTCTCCTTGCCCACCACAATGTATTTCATATATATTGGATTTCAGACAAGCGACCAATTGTAATTTGATACCTGATACCTAGAACAGGGCATTGTGCATGACATGCTGTATCCAATTGCATATCCCTTCTCATCCCCTCTCTGTACCACTACCACCTCTCCACCCCTTCACCTCACCACCACACTTCCAGGGGAGCTAGAGAGAAGGCTCTGTGCTAATTATCTTGCAAAATTCCTTTATGCAGATGAGAAAGGATGCTGTAAATTTCAAAGTCATATAGTTAGTATAAGGATAAAGCCTGAAACCTGTTGATCCAAGGTCTGGTCTGTAAAACCCATATAATAACCACTGAGCTATATTGCCTCCCCATGAAGTCATTCAAATACTACATCCGTAAAAATCAGTATTTTAATCTGGCATGTTTATATATTGACACCACACTTTTCAAATCAGTCTCTCAAAAGACATGCTCTGTTTTCTAATTTTACTTTTCACTTCCCTGGTTACTCAGCAGAGATTTCCATAGTATATTGCCACATTCATTTTTAAAAAGATATCAGAAGTATATTGCTGGTTAAAAAAAATTTATTTTGGATTGTAAGCAATATTTTGCTGGTAAAAGATGGTATCCGTTTCTTAATACTTCAGGTAAATTTGCCCATCTTAAGCACTGTGTTGACTGTACTAAAAAGTCTGTGATCTTTCATATCAGTTTCTTGACTGCATATTCCTGGAGAGCAGTCTTCAAAATATATCTTTCTGTAAATTGAAATTCTCCCAATGTAGGTCCATCGTGTAAACCCTTTCTTTCATTCAGATCTTCCTTTTACACATAGCCACCTTCAGTTTTTTTTAGCTGGGTGTATCACAAAGAAAAAATATAGGGCTTCCCTGGTGGTGCAGTGGTTGAGAGTCCGCCTGCCAATGCAGGGGACACGGGTTCGTGCCCCGGTTCGGGAAGATCCCACATGCCGCAGAGTGGCTGGGCCCGTGAGCCATGGCCACTGAGCCCTGCGCGTCCGGAGCCTGTGCTCCGCCACGGGAGAGGCCACGGCAGTGAGAGGCCCGCATACCGCAAAAAATAAAAAAATAAATAACAAAGAAAAAATATAAAGCCAAGTTATGAAACAGCTGTTGCCCTGTCTTTCCCCAGTCTGAACTTATATGGTAGGATCACAGATATGTTCATCTGAAGTGTACTTATGCCCCAGTGGAGATTCTAGCTACAGCTATGGAAGAACTGCTCTATATTTTCTACAAATGGCAAGCCACCCACAAGCCTGCAGTAGAAAAAGCAAGAAGGTTTTTGGCGTTTTCTCCCATTTAAGTAGTAAGATGATTTAGAGAGCAGAAGCCATAGAGGAATTTTTGTAGCAATTAAGGTCTATTTTGTTAAGGAATGATCATAATGTACTCAACTGTAGAACCCTTTGACACATCTTTTGGCAAAGGGACACATGCACATCTATACATACAAACATGCAAAATGATCTACTTGTCAATTCCCAAGGTTAAGTACTGTTTCTCTGTACTAATGCTTCATGGTATGGGATTGGAACCATTCAGCGCTGCAAGCCAGAAGATCCTGAGACACTAGTTGCTCACTCATTTTATAATTTACAGCGTAGAGTGACATGCAAATGGATAAAAAAAGCCCTTGCCGTTTTCTTGATGGTGAAGAACTTTCACATCCAAACAGTTAAGAATTCATCAGCTACCTGTTATCTCCTGCTGCTTCTTTGTTTCATATCACTGTCATTAAGCCACTTACTAGCCAAGTTCTTTTTAGTATAAATTTAACACTTTAATCCACCCAATTTTGATTCCTACAGATGATTATTTCTCAAAATACTGTTGAGTGGCATATTCCCTTTCTGCTTTTCGAGTACTCATGGGAATTTCCAGAAAATAAGACAAACACTCTTAGTACAATTACAGTAAAATGTTTAATTAATAGGACACATCACATTAAACCTATGTAATTTTTTTCCTTTGTGTTGCACCTTTGATCTGAGATTTCCTTCTGGTAGCCATGCTACATAGAACTCTCTTGGATGTGCTAACCATGTTCCTCTCTATTTCTCCCATCAGACCTACGTTCATTACAACATTCTCTTTCTTCCCTTTCTTCACAGGATGTCCTCAGTCTTGGAGGGTCACACTAGTAGTTGTCCAAGGCACAGGAATAGAGTTCTCTGCCACAGTGACCAATCCTTTTCATACTTGAGTTGTGATGTACTCTAGCTATTGATTTTTGAGAATCTATCAATTATCCAGTTGTCGGAACAGACCAAATCACTGAGCTGTATTATTAAAACTGTAGACATGTAGCCCCCACCTCCAAACGTATTGAATTGGAATCTCTAGAGATGGAGTCTGGGAATCTACTTTGTAACAAAGTCCTGTAGTGACCCGTGGGCACATGAAAATTTGAAAACCATTGAATCATTGGAGGATGTTTAACCTCTTTTCAGTCTCTGACTCAATATCAAAGAACTCTTGATAATGTAAGAACCCTGGGGACATCTGGTCAATGATGGTGCTGTCAGTAGCTCTTTTGAAGAATGTCTCTGCTCTTAACATTTAATAGTGAAGATAAGATAGAAAAAAGAAAAAAACAGCAACACAAAGCCTGGCTGAAAAGCAAAGCAAACATTGCCTTGGATCAGAAAAGGAAGATAAATTCAAATTGGAAAGGGTAGCTGAATGTAAATGAGTTTGGGACTCCTGAACCAGAAGCTAGCAGTAGGGGTAGGGGCTCAGTTCCCGTGTTCCTGCCCTACTGCTTGAAGCTGGGGATGCCCAGGGCTCTCAGCTCATGAAGAAGGCTAGAATCCAGGCTATCCAAATGATGGTTTTATGCAAATTATGGGCTTAGGGAGGCAGAAAGATAAACAACTGTCTTGTGACCAAGAACTAAGCCAAGAGAAAGAAAACCAAAAACTAAATCCAACCAAACCAAACAAACCAAAAAACTCCTCCACAAAATGCCCCTGAAAACCCAAGTTCCAAAACAAATCAAGAAATCTCATGCAAAGGAAGACAGCCAACCCAACCAACAATGGACAAAATCAACAATTAAAACATGAGTTCACTTCAGGTAAAACATAATGTAAAGGGCCAGTGTGACTGAAAAATGGAAGTAAATGGAATAGGTTTATGATGCTAATGCCGTGGTCCCGGAAAGGGAGATAATCTCTCCCTTTCCCCTCCCATTGCATGTATCCTCCACGTCCTCAGTGACTTCTCAGGGCTCATCTCTCTGTATAACTGTTCTATTAAATCACCTCAACAGAATTCAGAATATTATCCAAGATATGAAAAGGAGAGCATTACTTCATTTTTATAAATAGGCTGAGATGAAAATAACACCTGAAGCTAAAGCTTCATTCTAAGTTTCAAAGAAAAACATCAGAAGTTTCTATTTGCTTGTTGGCTTAGTCATTAGTCTCATTTCTTTCTCTTCTCTAAGACTAAGCTTGCATCTTTAATTACATCGTGATGTATAGTGCCCTAAAGTGTTTTGTCCATCATTTGTCTGCAGATGTGGAATAACACTTTAAAACAAGGGTACCCTAAGCTTTCTCACTGCAGAGCCCATATTCTTCATATTGGGCCACCTCCTTTGGAAGTATAAAAGATACAGGAGTTCTTTGATTCCCAACGTGCCATAATCTACTAAATAGGGTCCAAGAGCAAGTATGTTTTAAACTGATTGCACAGGATGTGACCAGAAGAAAAACTGGCTGAGGAGCCTTAGCCATTCAGAAGGCAGCAACATGAATTATCCACCCATAAGTGATGTCTTTTCATGTGAGACATACTAACATCGTTTCAGAAAATGGTTTTCATGACCTCATACTTGTAAGATATCCAAGAATTATCTTCATGAAGGCCTTGACAAGAAGATAGATATGGTGACCTGGTCTTGATTCTCACATTAAACATGATAAAAAACAAGTGACACAGGATGCGATACATAACAAAATATTTTAGAGCTGCCTAATTTTTAATGAAGACAAATAACAAAATTTAAAAAAACATTTTTAGGCTCAATCAGTTTTTATCTCAATTTCAAATTCCACCACAAAATCTTCATCTCTGTGATCATTTTAAACTCAATACCTACATTGCATATAAACATATATTGCATATATTGCTTAGTTCTCAAGTTTGAGAAGATTGTAGACAAATACTTTATCATGATTCATCGTTCCAAGTCATGTGGGAAGGGTGAAAAATATTGTAGGCAACCAAAGATGTCCAAGAGCAGATTTTAGAAAGAATAATCTTTTATTTTTTCTTTCTTTTCTTTTATTCTTTGCTTCCTTTCTTCCCCCTTTTGTTCTTTCTGTCATTTGTTATTTAAATATTCACTGAGCAATTCATTCAAACATTCAGTTTTTTACTCTATGCTGTGTGTGCTGATAATATAAAGATAGAAAGGGACAATTTAACCTTGGTGTTGCTTTCAAGAGGATTACACAAAGCACTGTTTGAAAACAGGGGATGCAATAGATTATGCCTGGAGTAGTAAGGAAAGTCTAGTAGAGAATTTAAGGAATTACTTGAAGCCTAGAGGATTAGTACAAGTTTGCCATGGAGGGAAGTAGGGGGAGATTGTTCCAGCATAAAGAGAGAGGTAGTCTGTGAACGGCACACAGGCATGAAAAAGCATGTGTTTTCAAGCAATTGCAAAGAAGTCATTCTGTTCCTTAGTAATAATACTATCATTGTTAATTTTATGTGTCAAGTTGGCTAGGCTATGAGGCTTAGTTTTTTGGTCAAACTCTAGCCTAGATGTTGTTGTGAAGATGTTTAGTTTTTTTGGTCAAACTCTAGCCTAGATGTTGTTGTGAAGATGTATAGGTGTGAATATCTTCATCCCTGATGTGGGTGGGCTTCACCCAATCAGCTGAGGTGAGGAGCAAAAACTGAGGTTCCCTGGAGAAGATGGAATGCTGGAAATTCTGCCTGTATTCAGCCTCACAATCTACCTTGCTGATCTGCCCTACAAATTTCAGATTTTCCAGTCTCTACAATCCCATGAGTCAGTTCCTTAAAATCCCAATCTTAATCTCTTTCTCTCTCTCTCTCTCTCTCTCTTTCTCTCCTTCACTCCTACTGGTCTGTTCCTCTGGAAAATGATTACTGCTACAAATACTAATACAGAATACTCTCTGTGCTATGCACATTTTCATGCCTCATTCTGTTTACTCATTACAATTGTATAGGTGTGGTAGAGACAGACAGAAATTGAGACTTGCCTAAGACCAGTCAGTTAGAGATGGAGCTGTGATTTATACCTGGTTTTGTGTGACTCCAAGGCCTTCACTTTTAATTACTACACTGCTTCTTTAGAATATAAATTGTGGGGAAGTAATAAATAATATTTAAAGAGGGGTAATACACTCAGTATGAGAAAGAGTAGTCTTCCTACAAAATGGAAGAGAGATTGGAGACCAAAGAAGCTTTTTAAAAATCATGAGTAAGTCTTGTTGATAAAACTGTACAAAGCCCAAATGGTCCCATCTGACATCCTTGTCATTTGACTGCCAAATGGCTTCTCTTCAGCATATCCAGTATGCTTATCTTCTCAAATCATTTGACCTGAATGTTGATTAAATCTAAATCCTCTTTCTTCTTCCTCAATTTCTTCATATTGAAAAATGATATAAAATAAAGGAGGCCATTCTTTTAAAAAAATTTCTTAAAACATTTGTTAAACAATATAAAAGAAAAATGTAAAAGCAGACACTAAGAACAATACAGTAGAAGAGAAAATGGGATATAGGAAATAAAATGAAAAGAACAAAGAAGGATTAAGAATTATTGATACATTCAGAAAAATAATTACAACCAGAGAGCTAACAGATGAAATACTTAAAACAATAAAACAGGCTGAAATGGTATGAATGGACCACCAACGTGTGATTTTAGGCAGAGCTGATAAAAACCACCTAAGTTAAAAGGGGATAATAAATCAGTACCTACAGTTAAAAAGGTAATAGGAAGTTTCAAGTGAAAGTAGACGTAATGTCTAGAAAATCTCCCCTACTTTTTTTTTTAATTGAAGTATAGTTGATACACAATGTTGTGTTAGTTTCAGGTGTAGAGCAAAGTAATTTAATCATTTATATATATATATATATTTTTTCTTTCTTTTAGAGTCTTTTCCCTTGTTGGTTATCTATTTTATATATAGTATTGTGTATCTGTTAATCCCAAACTCCTAATTTATCCCTCCTCACCCCTTTCCCCTTTGGTAACCATAAGTTTGTTTTCTAGGTCTATGGGTCTATTTCTGTTTTATATACAAGTTCATATGTATCATTTTTTTTTAGATTTTACATAGAAGTGATATCGTATGACATTTGTCTTTCTCTGTCTGACTTACTTCACTTAGTATGATAATCTCTAGTTGTATCCATGTCACTGCAAATGGCATTATTTCATTCTTTTTTTATGGCTGAGTAATATTCCATTGTATTTTAAATATGTGTGTGTGTGTGTATATATATATATATATATATATATATATATACCACATCTTCTTTGTCCATTCATCTGTCAGTGAACATTTAGGTTGCTTCCATGTCTTGGCTATTGTCAACAGTGCTGCAATGAACAATGGAGTTGCATGTATCTTTTTGAATTATGATTTTCTCCAAATATATGCCCAGGAATGGGATTGCAGGATCATATGGTAGCTCTATTTTTAGTTTTTTAAGGAACTTCCATATTTTTCTCCATAGTGGCTGTACAAATTTATGTTCCCACCAGCAGTGTAGGAGTGTTCCTTTTTCTCCATACCCTTTCCAGCAATTATTACTTGTAGACTTTTTGATGATGGCCATTCTGATGGTGTGAGGTGATACCTCATTGTAGTTTTGATTTGCATTTCCCTAATAATTAGTGATGTTGAGCATCTTTTCATGTGTGTTTGTCCATCTGTATGTCTTCTATGGAGAAATGTCTATTTAGATCTTTGGCCCATTTTTTGAATGGGTTGTTTGTTTTTTGATATTGAGCTGCACCAGTTGTTTGTATATTTTGGAGATTAATGCCTTGTCTGTCAGTCATGTCATTTGCAAATATTTTCTCCCATTCTGTATGTTGTCTTTTCATTTTGTTTATGGTTTCTTTTGCTGTGCAAAGCTTTGAAGTTTAATTAAGTCCCATTTGTTTATTTTTGTTTTTATTTCCATTACTCTAGGAGATAGATATGAAAAGGTATTGCTAAAAAAAAATTAAAAAATAAAGATAAAAAGATACTGCTGAGATTTATGTCAAAGAGTGTTTGCTGTGTTTTCCTCTAGGAGTTTTCTAGTATCCAGTCTTACATTTAGGTCTTTAAGCCATTCTTCAGACATCAAAACGACTATGATTGGCTCAGTGCATGCATGCAAGTGTATGTGTGTGTTTTCAGTAGATATCAACATTAACAAGTAAATAATGACATGTAAAGCAATGAGTTCAGTTCTGCTGAAACATGTCAGTCACAGACTCTGTCCTTCAGGAAGTTATAATTTAGTAAAATACATTCAAGTATAATTATAATACAAGTAAAGTACAATAAATATCCAACAAAAGTTGGAGATAGTATTTTATTATTAGGAAGAGAGTATCACATGTTCCATATTAAAATATTAGCAAGTGAAGAAGTAGACATGTTGGGTATAATGAAGACATAAGTTTTTTTTGCTCCCTTTTGGTCTGGTTTTGTTGTATACTGCAGTGATTTAGGTGGTTTTAACACAGAGTGGTTTTTACAACAATAAAATATTACTTTATTGAAAATTCATGTTTCTTTTCCCTATGTTATTGCTTCCCAAGCAACAGAAAAGGCTTTGGTGCTTCATATAGCCTAAATCTTTTGATTCCTGTCCATGGCTATCTGTTCTCATCCTTCCTGATTTTCCCTCCTTTCTTCTCACACTCACTTTTTGTTGGCTGTCACTGCCACATTCATTTTCACTCTTCTGTGGCATGGATAGGAAGAAGATGTTACATGCATAGATTCAGAAGGATGTGTTTCAGAGTCCCAGCATCACCATTTATTTACTGTATGACCTTGAACACAGCCTATATGAGATACATGATGATCAGTCTTTGGTCTATATTGTAAGAGCTCTATTAAATTCATTCTTTTAAAATCTTTTGTTGGTTTTGCATTGCACATTGGATAAATTTTCAAGTGATTTAGTACTTTAGTATGAAAATGAATAACTTCTGCAACTTTGTCCTAATGTACCTGTCTTAGTCCACTCAGGCTATTCTAACAGAATACCACAGACTGAGTGGTGTATAAGCAACAGAAACTTATTTCTCACAGTTCTGAAGGCTGAAAGAACAAAATCAAGGCACAGGCAGATTTGGTGTCTGGTGAGTACCTGACCAGCTTCCTGGTTCATGAATGGCCTTCTTTTCATTGTATCCCCACATGCTGGAAGGGGCAAGGGAGTTCTCTGTGATCTCTTTTGTAAGGGCACTAATTCCATTAATGAGGGCTCCACCTTCATGACCTAATCACCTCCCCTAAGCTTCACCTTCAATAGTATAACATTGGGGTTTAGGCTTCAACAATGAATTCTGGGGGGAAACAAGCATCCAGTCTATAGCACTACACTTCCAATCATTCCATTCCACTGGGCCACTTTAACATGAACCTTCTGCTAAATGAAGACTAGTCCATTTATTTTCCCAACATAAATCATTTTCTCCCATCAACTTTGGTTCTTTACCAGATAAACACTGAGAACTTGTGGGGTCAAAAGCTCATGCAACTCGGGAGGTCTTCTTTAAAAAGGAAGGAAGGAAGGAAGGAAGAAAAGGAGGGAGGGAGAAAAATTATGAATACAACATAGAGTACAGGTTTTGGAAGGGACCCACGCCCCTTACACTTCACATACTTCCCAGTAAATCTGCCTCTGCTCATTGCACTCTTTAATTACCTATATCCTTTCCTTTTTCTCTGCTTATTAAATATAATATAACCTACTCTCTGTTCAAATAGTAACTCTTCTTTGAAGACTGGCAATTATTTCAAGCCCGCTGCAATGTTTTTCTCCTCTGAATCCTTCTAGCACTTATTATCTGCACTCCTAATATAGTCTGTATAACATATTGATTTATATATTTAAGTTGACCTGCATATATGATTTTATAAAATGTATAATTTTATTACCAATTCCCTGGGTATCGGTTCTGTCCCAACCCTTGCTCCCAACCCAACTTAGTGTTTTGTATATATAGGTGCTCAGTATCTGTGTAACGATTCATATCAAAGATGATATTTCCAAGATCCTTTTCTCTAGTGAAAAGACAGCACAGATTTTTGTTTTTATTTAAATATATAAATTTATTTAAATTAATAATTAAATTTATTTACATTAATATAAATTTTATTACTGATTTTATTTAAATATAAATTGCTCCAATTATAATTTCAAAGGCACTAAACCCACCCAATTAAAATTAAATATCGCTCTTCTTATTTACATGTTATGGAAAAATGTGTTAAACTGAGTTGGTATGTCTAATAGATTTCTTCTAAAAGTTAATGCTCATGAGAATTATGAGGGGTATCTACCTTTCATTTTTGTTACATTTCAATTCATTTATATGAGGATAATTTTGTTAAATTTTTTACTAAACAATCAGCTCAATGCATTTTATAGTTTCCTTTTCTAAAGAAGTCTAACTCTAAAATAGAGTGTTATCCATATGAAAGAGGGTGTATTTCTAAATGAAGTGTCATTAACAGCAGCAGGAAGGAGAGTATTTATGCACCATGTCTTAAACCATCCTTCCTTCATTTGTACTTCTGTTGAAGTATATTTCTTAAGCCCTTGATGTGACTATATCAGCAAAATATAATAAATTAACATGAGTAATCCTCGACTTTTATTATGCTGTATCTTTTCACATGAAAAGCATGTAAGTAGGCATGAAATACCATGAATTTTCTACCACTAACTGCATTATATAAAGAGCTGTCATAGGCATATGAAGTGCTTTTAATCTGAACGAACTTCATTAGCTTTGGATTTAGTTGTGCATTCCGGGTACAAGTTGAAAGCCCTACCTGTTTGCTCAGGCTTTTCTTGGAGTTTGCCTGAGCAACAGGGAGGGATAGAGTGAGATGGAATGGAGGTGGTTTAAGAAATAATTATAAGAAAAAGTGCTTTTGAACACTCAGGGAGGTCTATTGAACACATGATTGAGAACTGATTGAGAATTGTCTTCTGGGAGCTTCTGGTCAGGCCATCAGGGAGTCTTTTCTGCCCCTAGACCATGAGAAGCCCAAGACCAGGCAGGATGAGTGGGAGCATGTGAGGTGCAGTAAGGACCAGAAAGTTGCCCCAACCATCACAACCAGAACAGCTCTTTATCAAGGGTTTACTCTGCATCAGGTGTTATTCTAACTGTTGTACACACCTTATTGTTTAGCCTCACAACAACCCTGTGAAGTAGGTATGGTTATTTTCCTCACTGTACAGATGTCCTACGAAGGCCAGAGAGGTTAAATATCTTCCCCAAGACTGCACAGTTTGGTGCAAACAGAGTAGAGATCGGAAGGCAGACAATCTGGCTCCACAGACACTCTTAGACACACTGGTATGCAGAGTGCACAAAATAAATAAATGATAACAAAGAGAAGATTCTATGTTTAAAAAGTTTACATTTTACTGAGGAATGGCTGTTATCTAAAAGTAGAATAATGCATTACTACTAATGTACTACTTAAGAATCGCTTGTAAGTAAAATACAGGGGAATTAAAAGATAAAAGACATAAAAAGATAAAAATAAAGATAAAAGATACTGTCCACATGGAAGACAACAACTCTGCTAACCCACACATGGCCCTGAGGTCTCCCTTAAAAATAAAGCAATGCTAGGCCAAGTACAGGTGGTGTGTGGGTATAGGTGTGTATGTATGTGTGTGTGTGTGGCAATTCCTGTTCTCAAAGAATTCCTAATTAGATAGCAAGTCATTTATGTAAATAAAGAAATATATCACAGATCAGAATAAGAACTGAGATACAGGAGTTGAAGCACAAAGTAGGAAGAGTTTTACCAATGTGATATTCAGGGAGGACTTCCTGGAGGAGGTGATGATTTTAGTCATGGAGGTAGGAGCATGTCACTACACAATGAAGGGAGGAGGAGGAGCACTGCCAGACAGAGGTGAGAGCAGAAGCAAAGTCAAAGAGGTGGATACCCTGGGAGATATTTAGTGAGCTTGATACAGTCCAGTGTAGATGGATGCTATGGTGGGAATGAGAGATAAAAATCCTGCAGGTGGGTAGAGCCAAGCTGTGAAGGTGTTGTAATGCCTTGGTAGGGCATTGGGTCTTTAACTGGAAACTCTGAGCCTTGCCTGTGGTTTTCCTCTCAGAGGGCTGCTTGCTCAGAGAAGTGCTATCAGAAAATTCCTCTTACAGGGAACCAGGAAAGGAGGGAAGGCTAGAGACTGGGGGAACCAGCTCACACATGAACTTATCAGTTTAATGAGATGAAGCAATGGGCTGAACTTAAGAAATGATGGTGTAAATATGGAATCAAATGTTACCTAGCAGCACATCTTTTTCACTTTAAGCACACAGGGGATAAATACAGAGACTCTCACCTTCTATATAGGCCCAATTGAACAAGGGGAAAGGTTCTCCCATTATACTTAACTGACAGTTGGTTCACTTAATACAATGCAGCATTGTGTCCACACTACTAAAAACTCACCAGCTGATGAAATAAGTTATGATAAGTGAAGTTACATCATTGCTATTCAAATTCTTTGTCAAAGAACAGGCCAGAACCAAAGACACTTTGGCATGCCAGTCTTCAGCACTGGTATTTCTAGTACATCTAAATATTTCTCTGTTATTTTTAGAAAAGGTGACGTCCTTTAAATGACGTAATGACCTTATTAGCCCACTGTTTTTAGGATATGTACAAATTTCAACAGTTTTTTGTGATGATTGACAGAGTTATATATATAGTATATATAGCAGTGTCTGGCATATAGTAAGTGCTAGAAAAGTATGAGCTATTATTATCATTATCATTTTTATTATTAGTAGCAGGGTTAGTGTCCCTGGGCTGGGATATTTGTTCTGATCTAACGCTGCTCCTGTGATCAACTACAGACGTTTGCAAGGTGGCTGGCTAGGGTTGTGGATACAGTGATGACTGTTTATCAGTGGAGCTAAATAGAATCCTCTAGCATCTACCAAGAGTGAGTTAACCACCTTCACAGTACAGAAATCCACAAGCTTGTTTAACAAGTTTATTTTCACAGGTAAACATTTGCAAATATGAATACGACTTTAATTAGGAAAAAAACAACAGGATGAGGCTACTCAGCACTGTGATCCGCAATAAAAGCAGACCCCGCTGTCTTCAAGCCAGTGGGTGTTATTCTTGCAGAAGAACCCCAGGACCATGCCCTTAATTAGCTAATTATTTAGAAATTAGAAAGGAATCACTTAACAAGGAACACACACCCCACGATACAAATGACATGAGTGGTGAGTAAATTTACTTTCAAGAATTCATAAAGAGTGTCAATGAACTACATATGGTACTCATGTGTAATTAAAAACAAATTACAGTGTAGAGAAACATTATACATGCTAGTGAATTAATCTTCTCAATTAAACCAAAAATTCTCCCAAAATTTTTGATAGAAAACATATGTATTTTCTGCATAAAATATGGAAATGATTTCTCTCTGACTCAGTGTTTGTTTAAAAGAATAAACAAGATGGCAGCATTATATGGGGAATATTTCACTGACTCTGGTGAACAATAAGACCTTGGACAACAACAGAAAACAACCTCCTTCTCGTTTGTTTTGGCAATTTTTCCCTCTGCTAATTAAACAGGGTAAAAATAACCTATCATGACTAGTGTTCCTGCCATTTTTAGAGTTTTCTGTACAATAATAAATATGACATTCCAGACATATAACAAAAACAGAATCACTTAGATTTATGAAGTACTCTCCCAAGTTTCCTTGCAAAAGAGAAAAAAATCCTAAACCTGGTGGGTTATGCCCTCATACTAAAACAATCACAGTTTATGCTCTGTGAAGCTCATGGTAAACCTCAATGAACAATTAAATACTGCAAACCTGACTGTTAAAGAGTAAGTATGACTATAACTGAGTAACAAGGATAATACTCCAGGGAAAAATAGAACAGATCTCCAGATCAACTATGTGATACTAAGTGATTCTATTTGAACCTCATTTTAGTAATTTTGACATCCTCAGTGCTGTCATGCACTTAACTGTTTGCTTGCTTAGCTAGTCACTCATTTCGTAATCTTTACTGCTACTCTCTTCCAAAAAAGTAACCCAGGTAACCTGTAGAGATACAAAAAAAGAAAATATGAAAATAAGAGAAAGTTGATAGGAAAAATCAGGATAAATGATATAAAGCCAAGTGTAAATTAATGTCCAAATACTCAATATAATTTCTCACATACCCTATTAGAAATTGGCTACACATTTGTCTTTGAGTGTCCTAGTCATCAACCCAAAGATAGAAACACTGTCAGTTACTTAATACACAATTTAAAAAATGAAAACAGGCATGATACCTCATTGAAGACAGATGAAATTTCTGTCCTAGGTTTTCATGTACAGGAAGAAACCACGTAGTATAGCAACAATGAGCCAAGGTATAAAAGTAGCCAATCAATGTTTACAATGTGCTACCAACATCCTAATAATAAATCTAAAGGCAGGGTCTCTCTGACTTTCTTAAATGCTTCAATATGGCCTGCTGGCATAAGTCTAGATACCAATCAAAATAATCTGGTTTAGCTTTCCATGACCTAGATTATTCCAAGGATATCACTTGGATTAAGAAAGCAAAATACATTAACTAGTGGCTCTTAAAGTGTGGTCCCTAGACCAGCAGCATCAGCATCACTGGGAACTTATTAGAAACACAAATTCTTGGGTTCCACCCCAGACGTTCTGAATCTGAAACTCTGGGAGTGAGACCCAGCAATTAATCAATTAAATTTCACATTGGAAAAAGATAACAAGGTGAATTTATAGTTGAAAAGTGAAAATAAAACACATTTACACAAGATATACCTTTCAGTGTTTCTGAAGTATATATCATGAAATGAATGACTTGGTCAAAGGAAACTGAATGAACAGAGGAAAGAATTCATGAATTTAGAGGGTGTTTTGGTAAAGAGTTGTTGTTTTAGGAAATCTTAAGTACTTAGTAGAGAAGGTGAGAAATGGAGTGATTAAAGGGGTGAAGGGGGACAGATTAGGTTACTCATAACAAAAATATGTGATCTTGGGGATAACTGGTTCTGCTTTTACATGCAACAAAAATATCCAACACTAAAAGACATATCTTAAATATTGCATCTGCACGACCATAGCAGAGTCAGTAGTGACTGAAATATTGTAAAGTGTGCTTCATCAGATAGAGTGTGTTGATTTGGGGTTCCAAATGTTCAAAGGAATAAGAAGACCAGTCACAGAGCTTCAGATACATTGCATTGCTTAGTTAAATATATATATGTATGAATTATATATAAAAATATACATTGTGTATTTAATTATATATTATATAATTATATGAATATATTGAATTTAAACTATAAAATTCAAACATAAGTGCTATGAACTGAATTGCATACCCCTAAAATTTATATGTTCAAGCCCTAAACCCCAAATATGATGATATTTGGAAGTGAGACATTTGGGAGGTAATTAGATTTAGATGAGGTCATGAGGATGGGACCCTCATGATGGGATTAGTGCCTTTATAAGAAGAGACACAGAGAGCTTGCACTCTCTCAACCTCCCCACCCCATCCCACCCCTCCCCCACCATGTGGGGAAACAGCAAGAAGACATTTGTCTACAAGCCAGGAGGAGAGCTCTTACCAGAAACTGTACTGACACCTCCATCTTGGACTTCTAGCCTGCAAAACTATGAGGTCATAAATATCTGTTGTTTAAGCTAAGCAGATTATTGTATTTTATTATGGCAGCCTGAGATGACTAAGATAGTAAGTTTGAAACAACTTTTTAGTCCTTTAGAATTTAGAAAGAATTTTTAGTTCTCTAGAGATTTATGACATAACCTTCAAATTACTAGTTTCTAATAATTTAAGTAATTATTGGAAGCTCTGTTTCAGACAGTAAGGCACACTAGATGTTCTGCCAGGTCTTCTTCCCATTGTGAAATAACTAGACCTTGCATAAAATAAAGCATTTGACTCATGGGTCAGATTTGACCCCCAGGTGACAGGTTGCCAATCCCTGCTATGTAACAATGAAAACTAGTGATTATATATATAGTATATCATTTTTGTAAGACTCAAAAGCAAACAAATCTAAGTAACATGTTGTTGTGATAAAACTATTTTTAAAAGAATTAGAAAGATAAACACAAAATTCAGTATAATAATTACATCTGGGGAAGGAAGAGGAATGAAAACAGAAGTAGTTGAAACACTATTAATAATACTCTAGCTCTTAAATTGGGTGGTAGAATCATGGGGGTCATGATTCTTTTGTTTAATATTTTTTTGTTTCAAATTTTAAACAATGAAAACATCAGTGCATCCCTAAATGATTTAATTTTATGGAAGTTAATTTGTTTTTAGTAGTTAGGTCAATGACTCTCCATGACATCATATTTTTCACCACTGAAGAACCAGTGGTGAATGAAGACTTTCAGGGGAAATAAATGAATAAATTAATTCAGACAGACTTACATGAGCAATTATAAATTTCTTTCACATATATAAATATTGTATATATACATATTGCCATAAAAATTTTAAATTTGAAATACTGGATAAAGTAATCTATTTCCTGAAGTTTAAAACAAGTCATAAGATTATGTTTATATGATTCAAAGACAAAGGCTCAATGGCTATATTGTATAGCAGGAATAGTTATAATATCTGTCAACTGTATGTATATATTTTCTAAATATACACGTTATGCAAAGAAATTATAAAACCTCAAAACTATAGTTTTCCTAAAATAAATATGGCATTGTATACAGGGTGTTGGCCTGGTGCTAAGTAATTATGGGAAATAAAGTGAATGTGATCTTTAAGTTATACAGGCTTATATCAGGTTTCTGCAAAAAACATAAAATTCCTCTTTCTAAGGGTCTGCAGGGGAAACACAGAATATTAATTTCATGGAGTTCCATTCCAGTATTTCTGTAAGAATTATATGTCTGGTTAAGGCAGCCACTACATACTAGCACTAATATAGTTGAAAACATTGCATGAATTGAATAAGAATATTTCCATCCAAAAAGTGCCAAATAACAGATCATCTCAAGTGAATGGAGAAAGGTATAATTATGGGTGCATTTAATACCTGTAATGAATTCAACTTTGAAAGCTTTCCATCGTTTATACGTCATATACTGGTTATAAATAAAACTTTAAAAGGTATAGCACAAAGAGAACATTAAAACTTCAAAGATTTTATACACACACACATATACTGTATTTGTTATGTTGCAATGACATACTATATTATTCAGTTATGTGAGATCTCAGCTGCCAAGCAAAACATATTTGTCCAATCTGAAACTATAGATTTTTCTTTTCTTTTCTGTTCAAATTATTTAGATTTAAGCTAGCATTTATAACTATCAAAGCCTAATGGATGATCAGACAAAGACTTAGAAAAAATATTCATATAAGTTAAAAATATGAGTTTTTGAGAAAAAAATCACCACTCTATAATAAATTGAGGTGCTAAAAAGATTTCATGGAATAAGTAAAGTAATACTACTTAATGTTATTCAGATAAACTGAACATATTTCATGAGCAATGTTTTAACTTTAAAAAATTTGTAAAAATAAACTTTGGAGCAGTGTTGTAGATCCCGAAAGACAAATTTTTTAAAGTTTAAGTGCCAATGATATTTAAGAGTTGGAATGAAAAGCATGGTAGGTGTCTTTCAAGTTATGATAACAATCTCTGTAATAGACCCTGAATTTTCAGCCATCTTAATGGATTTGCCCATTATTGATTACGTTGGTCATTGCCAAGAATATTAAAGTAAATAGACCTTTTATGTATTTATTCACCACTCACTAAAAAGCAGATCTAGCAATTACATATTAAGTGCTTAGAATGTATTAGTCCCAGAAGGTAAAAAGATAAATCACATAATCTTGAGAATCATATCGTCTAATGAAAGAATATGTTTTTAAAACTTAATTGGCTTTCATTTTAGTGATAAACACAAAACTATGATTTCTGTTAGAAACACTTTTATGTTGAAATATTGTTTTACCTCCTTAATAGCTGTTTCATTTTCCCCACCTTTTCCAACCAAGATCACCAAGATGCCACTTCATTTATCATACCTCGACCAATTTATATTGTTTTCTTTTTATGGCTATATTTATAGCATATATGTCTATTTATGATATATAATATTTTATTTAGAAAATTTATGTATGCTCAATGAAGAGAAGTGGTGAACAGTAAAGTACACAAATAACAGTAATATCATCTAGATTTCTACCACAAGTAAATGATCTCTGCTAATATATTTTCATAGCTTCCTCCAGACACAGATTCAGATACAGGTATGGGTCTGGGAATGAGTCTATGTCACTAAGTAAATGGAAGTGTGTGAAGAGGCAGGAAAGGATATTCTTGCATGCCTGAGAAAAAATGACCACTGGTTAAAAGGCAGCACTTAAAGAAAGTACAAATGCTGAAGAAGAATATATGGACGTTTGGAGGTCCTGGGCATGGTGATTATAACCATTTCCTAGCACTTTGCTACTCCAAACATGGTCCACAGACCAGGAATGTTAGCATCACCTGGGAACTTGTCAGAAATGCAGACTCTCGTGTCTCACCCTATACTTACTGAATCAGAATCTGCATTTTAGCAATATTCCTCTGATTTTCATGCACATTAAAATTTGAGAAGCACCACTCTAGATGCCTTGTGAGTCAGCATATACACCAAGTAGAGAAGGTGAAATCAGGGCCAACTTATCCATTAAGCACAATAGACACAGTGCCTAGACCACAATACTTTAAGGGGCCCATTAAATCGTTTTAATTTCTTATAAAATAAGAATTAAAAAAATAAACTTTTACATAGAAGAAAATATTTTAATATATGATCTTAATATGTCCAGCTTTATAAAAGCACAACTATAAAATATAATTTTTCATATGATTTTTTTGATAAGTCTAGTTACCATCTGTCACCATACAAAAATATTACATTATTATTGATTACATTTCTCACAATGTACATTTCATCCCTATGACTCATTTTTTCTGTAACTGGAAGTTTGTGCCTCTTAATTTCCGTCACCTATTTTACTCATTTTTCCACCCCTCTCCCCTCTGGCTACCACCTGTTGGTTCTCTGTATCTGACTCTGTTTCTGTTTTGTTATGTTTGCTCATTTGTTTTGTTTTTAGGTTTCACATATAAGTGAAATCATACTGTTTGATTTGACTTACTTCTGATTGTCAAAGTGAGACAGAATTCATTTGACTTACTTCATTTAGCATAATACCCTCTAGGTCTATCCACATTGTTGCAAAATGGCAAGAGTTCATTCTCTTTTAAGGCAGAGTAATATTCCGTTGGCTACACATACCACATCTTCTTTATCCATTCATCTATTGTTGGGCACTTAGGTTGCTTCTATATCTTGGCTATTGTGAATAATGCTGCAGTCAACATAGGGGTGCATATATCTTTTCAAATTCATGTTTTTGCTTTCTTTGGAAAAATACGCAGAAGTAGAATGGCTGGATTCATATGACTTTTTATAGAGAAAGGGAGCCAGGAAGGCAAAATTTCCTAGGGCCCAAAAAAGTCATAGTGTAGCCTTGTGATGAATAATAAAACACCCTCAAAATGAAAGAAATCCTTGACAGCTGCCTCAGTAGCATCTCCTATTTTATCTCTGTCATTAATTGTTTGATCTGTTTTTCAGATAGGATATAACTCTTCCCCCAAAAAAAAGATCTTCATAAAAATCAATCATTTGTATACAATTAGTATATACCTACCAATTTTAATTAATATTCCTTTTAAAACAAAACCTATTGTACTTTTTAGTGTCTTCTGCTTTAAAATTAACATCATTTCACAGATATTTTCCCATGTCAATGAACATTTCTCTAAACAGGATTTAATGGCTGTATGGAAGTCGACCTTATTAGATAAACACTTTTAATGAATTTGTTGAGCATATTCATTTAGTTTCCAATTCTCACTATTATAAATAGCACTGTGATAAATAAATATCCTTGCTGTAAATCCATGATTATTTCCTTCAGAGAAATTCTTAAAGTGAAATTATTGGTTCATTGGGTATACACTTTTTAAACTTATTCTGTTGTTGTTAACTTTCAATTTTGATAATTTCAAACTTACAGAAAAGTTGCAGGACTCATACAGGGAACTCTATGTTCTTTACCTAGATTTACCCATTTTGCCCTTTGTTCCATTGCTTTGTACTCTGAATTCCCTCTCTCTCTCTTTACACACACACACACACACACACACGCACGCACGCACGCACTCACACGCACGCACACGCACACATACATACCCATTTGAGAGTAAGTTGATGCAATCCTGCTCCTTTAGCATTAAATACTTCAGCTTGCTTTTCCTAAGGGCAAGCAGGTTCTGCTACATCACCACAATAAAATTACCAAATTCAGGGAATTAACACTGTTATACTACTATTATCTATTACACAATCCATATTTAAATGATATCAACTGCCCCAGCAAAGTTCTTTTGAGTTCCTCAACCCCATCTACTACTTCCCTGCCCCAGAAAACAATCCAGGATTCACAATGTGTTCATTGTTATTTAGTCTCCTTCAACCTAGAGGAGTTCCTCATTGTCATTCTTATTCTGGACATTTTTGTGGTTATTGATATTCATAACCAAATAGCCCTCCAAATAATATTGCTTCTACTGAGAAAAACAGCATATAAGAATGTCCATTTATTCATATATTACTAACATAAACATTAATATTCTTGTTCCTTTCTAATCTGAAAATCACAATATACATTTTTTTCTTTAAATATTTATTTCTTAGATTACAAGTGAAGCTGAATATTTTTTCGTATATGTATAACCATTTTTCTTCTATTTCTTCATTAATTACTTGTTCATATATTTTGCTTATTCTATAGGGGACTTTGTCTCATTTGTCTCTTTATTGATTTATAAGTATTGTATACTCTTTATATAACAGAAATCCTAATGTTTTGCCAACAAAAAATTTTTCCCAAGTCATTTATGGTGCTTGATAAATAGAAACTTTTTATTTTTATGTAGTGGTATATAATCAGTTTTCTTTTAGTTACTTTTGCCTTTGGAATTGGGTTTGGCAAAATCTTCCCACCCCAATATTATCTGAATATCATTCTAAATTTTTATCTAATTATTTTATAACTTTTTTTCATTTATGTTTAAGCATTATAAAATATATTTTGTTATCTAACCTATATTTTCACAAAATTTAATCAATTAGTCTATCTCTATTTTCCCACTGATTTGGAATGCCAACTTTATTTTATATTAAATACTGACCAAAATAAATGCATGTCCAAATTCAATATTTTAGAAGAAACAGGAATCATAGAATTCTAAACTAGAAGAAACCTTAGAAATCATGGGATACCACCCATTAATGCAGATAAAAGAAAATATACATTTATCTGATGACTCAAAACTGGTAATAAAAATTTTAAAGGAGGTTAAGATTGTTTTTTGTTTTGTTTCATTTTAGGTGGGACCTCACAGATAATAATTTAGTAATATCCATGAGCAAAGGGGTAGAGGCAATTTTATTTGCTTTTCCTTTTTATATTTCAAATAAGCCATATAGAAATTAGTTTGTTTACTCATCTAAGTTCACTTTTACTTTCAAATGCCCAGACTTAAAATTTTGATACAAAGAGTGGAAGTTTCTGTAGCATCCATTAGCAAGATATCTAATACGTGTGGACCACAGCCTACTACCCATGTACCCTTTATATTACATAAGATAGCATGTTCCTCGCCAAACATACGTTTTAGAAATTAAATGATTTTTAGTGTAAACGTATTTAATGAAACTAGCAAATTTAGACTTGTTTAAATGTCAGTAAAATATTAAGTACCATGTGTTTTGTGCCAAGCAGTTAAAATTGTTTTTGGAAGAATATGAAATTAATTGTTCAAAAAAAAAAGAGAGACTTTAGTGACTTAAAGTACTTCACAATCAATGTTATCAGTTAATGCATCTTTTGGCAATTATTAAACTCTAGGGAACAGCATGAATATCCTTATCAAGTCTGGAAAGACACTAATGGGGAGGAGAATGGACTGTGCTTGCATTTACATGTGGGCATAAGCCCAGAGAAACGTGAAGGAAGAAAACATAAAAACACCCTCAGGCTCAATGCCTGGGGCAGATATATTGTGCAGCCACTAAAGTCTCCAATAGCACCATTTCCTTCATTAATCCAATGTTTTATTCCTTTACTTTCTTTTGTATTTTTGGATGCTTTTCAATTTTAAGGACAGCTAGATTTTTTAAAATCCATATGCATTACTTACTTCTTAGGTTATTAAATCCATGATTAGTAAGAAAGTCATATTAAGGTCAAAAATGTGTGGCAGAGTTTGGGTTACTTGAATATGTAAGTTATTCATTATAATAACAGAAAAAAACACTAAAAAAACACTAAAAATTACTAAGCACTTGTTGCCAGGCACTGTTCTAAGCATTTTACAATTACTATTTTATTTAATCCTTCAAATCATCTTATAAGATATTTGCTAATTTTGTCTCCACTTTACAGATGAGAAGACTGAGGCAGGGTGAAGTTCAATAACTATTTTAGTTTTAACCTGATGGAAAACTTTTTACTTTCCTGGCTTGGGAAATGCAGCTATTGAATTGTATTGTACTTTTTAAAATGTCTCAATGTCATAAATGCCTACATTACTTTTTAAAATATAAATGATAATTGTACTGAAAGTATCAGCAGGTAAAGGAAGATACGGGCAGGACTAAATCCAGATTTTTGTTTGTTTTGCTTTGTTTCGTTTTTGCCTTGTTTTTAGTTTTGATCTTCTAGTAGATATCTGAGTGAAGTCTCAGTCTATAAAACTGATTAAAGGAGAAAAAATGTATATAGATACTTGAAGAATCTGAATAGTCAGTTGCCAGTTAATCTAGATGAGTCACATTTTGAATGAGGGCAGAAAAATTGCCCATCTCCAGGAGGATGGAGGTGAGAAGTAGAAGTCCCAGTGCAGCACAAGGGATGTGGAGAGGTGAGAATGTTTCCCAGTGAAAGCTTGGAGAAAGTGGTTTGTGCCAAAGAACACTTTGCTCTACATTCTGTTTCTGCCATTAACTACATTCACACCACCGCCTCCTAAGCAGCAATACGAGCTGCGGCTCCTTCAGAATCCAGGGATGTCTTCTTGAAACCATAAGGAAGGACTTTGGCTGATGGCTTAGCCAAAAATGTATGATTGTAAGAGTTCAAGACAGTCACTGCCACAAGGTCAAAGAACCTAAATTATCAGGTTTGCCAGCTGAAATTAGTATTTGATACAGTGTTTTAATTTATTACCATATCACCTAGGTCATGTTGTTAAGTATTTCTGTGAAAACCATGGTGTGGTTATATTCTTTCACTAATATAATCACAAAGTCTGTGCTTTTAAACAGTGCATATACTGTGATTAAGCTAAGGAAGAATTGTATACTTTAGGACAAGGAAGGTTTTGTTAAGGACTAGTAGGAAACAATGGACTATGGTGAGGTTGAGAGGGACCAGAAAAGTCTCTTCCTCCGCATTCTGTCTCCCACTGAAAGCTCCATAGATCCTCTTTTGGTTAAGGCTCAGCATGTGAACGCTAAGAGGTAAATAGTATGTTGGGGAAGGAAAAGAAGAAATGGAAAGAGTTAACGTTAGCTGAGCACCTTCGACCAACTAGGCCTAGGAACTGTGAAGATCTCCACAGATCCTCACAACAGCCTGTAAAGGAGGTGGCGTTATCTCTATGTTAGAGGTGAAGAAAAGAAATTTCATGATGAGGTTAAATAACTTGTACGTTCATACTGCTGTCAAGTAGTAGAGACAGGATTCAAACTCGGGTCTTTTTGTATTCTGAGTTTACATACACTTACATTAGCTTTAGAGCCATAGTTTAAATAATTTATCAACTAGCTTAGCTACCTAGCAAAATCCAGTAAAAATGGTCATGGATAAGACAGATACATTTCGGTCACTATGGGATAGAAAGCATATGAGAAGAGGGGAGAAAGCAGTGGGATTGGTATTAAGTTTTCAACCTTTCTTAGAAGAAGCTGTTATGGATTTCCCTCCTTAAAGAAAAATATTCTAATCTTCTCTGGAATGCCAGTTCAACTTTGGTTCATATTAATATGCATTCCAATTCAACTTTGGTTTGTAATAATATGCAGATACTATGGGTACACTATATATAAGTGAACAAAAAACCCTGTAGAAATAGGACAGATTAGTAACAATTCTACACATTTTCCTGTGTCTCTTTCTTCTTTTTTTTTTTCTTTACAGAAGTACACTTTCTTTCAAAATTATTTTTGTTGCAGGAACAAAGAACTGAATGAAACTATTGAAATGATTCTAGCCTTGTAATGCTAGGAAAGATGCCCACCAACATGTTCTGTTCTAGAAAGTGAGACAACTGTGTAACATTTTATCAGTTTAATTACCAACTCCATTTAAACAGAACTCCCTGGGGAAGGTAGAATTTGAATCTTTACAGTGTACAATTATCTTCACCCAGTCAGTGCATAAAATGAACTACACTGTTCCCGGTTCTCAGTTCAAATTTTTTTTAAATGTTGTAAGATATAAACACAGCATGTGAGCAAACATTGTTTGCTGCTGGATTGTTCAAAAATGTATTCACACAAACAATTGTTGGGATAATTATTAATGCTAAAAAGATTCAAAGTTGCAGTGACTCTGCATTTGAAGTCTAGTATGTGTCATTTGTTTTATTCATGATAAACAGATCATTTAGCTGGAAAAATCCCATCTGCTTAGATATATCTCTTATTATTTATGAGAACCATGTTTAGGAATGCAGGCGGCACATGTGCATAATTAATCCTGAAGAGAATTAGACATTGTTTGATTCACAGCTGAATGCAATTAGCATTAGGAAGTTTACATATGTTGGCAATAACACAGATTAGCAACTAAAGTGCTTGTTAAAAAATTTAACCTGAGGCTGCTGGAGCAGACCTCTCTTAATGATGCTTTAAATGTTGTTGATGAAGTAATAATCAATTTTGTTTTATAAATAGTAAATCAAGAATTTAGGTCTAATTAGCAGTGCTACAGATCACTTCACTTACATATCAGATGTACTTGTGATGTGTGCTATGAACTTTCTCGGAGTCTTGTGTGCAAACAGTTGTTATGGGGAAGACGTGAACCTTTCTGGAAAAAAAGAAATCATTTTCCAGCTAGAGAAGAGTGAGGCATCTACCTTTTGGAAGGACTTCGTTGGAGATGTTTAGCAGGAGAGCTCTGTCTTTGTCTCTCTGCAGATTTTCATTGCGAGAGAGAGAGAGAGAGAGAGAGAGAGAGAGAGAGAGAGAGAGAGAGAGAGAGAGAGGGAGAGAGAGAGAGGGAGAGAGAGAGGGAGGGAGGGAGGGAGGGAGGGAGAGAGGGAGGGAGGGAAACAATGCCCTTTCTTCGCAAGCAGAGCCATTAGGCAGCTTTACAGACTGTGAAACGGAGTCATCTAATGGGAAGGGAGGAGAGAATGAAACTGACGAAAATGAGGCCGAATGTAAAATTGAGCTATAATTGTTTGTACTTCAACTTTGAGAAGTTCACCATTAATTAAAACGTTTCTGCACCACTCATCACCAGACTGGCAAGAAGGAGGCAAGGCTGTCTGTGAGGCAGCCCTGGATCCTTCAGGAAAGCAAGCAAGGCCTTTAAGGAGGGAGGAAACATCTCCAGCACACAAAGGCTGTAGAGTCACCAGAAGGCAGGGTGGTCAACCTCACGTGACACTTTTCACACAGCCCTCAGATAGGATTCTGGCTCTTCCTGTGCCTCATTATAAATTAGTATTGTAAGTTTTCAGAATCAATGGGGATATAGACACAATTTATTTAGGAAACATTTACCCTATTTCATAGAGTCTGTCTCACATTTCTTTTTTCACATTTTAACATCTCTGAAATGTGGGTGCCTCTCACAATGATGCCATCCTAGAGTTAACTGACAACTTTCTTTCTTAAAATAATGGATTTTTTTCCATAAAATAATACGAATAGCATCTTAGCTTCAATTAAATATAGAACTGAATGCCTCTTCTGTGCCACGCACTGTGCTAAGGATGAGGAATAAATGAGATAGAATAGAATACAAAAGGAGTATAATAAATGTATGTACAATGAACATGCTTGAGATTGAACTTGAGAATGCTAACTGCATTTACTTAGTGGCTTAACAAGTATATGAACATGAAGTCTTGTAACAGGGTCATGCATTAACACCCAGTGTCGTTATAGTGACTCTTTTCTGGATGATAAAAAAAGTCAGTGGATGGATGTAGAATGTAAGCTCTGTGGGCGCGGGGAGTTTTGTCTGTTTGTTCACTGCAGTGTTCCTATCACTGAGAACAGTGCTTGGCACATGGAGTCACTCAATAATTACTCATTGAATGAAGACCAAACCAGGCCAAGTGTTGGCTTTGCCCTGGGAGCAAAGATTGTTTTTTTGTGTGGTTTTTTTTTTTGCAGTACGCGGGCCTCCCACTGTTGTGGCCTCTCCCGTTGCGGAGCACAGGCTCCGGATGCGCAGGCTCAGCGGCCATGGCTCACGGGCCTAGCTGCAGCATGTGGGATCTTGCTGGACCGGGTCACGAACCCGCGTCCCCTGCATCGGCAGGCAGACTCTCAACTACTGCGCCACCAGGGAAGCCCGCAAAGATAGTTTTTATACTTGTAAATGGTTGAAAACAAAAATCAAAGGAAGAGTAATATTTTACGGCATACTAAAAGTGCAGAAAGTTCAAATTTCCGTGTGTGTAAATAAAGTTTTATTGGCACACGTCCACACTCATTCACATTTTGTGTGTGACTGTTTTCTCACTACAAAGTCAGAGCTGAGTTGTTGTAAAAGTGACCTTAGGGCCTACAAAGCCTAAAATATTTACTATTTACAGAATAGTAAGATATTGGCACCTACAGAAAAGGTTTGCTTAGCCCGAGACTAAGCTATTGTTGTCAGAGAGATAAGCTCTCAGGAGATCAGGTCCAGCCCGGAAGTTCTGTGTTCTCACCAATTCCTGCTCATGGAATCACCTCCTGTTCCTCAGCCCACTGGTTGAGGAAGCTTGAGCATCATCACTGATTACATATGTGATGACAGGGAAGCTGAACTCCATTCCCAGCCCCCTCACATACATCCCCTGCAATTGCCCCTTGACCTTCATAAAATTAAATTAATTTTGGCTCTCCTAGTAGAAATGCAGAAGCTGAATTGTGTATTTAAAGCTTCATGATAATACCTCCTGGTACATGTTCCAATTTGGTGCAACTTGAATCCATTTAGCTTCTATCCAAGAAGGCCGGTTATAGAAAGAAAGTACCAGCTGAATTTCATTATCAAAATACTGTGTGTTATGTGGTCTTCAGATGCAAACCTGGGGGAGTGTTGCACTTTTAATTAAAGATGATCAGTTCTGAAGGTCCTCTCCTCATTCACATCTGCTCTGTGCTAGATGTTTTCACTTGGCCACTGAGAGTACAATGATTATAAAAGAATCACAAAGCATGGACAGACAGGCAGGGAGCCAACACAGTCTGAGAGTATCTGAGATCAGGGCAATGTTGCAAGTGAATCAGCTGTTCAAACGTGGTTCCCCTGGACCTTGGTCCAGTCACTGACAGTACATAGAAAGTAACCTTTAAAGGGAAGGCATATAGGCATGGGTAGAGAAAGGACATGTGTTCATTGTAATGCTCTAAGTTCTCTTCCCCCTTTCACCTCTCAGCGGCACAACCTGCTAGAGACAGGAGCTTATTCTGCATGCAAACAGAGACACAACTATCCCGTGATTACAGGCTTGCAAATCTCTAAGCACCATCACCCAGTACCACACACTTACCACCCATAAATATTTTAGTATAAATTAGTAAGATCAGAATTCTCTAAGAGCACAGAGCTGAGAAAAGAAACAGGATTGCAAACAAAATTTTTGAAAAGCTCGATCAAATGTCAAAGTTGAGGGCATGGGGTGTTGTCAACAGGCCAAATCTACAGTCATTTGTTGGGAAGCTGTTGAGTAATCAACATGTACCTAGAAAGAGATGCTAAAACTTGGAGGAAGAACATTTGTTGTAGAGACTATTAAGTGCCCAGTACCCATTTCCCCTTCTGCCTTTTAGTTACACACACACACACACACACACACAGAGTTTTAGCAGGGAATGTGTCAACCCACTAGATAGTTTCTCACCTTCCTTATTGTTAAGTGTGCCCATGTGTCTAAATTCTGGCCAATGAGAAGTGAACAGAGATAATATTTGCAGTTTCTATACCACATCCCTTAAAGGAGGCTTCTTATTCTCCACTGTATCTCTTTTCTCCTTCCTGTGTGCAAGAATAAGGATATGGTACTGGTAATCTAGGGTATTAATCTGCTAATCGACAGGCTGGATGCCTTAAACAACAGAAATATATTTTCTCACAGTTCAGGAAGCTAGAAGTCCAAGATCAAGGTACCATCAGGTTTGGTTTCTGGTGAGCGCTCTCTTTCTCACTTGTAGATAGCTGCCATCTCACCGAGTCCTCACATGGCCCTTCCTGTGTGCACAGAGAGAGAGAGAGAGAGAGAGAGAGAGAGAGATCTGGTGTCTCTTCCTCTTTTTATAAGGACGCTAGTCCTATGGGATTAAGGCCCCATTTCATTTAACCTTTACTACCTTCTTATAGGCCCTATCTGCAAATACAGTCACATTAGGTGTTAGAACTTCAACATAGGAGTTTGGGGAGGGGTACAAGTCAGTCCATAAGAGCCAGCTTTGATGAATCCCCTGGGTGATGGTGAAGCACCATGATGGAAGACACCTGGGTCCTGGATGACTTCTTAACGTAGAAATAGAAGTGTGGAACCTCTTTGGACTGCTCACCCCCCTCAGGACTGTTCTCTCTCAGCCACTGGGTTTCTGGATGTGTTTGTTATAGCAGCTGTATTTTAACTAACAGAGTGTGAGAGAAGAGAGCCAAAAGATCCTTTCTCTTACTTTACAACTCGGCTTGGAGAAAAAAAACAGAACAGGTCATCCATCGTCTTATCTGAAACTCTTTTTGAATGTGCTTTGACTCCATTTAATACTAATCTAATTATATTTAAATAGGCAAATGCTTAGAAATCACAGTCTCATCTTCATGTAACAACTCTCTATCTAATCTGTTGCAGTAGAATTAGTTTTGGTCCTAATTTGTGATAGATGTGGAACTACCAAAGGTATAAATTCAGATATTTATATTAATTATATTTCTCGCCAAGATCATGTTGCCAACTTGAAAGACTGTGCTCATTTTTTAAAATAGATACCTCTGTAAAAATGCAATAACTTGTGATGAAATTAAAGGACTTCATGAAAACTCCTTCTTTAGAATCCTTACAAAAGAAGGGAGTTATTGGGTTTCTTTTTGGACTAATAGAATCTTCTAAAAGTAGGTTACGGTGGTGGTTGTATAATTCTGTGGAAATACTTAAAACCACTGAACTGTATTCTTTAAATGGGTGAATTACATACATGTAATATGTGGGAAAACTAAGTGAAAAACTCTACAACTTTAGAATTATATTTCAGGAATAAAAAATGCATGAGGGGCACTAAGAAAACCAAGTCAGCCTTTGCTCTGGTATACAGTTATCCTGGTGGAGCCAAACAGCTCTGTGTAGCTGGAAAAAGGGATACCGAAGGGGCCCTGTGGCATGCATGGGAGCTGGACTGAAAGCCAACGTTTCCCTACAGAGGTCACTAGGTTAAACATGTAATCTCCAGAAGACAAGAGACATGTAGCAATGGGGGTCTTGGAACCTACACAATCTATGTTCTGCCTTCAGACAGGTCCCTCACACGATGGACACACACTCCCACAAACTCCCCCCCACACACACATCTTGTTTATTTGGTTCCCTAGGTTTTTTTTCTTGGAGATGAATATTAATTAAATACTTTTATCAAACCAGTTGAATTAATTGGCCCCTTCTATACTTTATTCTGAATTTGATACTTCTGAATAAATGAAAGTCTTTATGTCTTTGCCGGGGGGAAATCCTCAGTCCCAAGCAACGATTTAGTTGTAGGGATTGTTGAGACTCATGTCTTCTTAACCTAAGTATCTAGTTTGCCTTCACCTGTATGTTTATTCTTTTTTTATCAGTGTTGGTGTAAGTCACGATTGGAGCATCTTAGAAAGTTTTGTAATTTTCACATTTCACTTCTAGCTTAATTCCTTTTCTTATGTCTTCTCTAGATCTAGAGAACAGCAGGTCACTATTTTTCTATACGGTTCTTGAACTGTGGGTACTGTTAGACCTTTCTCTTGGCTAATAATCCTGTTCCTTTGCTTAAACTTTCCTTTATAACTTTTATTTCTCAACCCTTTAACAACTTTCATTGAGGTCCTCAGTTGACATAAATAGTCATTTTCACTTTTTTTTTTCCTCTGCATGATTATTTGAAACAGTATTTCTAAGAAAAAAATTAACATACCTTTAAATGGTTTTACACTATGCACATTACAAGGTCTAAAGAAATACACTCCCAAGATTCAAGAAGACTGGTAATTACTTTTGAAAACTTAGACTCAACTATGTAGCTCCAGAAAATGGGATAAAATAAAACATGTGGTTTTACTTGTCGGAACAAAAAGATTTGCCATGATAATTACAATTTGGCAAGTCTATTGTGAGGCCCCTGGGGTGGGGGAAAAAAACCCTACAGCCTATATGGGGTAATAGAAACAAGAGCAATAACCAGCATGGGATATTATAGGCAGAAAAAGTCACTCAAAAAACGAAGTCCTCCTTTCTTTAACAAAATTACAAAATTAGTAGGTGAAGGAAAAGTATTTAGTTTAATGCACCTGGTCAGCCATAAAGCTTTCAATAAAATTTTACCTCGAAATGCAATTCCAATTATCTTATGAAAAAAGAAGAATAACTTTTGAGACAACTAAAACCTTTTACCTAATAAAGTGCCTACAAAAGCTATTGAAGCCTAATATCAGGCAAGGGAATATGAGAAGTGGGCTTACTTCACTGTTTAGAGAACAAGGGGATACATGTGGCATAGCTGCAGCTACCTCTCCCTACTGACCTTCCCCTCAAAGACCAGAGCTTTAGTCTCTGGGGGGAAAAAAAAGCACCAGAAATGTGAGAGTCCAGGACATCAAGCATTTTTGAGGGTAGACATAATGCAGGGGGTCACATGATGCATGGTATCACGTATCATGTGACCCCCTGGGACCAGCTCCCTCCCCTGGGACCCCCAGAGTGTCATGCCTGCAGCCAATCTTACACCCACATACCCAACCGCAGGAGTCTTCTCTGGAGAAAATAAAGAACTCCAGTAAAAAGACCCATAGACTCTGACATTTAAAGATCTTCTCACATAATATCCATGTTGAAAATCTTTCCCATACACTAAGAGATGTCATCCAGTTTTTCTTTTTCAATTTGTAAATGTACTTCTTTAGTTTGAATGAACAGCCAAGGAACGCCAAATATTTGAGGAGTCTCCAGTACAAAATACAGAGTGGCACAAATAAGGAGAGTAAACTGGGAGAAAATGGAGACAAAAACACCAAAGAAAACTTCTATAAACTATTATTATTATCCTGATTGATGAGGGAAGATATCACACCTAGAAAAAAACAGGGTGTTATTAAGAAAAGGAATAATCAAAGAACAAGGACTATTAGAATTTAAAATATGATTACTGGAAAATATTTTCAGAAGGTATGGAAGATAGTGTCAAGGAAATGCCCAGAGTGGAAAAATAAGACAAATCCTATAGGAGAGGAAAAAATAGAGAATAAATTTAAGAGATACAAAATACAGAAATAAAGTGTTGGTGAAAGTCCAGATTGAAACATCTTACAAAGTTTCATAATTTCCTAAAGAAAATAGAGATGACAAAATCAATTGAGAAGCATTCCACAGAACTGAAGATCATATGTCTCCAAATGGAAAGGACCAACTAGGGACCAAACAGAGTAGAGAAAGATCTTCACGAAAGCAGATTGTTAGGAGCTTTCAGAAAAACAGGAATAAAAAAAGATCCTAAGAACTTCTTAAGGAATAGAAGCAAGTCATGGAGAAATGCTTAAGAGCAAGACGTTGTATTGAAATTCTTAAAAGCGACCCTGATCTCCAGAAGACTGTGGCTCGATGCCTACAAAATTTCATTATGAAGGGGTTTCAAAGTTATCAATCATATGTGAAGGTAGACATCCTCAGATAGTCAATATCTAAAATAAATAAATGTGTTTCCTATGCACTCTTTCTTAGGAAAGTGGTAGAAGATATGCTTAGAAATACAGGAGAAAAAAACAAGAAAGAAGATCCAGGAATCAAGGGTTCAAGTACAGGAAACCAGCACAGGTAGAGACCAATATGTCAGCTATGTACCACCCAGAAAGAATGTAGGTTAGAGTGAGAGGTGGAGGGCTGGTGGGGGGTGGAGGTGGGGTAGTACTGCTTAGTGTTTTAGTGTGTTTCAACACTTAGAAAAAACACTCCCATATTTTGGGAGTATTTATTTTAAAAACTACTTCATACCAAATATAAATGAAAAATAGTTATAGAAAAAGAAGCAAGGAAATAATGATGCAATATTCATGCCAGGAAAAACAAGAAGCTTTATTAGAAGAGGAATGTAATCAAAAGCCATTTTTTGGCCCCAAAGTGAAAAATATTTGTGTAACAATAGTTGTGTTAACACTGATTGTTACCTTAACCAGAAAATTGTAATTTAACTATATCGAGAGATTGGGAGAGATCATAAGGGAGAGGTAAATTCTATACTTCCAAAACTAAAAGTCAGTATACTATTTCTACAATTATTAAAATAAGAAATGGATATATATTATATATGGAGATAAAAATGAACTCGGGAATTCTGGTACATATATATCTAATATATATGTAGGATATATATAATATATGTGAGTTTCAGAAGCACCTTAAAGGTATTGAAAGTGGTTGTCTTTACAGAGCAGAATAATTAGGTGTTATAGCAAGGACTGTTGGATTGTGTGTTGTAAGCCTTTGAGCACTACATGCATTTATTATTTTCAGAAAGTTGAACACAATTAAAATCATAAATATAGTACTTATAGGAATAAGTAGGTTTAGAAGATTACACAGAGTTCTTTCCAATTCAGTCAAACTAACTGGTTAGGTTAAGTAGTTACCTTTATCTTTTGACTGGTCAGTGTTTTATTTTTTAATTAAAAAATTTTTTTGAAGTTTCTGGGAACTGGACATTAAGTAGAACCTCTTGGACAAATTCAGACTTACTTGCAGTTACAATAGGTACATAGATTAGGTGACAATTTTTAAAGTGCTCTTTATAAATATGATGTCATCTTATTAGTTTATATGCACAGAATTTTATATGTTTAACTTGGTTTCCTCAAGTGATTTTGTTTGGCATGTATAGAAATACATATCTCAGTTAAAAGATTAAAACCATATAAAATCCCTGAAGGTATTAGAGGGGTATACTGTTCATCTAAAACTTTATGTCTGTATATTTTATGGCTTCACATCTCTACCCAAGACTTTTCGTCTTCAAATTTTCTTCCCCCTTTTTGATTCTTGTTCCTTTTTGCCCACATGGTGACTCTAAATTTCTCCCAGGCTCTTTAGGACCTCATGTAGCTACTGAGGGCAATTATGCCTAAAAGATACTAAGCTGAAAGGAGCTTCAAGAAATGCTGCGAAGCACCAGTCACTGCAAACTCTGAAAGGCACTGTTGGCTCTCGACCTCATGAAGATAAACTTCCCACAAATAGTCTGAGTTGAATATGGACCAAGGCTGGTAGGCATTCAGTATGGACTTGATGTCTGCAGGAGTCAAAGCAAAAAATAAAATAAAATGAGTAAACAGTCACTCAACTTGGTCAAAAATGAGAATTTTCACCAAGAATTGTATGATACAGTACAAAATCTAAGTACACACAAGCAGCTGGTCTATTCACAAAAACCAATAGAGAAAAACATCAAACTGGTTATTTGGCAAGTGGAAAAAAATAATAACCAAAAAGAAAAAAAGTTTCGCTCAGTTCTTTTACTTCACAGTTTTGTTGCATTCTCAGTTCAAACATTGTAAAAATAAACTGCTTTGCCTCAGCTTTTGGAAATACCTGTTTCTGTGTTATTTTTGATGACTTAAAAGGGAGCATACCATTCTGAATTTCACAGTGACCGATGTGTTTGTACCACGAAGAGAATCTTTTATTTCAGGAAGCAGCCAAAAGCAATTAAGGAAGACTGTATTCATCCCAGTAGAATACACCCTGTTAAACTAATTGGAACATTATACACTACAATCTTGGCAAAATGTACCAACTATGAAGAGGTGTCACCATCTTAATAATTCTATGATGGCCATAGGAGGACAAACAGGTGTTGTTGACAAGTGTTTGATCTTCATAAGTCTGCCACTGTGACAAACTACAAACTATATTTTATCCTCTACTTCTGTGATCCTTCACCCAGATAAGAACCAACACCTGGCATCTTTTCAAATTTTCTTTTTTTTTTTTTCCTTTTACATCAGTGGCAAAAGTTAAAAAGGTAACATGAAAAGAAAGATGAAACAGGAATACCGTTCAAATTGAAGGACTGTAGTTTCAAGTTTCAATCCTGTATCAAAACATCTCCGCCTTATCTTCTTTTCCAGTCATCACAAATGATGGGTATAAAGAGATACACAAACATCAGTACAATGCTGTGTGTGTACTGCAATCCGAAAATCACAGCCACAAAATTATACCTGACATATCAAAAACCGACAGTCACATCCTCAAGATTTCCTCCTCTCATTCCCATGGACCTTCTTGATTAATAAATCTGACACATAAAAAGCATCCTTATGACTAAAGTGCCAGTTACTGGAAAGACCGTTTTGATCTATTTCTCAACTTTTAGAAGAAATATTCTCTTTTGCATGAATACAGGATCCGTTCGCTCACTGCCAGCTTTCAAATGACCACCTCTTGAAGTTTAATTTTAAGTTTTAAATAAATATTGTATGCATGCAGAATAATTACGATGCTCTAGAGAGATACTGTATAATGACATTGATTCTTTTTTATCTGAAAATGCCAAGCCCTTAAGGCAGCAAAGTCTGCATTTGCCACAGATGTGGGAAGGTTCGCTCCATGTGTTAAATTTCAGAAGGAGTATGCAGGGCACTTTCATTAAAACGCTAGCGGTATTTCCTGAGTAAACTCCAATTTTCATGAGTTTAAAACTTTTTTCCATAAGACTCATCTGGTCTAAGCTACAGAAAGGAACTCACTGGCCTTCAAATGAATGTTTTATATACATATATATATATATATATATTTAAATGCACGAAACATTTCTTCATTCTGAAAATGAACCAGTCTAATAAAATTTAGTTTGTGGATATACGAAAATCCTTTTCACAGTCATCCATCATGTTGCATAGTATTTTACAAATACACCTGCATGTTGCTTTTTAAAGACTAAAACGTTTGTTAGGCTTGCGTCTATATCTGGTATCACAGTACCCTACCAAACTCCATAGATATTATCATGCATCTTTTTCACATATTTAGAAACATGATGAAAATAAGGCAAGGATCAGAGATAGATATTAGCATTATATCTTGCCTTCCATGTTCTCTGTGGGGATTCCTTGAAAAATTATATTTTATTTAAATATAACCACACTCATAGCAGCCATACACATACGTTAAGAAGGATGATTCTACGTTAAGAACATACACAGATTCAAGAACCTGTTTAAATATGTTGGCTCATCAAAATATTTTGGTAAAATCAGACAAAAAAACTTAAAAATATTGTCAATTTTTTAACAAATGTTATTTGACATAAATTTTCTCAGAAGTTATTTTTGATCAATAGGTTATAGGGGCTGATACCTTCCAAGGCATCAGCAAGTCTCAATGCTCTTCTTTCAACATGTTTCTAAATCTGACTGTTGCCTATCAACTCCAGGCTACCATCCTGGCCCGGCCATAACTGTCTGTCACCTGGACCACTGTTGTAGTTTCTAATGATCTTGCTGCTCCCAAACTGGCTCCTGGTAACACTACAGTCATAGTTCTGCATGGCAGCCAGAGTTAATTCTTTCAAAACAGAAATCAGATAGTTTCACTCTCTACTCACAACCCTCTAGTGGATCTAGATGATCCTTAGACTAGAATAAAACCCATCCTGCTCTCTGCCCCCACTAAACCTCTCCACTGCCCCCTCCCCCCGGCATGTTCTCCAACTTCGTACCCCATCATTTCTCCTTCCTTCACTCTGCTCTGGTCAAGGCTACATTTACTTCCTTCAATGAGGAAAGCTCCTTGCCTCAAGGTCTTTGAACTTGGTGATCCTTGAATATTTTTCCCCATATTTTTCATGACTCCCTCCTTCCTTCCCTTCAACAAAGAATTCTTCCCTGAACACCCTTTTCAAAATGCCGCTCTTCACACTCTGTTTCTTTCTTCTGCTTTCTTTTTCTTCATTGTGTTTATTACTATCTGAATTGAAGTTATTTGTACATGTGTTTATGGTGAATCTTGATCACTGTAAGCTCTGTGAGGCCTGCGACTTTCTCTGTCCTATTTGTTGCTATTTTTCCAGGACCTAAAATAGTACCTAAGCAATGAAAATAAAGGAGTGGATATGTGAATGAATGTAGAGGAGGTAAATGGCTGATCTTTGATTTGATATATTTTTATTTTCAGACATGTTAGGTTGGTTTATATGTGAACACTTAGCTAGAGGCTCATTTGTCCATGCCCATGAGTGCTGGCATATATCATCTCAAACATAGTTTTGTTTTTGTTTTGTTTTTTTCGCTGCTCTGGGTCGTGTTCAGCATGCAAGATCTTCATTGCAACGTGCGGATCTATAGTGGTGGCATGCAGGTTCTTTAGTTACGGCACGCAGGTTCTTTAGTTGCCGCATGCAGGCTCTTTCAGTTGTGGCATGTGGGCTCTTAGTTGCAGCACACAGGATCTAGTTCCCTGACCAGCGGATCGAACCCAGGCCCCCTGCATTGGGAGCACGAAGTCTTAACCACTGCACAACCAGGGAAATCTCATATCATCTCAAACTTTTGATTGCCACATTTGAAGTTCTCTGCTGTACCTATGAAACTTGCCACAGGTGCTGCTTTCAACTTTCTCTATAGTGGCATAATTTACTCACTTGAAATACTACAGTGTAACAGATATATATATATATATATATATATATATATATATATATGAATGAAACATTTCAAAGCATGGACATAATGTAAGTAATGCAAAAATTCTGATTCTCCCCTTTTCTTCTGAGCCCCACAATTATATATGCAACTGATGTATGAGCTTTAAGGATTTTCTGTCTTTGAAGAGTGTTTCTAAATATATTTCTCACAATTTCTCTAATCTACCTCCTGCCCTATAGAACTGACCACTCTCTTCTTTTCTACATAACTATTATAATAATAGTTCCCATTACAATTACAAAATCTATGTACCTCTCTGAATTGTCTCTGAGCAACTTGTAACTAGCATATTTTACTCTTACAGTGTCCAGTACCTAACAAATATCGAATAAGTATTTGCTGAGTTAATGAATAAATGAATGAATGAATGTATATTCTCTTTCCATGTACTTTAGTAAGTTGGAATTTTTGGCAACTGATTAAAAAAATACACTTTTAAAAGAGTTATTCATAAATCAAATGTATATAAAATTCGAATTGTTTTATTTCCTTTAAAGATAAATCCATTATCATCACTCATATTCAAGCTTTCTACATGTATTTTTTTTCTTTTGAACATCCCTTTCTTTCTAATTTATTCTGTATCCATTTAGTTAATGCTGATTATAATTAATTGTTTTGATCTTCATGTAGATGTCACACGGACTTTTATAGACATTCCATTATAATTAAACATACATTAATGGACATTTAAAGCATGCAACCATTTTTTAATAAAGCTTATATCTGTGGTCCACTGCTGGTGAAATGACCCAATGATATATCAGAACAGTAGTTTGTAATTTTGATAGAGAACACACTTGGCTTTCAAGTTTTTAAATCAAGGCGCTTTTCCAGTTGGTTGAATACCAAATGCATTGCACAGATTCTCTTTACATATGAGTATTATCTATTGTCATGGGCAGATTTAAGTGTAGTGCTGAGGGCAGCCTAACTAGATTAAGTCTGTAGTTATTGCCCAGACATATATTTAAAAACTATGTTAAACTGCTGTTGGAAAATTTAAATAATTAAAAATAAGTTTTAATCCACTGTCAGGTAAATTTTATTTCTAACTTGACCTTTTTTTTCTGTCTTTTTAAAAATAATTTTATCTCCTTGCTATCATTAAAAAGACTTACTTGGTATTTGTTAAAAAATTCTTCATACGTTCTATCTCAAGATTTTCCATTGATGTCTTAGACTGGCCTAAGGTCCTACAGAGGTGTTCAGCATTTCACATTATAGCCACAGAGGCTTCACTCATGTCTGTTTTATATATTGGAGGTCTGCCGAAAGTTTCTTCTAGTCTTGCAACTAGAGTTTTCAAACTTTTACTCTACTATTTGATAATGTTTTTAGTCATCATTTCATAAAATTTTGGAAGGAGTATTTTGGCTTGTGACTATGCATTTCATATAATAAAGTCATATTTCATTTGGTAAAGATTTTTTATCTTTCATTATAGACTGTTTAGTAAATATCATCATAAGTTTTATAGAACCCATAGAAACTGAGTTTAGAGTCTAAATGCACTCCCTTCCTTCGTTTGGAAAAAGCTACTTCACTAACCAGTTTTCTTTAATTGTCAGATAGATGAGTTCCAATGTAAGGAGTGTTCTTAGAGAATAAGAAGAGATCACAGATATTGATTACATCCAACTTCCAGTTTCAGAAAGAAAAAAAAAACCTACATTAAACTGTCAGTAAACACTGTTTCTAGAAAACTAGACTTCATTTGCATTATAGGAAAAAGACATTTGTTTTAATTTCTTTTATGAAATCCCCACAGGGATTGGTTCACATTGACTGATGTGATCTTGCTGTGAAAGGAATATGGGCGCCTTTTGACAAAATCATCCTGGAAATGATGCGAACTTGACATGTCTTACCTTCTCTTCTCTGGAATCCTTCAGTACACTAGTAACCAATCAGTCTGAGTGGTCTCAGTTGACACTGAGTCTAAAAATTAGGAAGACTTTTTATATATAAATTATATATATATATAATATATATACCTAAATATGAATTATATAAATTTTGTCTATCTTTCTACCTATTTATCATCGATACATACTGATGATATAAATGAAAGATATGCTTATTCCACTTTTCAGGGGATCTGTTTACCTATACTTAGGGGAGCGGTGCATCTTAGAAAGAGTAGGGATTCTGAAGGTAGACCTACGTCTAGTTGCATACGTACATCTTCCTCCTGTTGTGTGACTTTGGAGAGTTCATCTAATTTCCCTGAGTGTTAGTTTCCTCATCCATGACGAGTGGACAGTAAAGTATTCTTATGATCCTTAAATTGATTAATGTATTTTCTGACTCTCTCATGGTCGAGGTATGAGTTGGGGGCTGATGAAGTTGGTGAAGTCATTGTGGAGGTGGTTAGTAGCTGTGGGGCTGAATTATAGTGCAGAGGGGTTATCTCACTGGAGTGCGGCTTGAGATGTTTGCATTTCTTGATCCAATTATCAAGCACATGATTAAGCCAGAAGGAGAAAGCCATCGTTTCAGGATGAAATTAGTATTATAATGTCCCCAGATATTTCTTTCTGAATATAGGATGCTGAACTGTGTATTTATTTCTTTAAAATATAAGCCCCCCAAATGGGTACAAGTAAAAATGTACTAGCTTTTCCTAAAATAAAAAGCCAACTTAAAAAAACCCAAAAAACTCGGCATGTTTGACTCGATGTAGAGTATAATTTTCCGTAAACTTGGAGAACAACCTTCACAAATTTATTTAGTTTATCTATCCAGTTTTGTTGAAACTGGAATGTTGACAGGGTCTTACTCCCAGGTGCCTAGAGGGACATTTCTAAAACTGTGAACACAGCATATCTATATTTATAATAGGAAGTGTGAAATCTCCAGTATTTTTTTAAGATTTTGAGCACAGTCTCTAGTTGAGCTGCAGAGCTTAGTTTCTAAAACAAAATTGCCCATGGAAATGCTTATTGATAAGCAAGAGCATGTGAGGATAAAGATAGAAATCAGCCATCAGCTAGAGGGTGTGCTCAGTTTTTGACCAATCTTTCTAGTTTCAGTGATTCTCTCTTCTCAGGTGTCCAGGGCCTACATCAAAGTCCTCCTCACAAATATTTTCTCAACTAGCTCTATTCAGTGTGCTGTTTTATAATCACCTATGCTACCTCCCCACCTCCATCACAGACTAATTCTCCTGAGACTATTTTTCTCATGGATTGTGTTTGCTACCAGGAATAACTAACTAAAATCTGAATTAGTTTATGTGATTCCTTTCCCAACTAATGCAGTTAATTGTAGTGAATCTCCATAAGAAAATGGCCAGTGTTCCCAGTTTTAGTTTTCACTGGAAAAATAATTTGGAGCAAGACCAAAATTTGAGAAATAAAGTCTTTAATTATACCAAATCCACCATCCTCTAGATTCACTCAGTTCTTTAATAAGACACAGGTGATATTTCTTCCCTATGATCCCCATATCTTCTGTTTTAGAAGAATCAGTGGGCTATCTATTTCTCTTGCCAACTACCCACCTTAAATACAACCAGTGGTCTATGAAACTGTCAGCTGGAAAAAGGGTGAGCAGTCAAATATTGAAGCGATGACAAGGAGGCATAAGGTTGTATTCGGAGTTTGTCTTCAAGGATCATTTAGGTACATGTAGTGTCTGAAGGCTTTAGGAGGGACTAAATGATTTGTAACTTTATGCTTTCTCCTTATGGAAATACAACCTTAAAAACACTCATCTGAAAAAACTATTTTTTCTCCAGGGGAGCCATAGTTATCCCTGTCAACTCATGAAAAGAATCAGATCAATTCGGTTACCTGCATAAAGATTACTTACTTTATGTCATGAAGTTTTACCATTAACCAAGATGTTTGTCCCTTAGCACTTTAGTCCATTAAGAATTTATTCTACCAATTTTCTTCCATAGGGGAGAAAAACTGAACAGCTATTTCCTAAGAACCTTCTCTTTCTGTTGCACTTCCAAGGAATTGATACCTATTGTTGAAATATCTGTATAATTTATCAGAGGAGACTGAAAAAGAGGAGATATGGAAGTTGCTTCTAAAAATAGAGTTATAGCTTGTCTGCTACATTCACTATCACTTTCAAAAGTAGAGCCAAGTTTAAAATAGAATAAACATTAGAATCAGATAGACCTGGACTTAATACATTGTCTACTTAGTAGCTGTGTGACCTTGGAGACTTTACTTTTAACTTCTGTGCCTCTCAGTTTCCACATCTTTAAAATGGAAATATAAATCACTATTTCTCAGGAGTTCCACGAGGCACTGAAGTCAATGATGTGCCTGGCATGTAGTAAGCAATTTGTAAATGTCAAGTTTCTTCCCACTCTCACCACCCCACCCCATCCCACCCCCACTGCCCTGAGTCTAATGCTAATTAATCGACAACAACTAAGTACACTTAATGTTTAAATTTGCAAAGGAGTCTAGTGATTTTCAGTTACAAGTTGAAATCACAAATTATTTTATAACCAATTTAGTGTCAATCATAATATTCTAACAATTAGTGTCCCATGTTCACAAGATTTTATTTTAGACGTCTTCTAAACTATTCCACAGGATACATATGGGAAAATATTCTGAACTTTATGTTAGCTCAGTTCAGATGGATTTATGCTGCAACTGCCTCCATTTTGGCTTTTTCTCTGGATCACTGCAATGACCTCCTGGAAGGGTTTGTTGATGACAGTCAATACCATCATTTTCATCCTGTCCACTAGAACCATCCTCTGTATTAATTATCCAAGACGTGTGATCATCTTTCTATTTTGCCCAAAACCCTTCCATGGCTTCCCACTAGCAGAAGATTAGAGTCTGAACCCTCTTGGCATTCTAAAATGTGGTTTTTCAGCCTTCCTTTTCTATCTAACTGACCCAATACTCACATTCTCCCATATAGCCACATAAATAACCAAACACCTACACTAACCTACTCACAGTGCTGCAAACTCAAAACATGCTTTTATTCTCACTACCACTGTACACACAGTTCCTTTGGTATAAAAGTCCACTTTTGCATTCCTTCCCTGGTACCATTTCTGTTCAGTGCAACCAAGTTAATTGTCTGCAAAAACAGACAAAAATATGTCAATACTCTTCAGGGGAGTATAATCAAATCCAGAGTCTCCAAAACAGAACCTTACAGTATCCAGGATATAATCCAAAAATAGGAAGAACAGGAAAATAGGACCCATCCTCAAAAGAAAAGATATTCCATGAAAACTGAATCTGAGATAACTCATATATGGGAATTAGCAGATAGAATTTTAAATCGGTAGTCATAATACCATTCAATATCATAAAAAGTATGTCTACAATGAATTAAATATATAAAGAAGCTCTGCAGTATATAGAAATTATTTTAAAAGAACCAAATGGAAAAACTATATAAAATATGTGAAATCAATCAGGCTTTTCCAGAAATCTTACCTAGATTCCCATCTTTTAGTTAAAATTAACCTTTTCCTATTCATAGATTGATATTTGTACTTCTATTGTAGCAATTTGTGATCAGTTTTCTATGATTTCTTTATATACATCTCTCTCTCTCTGATTGTACGTTCCTGGCGTCATTCATTCAAGACCACCTTCCAGGGCTTCCCTGGTGGTGCAGTAGTTAAAAATCCGCCTGCTAATGCAGGGGACACGGGTTCGATCCCTAGTCTGGGAAGATCCCACATGCTGTGGAGCAACAAAGTCTGTGAGCCGCAACTACTGAGCCTATGCTCTAGCGCTCACAAGCCACCACTACCAAGCCCACGTGCCACAGCTACTGAAGCCCGCACACCTAGAGCCTGTGCTCGGCAACAAGAGAAGCCGCGGCAGTGAGAAGCCCCCACACCTCAGTGAAGGGTAGCCCCTGCTTGCAGCAACTAGAGAAAGCCCGCACACAGCAACGAAGACCCAACACAACCCCCCCCCCAAAAAAAAAGACCACCTTCCAGCAAGAGTAACCTAGTATGGACTCTGAATTGACAACATTGTGAAATTGGGCACTGGAGTCAGACAGACCTGTGTTTGAATTACATCTCCAAACAACATTAACCCATCTAAGGCTCAGTTTCCACATCTGTAAAACCACAAAAATAAAATGGACTTGTGAAAATTAGTCGAGGTAATGCATAGGAAGCACTTGGCACTTTTATTCATTTATTCTACAAGGTGTTATTGACCATCCACTATGGATCAGGCACTCTGTGAGGTGTTACAGATAGAGCAGCCATGAGGACATGTAAGATCCCTACCTTCTTATTTTTTTTAATTTATTTTATTGAAGTATAGTTGATTTACAATGTTGTGTTAATTTCTACTGTACAGCAGTGATTCAGTCATATAAATATATATACATATATATATTTATATATTTATATTTTTATATATTTATATATATAAATTTATATATTTATATATACACATATACACATTCATTTTCATATTCTTTTCATTATGGTTTATCACAGGATACTGAATATAGTTCCCTGCAGTATACAGTAGGACTTCATCATTTATCCATCCCCTGTACAATAGTTTGACTCTGCCAAACTACCTACCTTCTTAAAATTTAGAAGTGGGAGAGGGGAGAGAGACATTAAACAAGTAAAAAAAATAAAATTACTCTATATTTCATAAATCCTATGAAGGAAATAAACAGACACTAACTGGATGAAAGGAGCAAATTCAAAAACAGTTCAATGAATGGTGGTTATTGTGCTATTATTATATCTTTTGGTTGTTCCCCACAGCACTATACCTATGCTTTGCAGAAAGTATATGCTTAGTGAACATTTTTAAAATTTACTTTCTTGAGGCTTAACTTGCATCAGGCACATCTTCTAATAATGTGGGAAAGAAAGGGCCGTGGGTTACATGATATGTCCATAGCCAAGCCCTCACTACCACCCTCAGCCCACGGCATACGCCATATGCTACTCTTTCCCTTCTGAAGGTCTAGACCACTTTAGAAGGAGAAAGTATTTGTTTAAATGCAATGTAATAAATTCAGTAATTAAATCTAAAAGAACTGAGATGTGGTGCTCCAGGGAATGACAGATTTGAATTTGACTAGCCAGACTGTCCTTGGGGAGGCTTCAGCAGCTAATCTAGGGAGGGAAATTTGTTGTTGGAAGCAAACATTAAAATATAATAACTAAACAAGTGGTTTGGCATGCAGTGCATCAATTGTGCTAATTGTAGGTTAAGAAGAGGTAGATCTCACACTGCTAAATGTTGATTACAAACTGGAAATCACTGCATAGAAATTGCATTTCTGTGCTTTAGCCAAGGAGATTTGCTTTTGTTTAAATCTGTTTGGGTGCCAGGTGGAGAAGCATTGCTAGAAAAACAATTAAGTTCGTTTGTGACACTAGACCCCTAAGGGAGAGTTTTAGGAGGACTGCTGTGATTAAACCCTTAGGACGCAATTTCAAAAGAAACCTCTCTCCAGTTGAAGTCTCAAACACTCATCCCCACCCCACCCCTGAAACACAGCACACATGTACACTCAGACTCACAAACACAAACAGGGACTTCTTTTTTTAATAACCTGCCCAAAGCCTCTGCATTGTTGGGAATAAAAGCAACCACACATGAAGAAACATAACAAACAGTGCTAATGTTTGTTTTCTTCTGAAAAGCAACAAATTAGGAACACCACTGAATTTTCTCTGCCTTATTTTTAAGGTCACTATGACTCACTAGGTCTAAAAAGGATTTTTGTTTGTTTGTTGCTTCTTGTTTGCTTTCTCTTTAGTGGCTAGATGATATTCAGAAAACTTACAGTGAGTCTCTGTGACTAGAGACTAAAACTTTTAAATGGGCTGTAAGTTTCTTCCAAGTTTTCAAGCGTCCCTTTATGCTCTCCGGTTCACATACATTTCTATTGTTCTAAGGGTTAAAAACTGCACTATCACAATGACAAGCCTTATTACTCAGTCAAAGTAAATGGATCAGCACATCACCTTTCAGAAATGTTCTTCCTTAAGCTATTAAAACATTCCATGCCCTTAGATGACAACAATTTCTCTGCCTTTTGAAACTTCCTTTCTATCCTGCAGAGTTCATAGAGATATGCTTGGTTAAAATCAACTTATATAAAACTATGCACTGTAAATTCTGACACTTCTGTTTGAATCTCTTTTCAAACACTTGTCTTTGCTCACCATAATAGATGTCAGTTCTTCTGATGTAGTTCAAGCATGAGCTTCGTATGAAGACTCAGCTATGTCTATTGCATTTCTGAAGCTACTACTCACTGAAGTTTTGTGCTGTTTGACATCAAAGATAGGCAAGAATCACCTGCTGAGTTCACATGCATGGAGCAAAACATCTTCAAATCACTTTTGCTAGACAAAAGTTTTTTTTTTTTTTTAATATTAAGCTTTCACTATTATGTGGACTTAAAGGCAAATGCAGTCCTTGTTAAAGTTGCAACATTGTATTATTAAAATATGCATCAGAAACTGTGAATTTAGCTAACTTTTAAACTGAAGGTGATTTCTGTCATTGCTTCACATTTGAATTCAGCTGCAAAAAATTCAACATTATTCAGACATTTAAAATGTGACTTTTATTCAAGGCGCAGTTATTTTTGCTCAAAGGTAAAAGTGCTTCAAATATTCTCAAACCAAAAGAAAATCTTCTAATATTTTTAACTTTAATAGATGCCCTTGATATCAATTTAAGAGATAATCCCATTCAAAATAAATACTGTGTACAGAGTAGTTGAAAACTATAGATTTTTATTTTAAAAATCTCTAATTTCAGAGTTACTTAAATAATATGTCTATATCTTTTGGAGGGAAACAATAGCAGCAATATTTATGAATTTTTACTAAGCAATGTAATTTGCTATGATCCTTGCTAAACATCAGTATTGTCTTATGACAGGATGGAAACAATGTTATTAAGGAGATGTGAACATGAAAATTACGATTTTTTCATGTCTGTGGTATTCTGGATGAAAGTTTTAAAACCTGGACTTCAAATTACCCAGTAATTAAACTCAGCAGAAAGCTAAGTGAATGATGCTAAAAATGAGGCAAAGACCCAAGCTTGCCCGGGGACAGGTCCTTTCAGTAATTTGCTTTTTATGTGCTACGAGTTTTCAAAGTTTGGCTTTCAAAGGACAACAATATTTCAAAGCTTTGGGAGGATATCATAACATCTATGAATTTTTGTTTGCCATATTTAGAATATATTTTAAATGCATATAGTTTAAAAGCATACAGTTTACCATTAACACAAAAAAACTGAAATAATATAACTTTAAAAAGAAGTCACTAGATTGTTTTACTTTGCTGTAGATCAGTATTTGGAAATTCCTGTTTATTTATTTTTTCATTTTCTTGTTTTTTGTTTCTCGTGTTTGTTGGTTGGTTTTTTGTATTTTTTTTAATACAACTCAGATATGCTCTGTACTGATTGATTGTGGTCACGCATATCATTCAGCCCAAAACAGTGGTAAAGAGCTTGAATACAGCACAAGGACAAAAAAGAAATATGTAGAGAATTTTTTCCAGTCTGCAAAGAGAATGCAGTGGAGAAAGATAGAAATTAAATGTCATGTAAGTGTAATCCCTTAGCTAACTAGTCAACCAGAGAGTGGCCACTCAAGTCCAGAGTACCTCTGCTTTTCTTTTTTGCAATCACATTTTGAATTATCTTTTTATGCTATGAAAGAGAGAGACTCTGATTAGAGAAATGTTCTCAGTGTTAAATCCTGAAAAGGGTATGGTTAGGAGTAGAAATCAGTTCAGACTTTAACCAAGGTTATTACAGTAGAGCAAATACAGGAAAGAAAACAACAGGAGCATTGCCAAATGGCACTTAAATTCTATTTTAATTTTCTGAACAGTCACGATCAGTAAATATACTGAAATTAATTTGTGTTTGTGACAAACTGCTGCTCACCAAAATCCAAGTTCATTGCTTCTTCCTGGGTACACATCTGTACTAGAGTTTCTCTCGCAGTTGTGCACGCTCATATTACTGAGTTCTAACCAATAGAGTGTGACCAGAAGTAACATGTGCTACTTTCAGACCCATGTCTGGCCCATTTGGATTCCTCCCCATAATCCTCTCTGCTTCCAGCTTGAGAGCCACTTGTTGATAATTGTAGAGCCTCTGGCATTCTGGGTTCCTGAATGACCACATGGAAGAGAACCACCCCTTTGATGTATTTACCCATTGGAATAGCTACATGAGCCTGAAATAGACTTCTACTGTGTTTGTACCAGTGTACATTTTGATTTTTGCTTGTTATAAGAGGTAGTCTACTATCAACATACAGGTTGGGGTCTACTAGGGACAAGAGTTAGCCTACATATAACCTACAGTACTGAATTTTATGTTTAAATTATCTAACACACCATTTTTAATTAATACAAGGTGTTTTTTTTAAAATTTATTTTATTCATTTATTTTTGGCTGCGTTAGGTCTCCATTGTTGTGTGTGGGCTTTCTCTAGTTGCGGCGAGTGGGGGCTACTCTTCATTGCGGTGCACGGGCTTCTCATTGCGGTGGCTTCTCTTGTTGCGGAGCAGAGGCTCTAGGCGTGCGGGCTCAGTAGTTGTGGCTCGTGGGCTCTAGAGCGCAGGCTCAGTAGTTGTGGCACACGGGCTTAGCTGCTCCATGGCATGTGGGATCTTCCTGGATCAGGGCTCAAACCCATGTCCCCTGAATTGTCAGAGGGATTCTTAACCACTGCACCACCAGGGATGCCCTGAAATTGTGTGTTTTGTACTGCACTGTCCATGAAAAGTTTAACTGTCTGTCAGATACGTATTCCCCCAGTCCTCTCCTGAGAAAAATGGCGTCTAAGATAAGATGACACTCCATTGGCCATCTGTCACTAAACATCTCCTCTGGCAAACTTGCAGATGAATGAGAGAGAAGAACAGGTGGAAATACAGGAATAAAATTAACATATATCTAAAAATTAGTCAAATTTGGTAACCATGATATACAGATAGATTCTCCCTCAGTACTTCTAAGTGCAAGTCATTAGAGAAAGGTTCTCCTTCTGTTACTATTGCTGTGTAAAAAGCACCCCAAAACTTAGTTTCATAAGACAGCCATTGTACTATGATCATAGATTATGTGGATCTGGAATTTGAACAACCACAGAAGGAATGAATTTTCTGTGACCCACAATGCCTAGGGTTCCAGACAGGAAGATTTGAAGGCTGAGATTGACTTAACAGATATGGGTTAGAGCCATCTAGAGGCAGCTTTACTCTCACGTCTGCTGGTCACGCTGACCGTCAACTGAGACCTCAGTTGGGCTGTCACCTAGACCACTGTCATGTGGACTCTCCATGTGGTCTGTCAGCATGGGGTTGTTTGGACATCCTTACAGAATGGTGGCTAGAGTTCAAGAGCAACATCCCAAGAGAAACAGATAAAACCTGTGTTGTCTTTCATGACTTAGCCTTGGAAGTTACACAGCATCACTTCTACCATAGTCATGAGTCTTCCAGGTTCAAGGGGAGAAAGTGAAGATTGTACTTCTCAGTGAGCAGAGAGGTAAAGTCACATTAGAGGAAGACTGTTGGAATGGGAGAGATTGTAACAGCTATCTTTGGAAACTGCAATCTGCCACAGAGTCATTAAATGGAGGACATTATATACATTACATGTAGGATAATAATAGATAGGGAAGGTAACAGAGAAGAAATTATGCAGAAAGCTAAGTCAGAAAAATGGAGTAGGAATTCTACTTCTGTGTATAATGGAGTAGCTGCTATAAATGGAGTTTGTTCATAAAATCCTTGCATAGTGAGAATATATACATGTGTTTATGCATACAAACATATATGTGTATATATAAGCCCATGTATATGTGTATTCAAACACATGTGCATGTGTGCAGTTGTATTCACAAAGGATTTTTATTAAGGATAAAGGACTCCTACAAATCAATAGTAGAAAAGACAGTCATTTCATTTTATTAAATGTACAAAAGGCATAAGCAGGCACTTTTAAAGAAAAGGTATCTAAATGGCAAACAAGTTTAATTTCATTAGCTATCAGGGAAATGCAAATTAAAACCAAAATGAGATACCACTGTACGACCACCTGGATGGCTAATATATTTTAAAATGACAATGTAAACATTGACAAAGATGTGGAATGACCAAGGGGAATATACATGGGTAACACTTCTTAAGGACAGCCTTTCGTAGTATCTACTAAAGAACATATGCACGTTCTATGATTTGGAAATTCCACTCCTTGGTATATACTAACTGAAATGTATGCATATGTCCATTAAAGGCATGTACAAAAATAATTACAGAAGTATTATTCATAATAGGCCAAATCTGAAAACCACCTAAATGTCCATCAATAATAGAGTGGACAAATGAATTATGGTATATTCATACAATGGAATATTATACAGAAATAAAAATGCCAATTATTCTCTATGGCTACACAAAACAACATGGATGAATTTCATAAACGTAATGTTGACTGAAAAAGGCTGATCACTAAAGATTATGTATGATTTGATTCTAATTATATAAAGTTCAGAAGCAGGTGAAATTAATTTATTGTTACTCCTGAAAAGGATGAATTTTGGGTCTGTAGCTTATATCTCAATCAATCTGACTATAAGGAATTAATCTGTATTGATAGAGCTAGAAATTTTTTCACCGTAGAAGGATGTTTGCTGGGTTGAAGCAAAGTGACGCTTCTAGAGTGCTAATACTGTTCCATATTTCTATACGGAGGGTGGTTTTATGGGTGTGTTTACTTGTCAACTGCCTCAACATTTGTTTACTTAACTGCATTATATTAGACATCAGTAGAAATAAAGTTTAAAAAAAGTAAATGGAGGTATCACCCAGAGGAAAGATTCTGAAAGGAAAGCAAGATGACTGGGTCAGGGAACCTCTGTTGCTCTCTGACAGATGTGAAGACCTCCAGGGGGCCTTCTGTGCCCGCCAGTATGGTGTCTGGTCCTTCTAAGGGGTGAGCTAACCACAACACCCCATGCCTAGGCTAACTGGAACACCACTCCCCTTCTCGCAACTTGAAAAACTCCTAGCCAAAAAAAAAAAAAAAAAAATTAAGGAAAATCTAAGAAATGTCAAGATAAGGAAAAGAAAGAAATAACGTGATGTTGTATAAGTAACAACTTAGAAACACAGCTTGAAATATTAAGTCATAACTGTGATTCTTGGTAGAAGTGTATATACAGGACTTTCTGATGATTTAATTTGACTTCATATAAGGATAATGCTTACCAATGGTGAGCAATATTTTAATCAACATTAATAATAGCAATGAAGTAGAAGAGTGTACTGTGCTCTATCATTCTCTGAGGCATTAGTTATCTACATACGAATGAGCCAATCCACTGGACTTTGTAGAAAATGCAATAAAGAAAAAGAATACAAATCCAGTTTTCAGGGAATTAACTACAAACCAGATTTAAAATACCATCCATCAAAAATAAACATTTTTGAGGAATATTTAGTTGTGCTCAATTCATGTTGACTTATTCATTCATTCCTTCATTGTTTACTATGTACCAAGCACTATTATAGCTACTGGAGATATACAGCAATGAACAAAACAGAGAGAATTTTCTGCTCTCAGAGGGGTTACATTTTAGTGGTGGAAAGAGTTGATGATGAACATTAAAAGCATCAATTAGTAAAATATACTAATGAGAGAATAAGATTTATGGAAAAAATATGGAAAGGGGATAAGGAGTGACAGAGTACGGGTAAAGCTGCAATGTTTGTTGCAGTGGTTAGGAAAAGATTTCACTGACCAGGTGGCATTTGAATAAAGAACTGAAAGACAGTAAGGGAGCAAGCCATGCATGCAAATCCTACTCTTCATTTAGTGGTAAGCATTCATCACACACAAGTCTAGGCACTGGGGATACACAGAAGTGTATGGGCTTTGGGGCAAGAGTCCTGCATCTGCTTGATCCTAGCTTGTGCTGCCCATTTTCCCATTGCTCCTACAGACCCATCCTCCAAATTCTCTGCTCTGCTCTGTGCTCTGAGGACAGACCACTGAGAACTCCGTTGAGGGACTCGTTGTCTTGGATTCACCTGCCCTCTGGCTTCTGGTTAATTTGGGAAGATGGGTGCCCCTGGCTGGAGGCTAATGGAAGAAAAAAGAACAGAGTCTTTATTCTTGCTGGTTGCTGGCATTTCTGCGCTGAAAGCCTCGACTCCTGCCAGGCGGTCGTCTCCTCCATCTGCAGCACACACTGTAGCTTCCTGTAAACACCCTGGCCCTTTGCAGCCCCAAGCCTGTGGTGCTAGCTGTTCCCACACTGCTAACCTCAGTGTGCTGCAGCATCTTTGTTTCCCTTAACCCTGCCCAATCTTCATAAATAGTCTCTTTATCCAACTCTCCTCAGTTACCCCCTTTGAATATGCCATCTGTTTCTTGCCAGTTTATTACTCTGACTGATACAGAAGCCTCTATTTGTTTTCTTAATTTTTCTGAAACTCAATTTCCTCTTGGAAAAAAAAATGGACAAAACATACCTACTTAATCTCTTAATGTTATCACAAGGAATCGTTGAGATGACATTTTTAAAGTCCTTTAACACATTGTCTAGAAAATAGAATGCAATAGTTTGAATGGTAGTCATCATTACTCATAAAGATGAGTGAGGCAGTCCCCCTCAGGGAGATCAGTCTAGAAAGAGACGGATGTACTCATAACCAATATACCTAATAAAAATAAGATTGCTATCAGTTTACCCAGATTATCAGTCACTTTCAACTACATAATAGCAATATAAAGAAAATACTACAAATTCACGAATCCGTCTCTCCCCCATAATCCGTTTTCCACGTGCCTGCTACAGGAATCTATTCTGTATGCCACCCCGTGCCTAAAATCTATTATGATAAATTCAGAATTGCTTTGCAAACAAAGTCTTTGGTGATCTGATTTTCGGTCTTCTGCTTCATCTCTTACTGGTCCCCTCTCCCTTTCATTTCATGTTGCAACCTTGCAGAACTGTTGTCCAGCTGTATTCTCTACTCCTGTCCTTCTCTATCTTTTCCTTTTCTCACCATCTTTTCTAACAAGTCTTCTGCTCTGTACCACTCAGGCAGGCTTATATTTATATATTTTCACCATCTCTATTCTCATGACACCTTGTGGTATTTCTACCAGAGCAGTCCTCAGACAGTATAGAAATCTTATCTTCCATTCTAGACCATAAGCTTCCAAGGGAAAGGTACTATTCTTCTATTTCTTTATGTTCAGAAAAGAAATGTTTACAATCTTTAAAATCAGGGAGGGAGAGTGAAGAAATGTTATACATGTACACTTTTCTAGGTGCAGGACAGTTTGTAATTTAACTTGAGTTAATGGAACTAGGCACGACTGAAGCATGTCTAAGAAAGCTGAACTCACTAAATATACTTAAGTATTTTTCTTAGGAGATTTGCTTTGGAAATGTTAGCATAAAGATAGTCTATGTTTAGAAATATGACTACTCAGAACATTTGGGAAACTTTTGAAATTTTGGTGAAATTGAATTAAGTGATCTTAAAGAGTTCTTTAGTAAACCAGACACTTCCCAGATTCCCGATGTTTAATAATAATTATTAATATATGCATATTTTAATGTGTGCTATTTTATTGTACTAATTTAATTGAGCACTTGGCACTGTGTTCCGAAAATCTCTTAGATATGTACAATTTAAACTTCAGTGAACGGTAGACTTTTTAAATGGTGCATATTCCTAATGATGATGAGAATAATAGAAGCTTAAACTGTTGAGTGATTATTTTGTTGCAGACAGAGTAAGTAACTCTATTCTTATGTAATATTTGTTTCTGTATCACAAAGTAGCTCAAGGATGGATCAGTAAATAGGACAATGATAACTAGTAGAAAGAATAAATCCCATTAGTTCATATGTGATTTTTTTGGCACATTAACATTTACACTACAGATAACCTCAGCAAAATATAAGGGAATCTAAGTGGAACTGTCAGCAAAATGAGTTCTTAGTGCTATGTTATTTCTTTAGTTTATTGGAAATTACTAGATCTTTAGGGTGTATTAGTGTCTTATCAGGGCTTTTATTGTGTCTATCAGCCACCTGGAACCAGAGTTGCCTGGATTTTGAGTGACTCACTCCAACCCCTCTTTTTCTATAAGCATAATTTTGCTGAATGCAAGGTTTTCGCAGAATGCCTAATTCACTTTTAGTGAAAATCCCTAAACTTTGCATTCACTGTTTTATTTTCACATGACAGATAAATAAATATAAAGAGCATGATCTACAAAAGTGAATATCCACAACTATATTAAGAACTTTGTAATATTTTGTTTTTAAAAACAATATATTCTGTTTCAAGTAGATATTCAGTATTCCTTGAAATGATTATCACTGAAGGGTAAATTAAAACACGTCTGGATATTTTATTGTAGATTTCACAGGAGAGATTTAGCTTGAAGTAGTTATTTCCATAATCAAATACCTATGAAAAAGGCATTGTATTCTAAATCACTCTAATAGAGAGTCATCATTTACAGTAAAAATATAAATAAAAACACACAGATGCAATTTTAATTCATCGCCTCGCTTTGGTCAGACTTTACATTATATATACTTGCTTGGTTTCCATGCAGTTCAGATTTACTGGGGAATGTGATATTCAACAATAATTTGCTTATTGCATAATTTTTTTTGATGATACAAGAAGGGGAGGTAATGATTTTGTTCCCATGTGACAAAGAATATAATTCTAGTCGAATGCAAGAGAAGCACAATGCTCTTCCAGACCTGATTTTATTGGCGCCAAACATGCCAAGTGACCATCTCTGAACCAATCATTGCAGCAAAGGGAATAGGATATACAGATTCACTCAATCCAATGAGGTCCTCCCCTACCAGATGGGCTCAGAATGAAAGGGTGGTTCCCAAAAGATATGAACTGTTAAATAGATAAAAATATAGTCATCCTCATTTGTAATAAGAGAAACACCAATTAAAACTACAATGAGATATAATTTCTCACCTATCAGATTGGCAGAACTCCAAAAGTTCGACAGTGAGGCTGCAGAGAATCAGGAATTGTCATACGCTGCTGGTCAGAGTACAACTAGTTACAACTTTGTGGAGTTGGCAGTATCTTAAATGATCATATGTGTCATTAGACCAAAAAATTTCACCCTAAGAAATCTACCCCAGCTATTGCTACAAATATAAAACAAAATAGGAAATGATACAAATGTCCACTAGTGTTATAGTTGTCTGGTTAAATAAACTATGGCCTGTGGGAACAATGTAGTGTTACGTGACCATTAAAAAGAATGAAAAAGATTTCTATGTACTGATATTTGGTAGTATAGTTAGAGGGAAAAATCAAAGTAAAGAGCAATGAATATTCTATAACACTTTTGGAATATGTATATACACACACACACACATTTATATATATGCCTTTGCTTTTTTGTAACAAACAACTGAATGGTAAACCAGAAAGTAATAAAAATGGTCACTTAGAGGGAAGGGATTTGACAAGGTAGAGAGGATAGCAATGGCCTCAGACTTCATGAATTTATTGTTTTATATTGTTTTGCCTTTTAAACCATACACAAGCCTAAACATTGAAAACAAGCTGAGGCAAATAAACCTACTTGTATTTCAAACTGGTAACATGACCACAAAGAGAAAAAACCCAAGATTCTTTAAAGTGTCATTTAAATAGAATGCTCTTACCCTATTACTTAATGAGATTATATTCTGAAGAGAAAAAGGGATTCTAAGAAATCTTCAGTTTTACTCGGTAGTGAAAATGTAGGTATAGTTAGAGCAGATGTGACAAAAGTGTCTACAATTATTGAACATAGGCTGTGAGTATTATAGATACTCATTGTAATATTTCTTCACTTTTTATGTATATTTGAAATTTTTCATAATAAAATGTGGGAAGCAAATTATGACCATTCACTAGGTCAAGAACTTTTGAGACATCTTGTAGGTTATCATTTTGTTCCAAAGTAGATATTTTTACAAAGTAGAATAAAACATTCTCATACCACATACCTCAAAACCTGAAAGAAAACCTAAGCAACTAGTTTGTGTCCTGAAAATATGGAAAGACTTAAAACTACAAAACTGTAAATAACAGAGTTTAAGAAGAATTCATTATTTGAATATACAAAAATTAAAGATTTCTCTTCAGTGAAGGGCATAGTAAAAGGAAAGATGATAAAGAAGGTAGCCCATTTCTTTTTAGCCCCGAATAATATTCCATCATCTGGATGCACCACAGTTTATCCATCACCCAGTGAAGGACATCTTGGCTACTTCTAAGTTTCAACAATTAAAAACAAAGCTGCTGTAACATCCATGTGCAGGTTTTTGTGTGGACATGTTTTCATTTCTTTTGGGCAAATACCAAGGTGCGTGACTGCTAGATCGATCTCGTGGTAAGAGTGTTTTATTTTGTGGTAAGAGTGTTTTATTTTGTAAGAAACTACCAAACATCTCCCAAAGTGGCTGTAAGATTTGCATTCCGACCAGCAGTGAATGAGAGTTTCTATTGCTCCACAGCCTCCAGCATTTGTGTTGTCTGTCAGTGGTCCAGATTTGGGGCATTTTAATAGGTGTGTAGTAGTATCTCACTGTTGTTTTAACTTACATTTCCTTGATAACATATGATGTGAACCATCTTTTTACATGCTTATTTTCCATCACTATGTCTTCTTAGTGAAGTGTCTGTTGAGGTCATTTGCCCATTTTTTAACTGGGTTGTTTGTTTTCTTATTGTTAAGTTTTAAGTGTTCTTTTTATGTTTTGGATAACAGTCTTTTATCAGATGTGTCTTTTGCAAATATTTACTCCTAGTCTGTGGCTTGTTTCTAACTCTCTAGACATTAACTTTTGCAGAGTAGTAGTTTTTAATTTTAATAAAGTCCAGCTTATTGATTATTTCTTTCATAGACTATGCTTTTGGTATTGTATCCAAAAAAATCATCACCAGACCCAAGGTTATCTAGGTTTTCTCCTATGTTATCTTCTGGGAGTTTTTTAGTTTTGCATTTTACATTTAAGTCTGTGATCCATTTTGAGTTAATTTTTGTGAATGTGTAAGGTCTGTGTCTAGAGTCACCCTTTTTGTGTATGTGGATGTCCACTTGTTCCACCACCATTTGTTGAAGAGACTATCTTTGCTCCACTGTATTGCCTCTGTTCCTTTGTCAAAGATCGGTTGACTATAGTTACATGGGTCTATTTCTGGGCTCTCTTTCTGTTCTATTGCTCTATTTATTTTTTCACCAATACCACAATGTCCTGATTACTGCAGCTTTGTAGTAAGTCTTGAAGTCTGACAGAGTCAGCCCTCCAACTTTATTCTTCCCCTTCAACTTTATTCTTCTGTACACTGTGAAGTAAACAAGTGTTTCTCAGGTTTGGTTTGGTTTTGTTTTTCTCCCCCCTTAGATAGAACTGGATGGCTAAGGAGCTGGAGTTACTTAGCGGGGGAGTTACCCATTTCCATTATACCTCATGAAAGTCTACAGCTGGTTGCAGTTGGGTATATTCCTTCCACCGGGTCAGTCAGGCTCAAATAAAACCAGCTGATTAGGATTTAGTTAAATGGTTTCTCCTGAGGGCAGACCTTTTTAAGTCCACTGTGCTCTGGCATATTTCAAGATGGTTCCTTTTCCCTGGCCTGCTGAAAGCATGAGGGAGTTTTTTCTCAGATATATACTGTGAAACATAGTGGAGTTCCTAGATGTGAAGCTCACAAAAGTATGGGGATCCCTCCCTGATGGGGGCCCCCTGGAGTTTTTAACTCTCAGAGTTATCCACCGTGAAACTTCAGCAATTTGTTTGTTACAGTCCTGGCTTTTGTACTCCAGTACCGGTTTCCACAGAGGTCTCAGCTTGTGAGTTTCTGCTCTGGTAAGTTGTGATTCACTGTATCTACCCGTCTGTCTCTCTAATTTCCTAGGCAGTGGTTTGCCCCCTGAACTCACTTCTCTTAAGGATGTTAGAAGAGTTGTTGATTTTTGGTTTGTTTGGCGTTTCGGTTGTTGTTAGGATGGAGTAAAAACTTCCAGTCTCTTTATGTGAGGAACTGGAAGTCTATGTTCTATTTTTTAAGCCAAGATTGTACTTATATGTTTTATAAACTCAGGATATGTATTGTATATTTCACAATGACATTTTATCAGTAGTAAATGACTTATTTATTCGGAGAATCATTAGTGGGTAAAAATTGAAGTCGTCAATGTATTATTTTAAATGGATTAAAGTGAACATTTTCCCATTGTCTTACTCATCAAACTTTCAGCCACGTTTCACCTGACTTGCCTTAATACTGGAAAATGGGCCTCATTGTATACTTAGATTCCACGTGTCACTTCTCCTCTGATTCAGTTCTTCAGTGGTAAAAAACATGCGTCTAGAAGTCACCTGCTTAACTAATAATTCCCCTGACTTTTGGGATTCTCTAAAACTTGGGAAATGGAAGTTGTCTTCTGAATTTGAAAATGAGTCATATGGCAATGATTGTTGATTAAAAACATACACAAATTAAATGCTTTCAGAACAATTTCCTTTGTACTCCTTTTAATAATCAACCCCCACAGAATGTGGCTATATTGAAAGGTAATTGTTCCTCTTCATCCCTCAAATCCTGTTTTAAAAATTTCTTTTTTGGGAAACCTGGTCCTCTGCTTCCTACCATTTGTGACGGGTAGCAAAGTCCAGTTTCTCTCACCTGGTTTTAGAGGGAAAAAAAAATGTCTGTGATTTGTATGGAAATTTGTATGTCTCTGTGATACAATTTCTATAAAGCAGAAGTTGGCGTTCATCTTAAAGAATTCTGTGCTTATGAAATGAAATGAATTTTACATTTATCTTATTACTAGGTGAAGTTTCTAACATTCAGCTGTTTTTAGAGCTTTGGTTGGTTGATTTCTTTATTAGAAGACATTCTATCAAATTCCTTTTCCAGCTCCCTATGAATAAACAGCCCACAAGTATCCTTCACTTACGCCTAATTTGAGTTGTGTGGATTTGCACACTTTTTCTCCATGAACAAGGTGGCTTACATAGACCGCATGAGAGAGTACCTTGAAGCGCAGACACACTTGCAGAGGTCCTGCTCCATTGCCTCAGGCAACGTTGATATGCTTATTACTTTTTTTAACCCGTAGTCTCACGAGAAGCCTATTGCAACCTGCTTTAACAAAGAGACCTTGCTTGCAGGAGAACAAGCAAATTCTGTGTGGTTCTAGCCTGCTGATATCTTGGTCTTACAAAATCATACAGATTGTCTCCTGGCTGTGTTTTCTTTTCCCTCTGGTGTGCAACTTTTAGTACCTTGGCAATAAGGAAAATTTGTGGAAATGTGTTTTTGGAAGTGTATTCTTATTCTTTCAGAGATCCCCAAATGCATTCTGGTTGATGGCAGATTTTTGTGTGAAGAGCAGTGTTTATTTTTTAATGTCATAGGGACTCACAGTGATTGGCGCTTCCCATTTCTGTAGTAAAATCTCTATCTCTGAGGACTAATTTTCTTCTTTCTCTCTCATGGTGCCTAGGCCTCTAACAAAGGATCTAGCCTCTGCCTGAGTGTTTTTGCTTATAATTGTTTTCACAAAGGAGTTTTCAATTAAAGGAATCAATGTGGAATTAATTTACTCCTGTTTAGAATAAATGATGTGTTTGATTATAAAATACCAGAATGGGTTTTCTGCTTTCCTCCATCTACATTAGCTCAGAGAGCTCATCTATCCTCATAACTTTAATTATCACCTCTACAAAAGTGTGTGTCCTTTCTCCTGAACTGTAATTCTCTCTCCTGAACTTGTTTTCTCTCCCGAGGAATCTCTAGTTCAGTTTATTGTATTATTACTTTTGAATCGTCTTGGATGATAATGCCATCACCTTAAACTGAATATCTACAAACCCTAACTCATGGTCTCTCTCCTGCCCACTTCAAATCAGTTCTCACTCTAAACCACAGTCAGTTATGTACCAATATTTTTCTGATTATCACAGCTGTCCTAAATGATATCATTACGTCTTGTCAGCTGTTCCATTGAATTAGCCCTCTTATCTAGCCCTTCTTTCTTCCCACTCACAGGACTGTAGTTTAAACTTTCTCTCATTTGGAGTATCCTTATAGCTTTCCCAGTGGATTCCAAACCCCTGGTTTTTTCTGGGCTCCGAGCCAGTGTGGGAAAAAGTGGAAGAGGCAGGTGATGCAGTCAGTGCAGTCAGGCAGGCAGGCAGAGGCCTGGTGTTCAGAGTCAGACTCCAAGAAAAGCACTAGAGAGCAGACGTGAATGATCATGTTATAATATAAGGCCATTTGCAGCATTCCCTACTTTATATCATCTGGTGGTTATAGCCATGCCTAGCTACTAGTTACAGTCAAAATAAAGAATAAAGTTGATTTTTCAAGACAGTCCTATTCCTGGTTGAGAAAAGAGCAGAGTTGCAAGAATTGAATCATATTATTAGTAGATCTCTATTGCCTACTACATTAAGTCTAGACATTTTTGCCATCAGTTTATGGCTCTGGATAATCTAGCTCATCTAACATGTCCAAACGTGTTTCTGGAAACTTTTCAAAATGTACCTTCCACCAAATCAAGTCAGTCACCTTAATGTCCCACGTGATATTCCAATTTTATCTTCATAGCCATTCATACTTCTTTTCCCAGAATGCCCTGATATTTTTCTCCATCTAAATATACCATATTTAATCTTTGCTCAATTCTAGAGTTTCTTTTCTAATCAAACTTTCTTCAATTATGTCCAATATTAGTCCTTATCTGTCCCGTTCTATTAGTCTGTGTCACATACTCAGTGCTGTTATTCATTCAGTTATTCTGTGGATATTTACCGAGAATATTGTACAAGATACTGAGTCTATATAATCAAAGATATAATTCTGGTTCTCAGGGAGCTAACCATCTCTTTGAGGAGGAGAGATATGTTAAACAAACAAACAAACATAATGAAGTCAATTCTACCTCTAGGGGGTCATAGAACTATTTATAGAAATACTTGCCTAATAACTAAATAGTAAAGAGTGAGCATCATTTTTCCAGGTACACAAGAGGAGTAAAGTACACTCCACAAAGAGTGAATTTGGTATGTCAATATGTACTCTATATCTCCCTAACTTCAATCAGTAATTTTTTAAATGACTAATAGTGAACAAAAAAGAATTGAACAGACAAATGGTAGTCTCTGAGTACTTTTCATTTACAAAATACCTGGAAGTAAGCTGTGTGGCCTCGTATAGAAAATGACTACACAGAGAGGGGAATGTAGGACTGCTTTTGATTGAACTGGTCAATAAATAAACTGATTAGCTAAATTAGTTCAATTACACATAGACATGACCAAGAGAAGCCTGCTGGTCAGGAAAATAATGAATTACACAAATAATAAGTCTCTAGCTAGCCATAACAGTAAGGAGAAATCTTAGGGTGTGTTTGGGCAGTCATTGCCACCTAGAGAGGATGCTTTCTATGAGAGAAGTGGGAAGCAGGAGGACTGGACACTCCCCCAAAGACTGGCATGGCAGAGGGCACATTTGGCAGGAGTATGGAGTTTGAAAGGCAATGTTTTCAATACAGTGACTCCCTGTAACCTCTTACCACTTCAGTAAAGTTACTGGAACTATGAAATACTGTTTGTTATTAAACTTCTTGGGCTTCCCTGGTGGCGCAGTAGTTGAGAGTCCGCCTGCCGATGCTGGGGACGCGGGCTCGTGCCCCGGTCTGGGAAGATCCCACATGCCGCGGAGCGGCTGGGTCTGTGAGCCATGGCCGCTGAGCCTGCGCGTCCGGAACCTGTGCTCCGCAACGGGAGAGGCCACAACAGTGAGAGGCCCGCGTACCGCAACAAAAAAAAAAAAAAAGAAAGAAAGAAACATGTGGCCAGAGAAGGGCATTGGAAGTAAGGTATGAGTAACTCATAGAAATTGTTGGGAGGGTGATGAGCTATCATAGCTCTAAGAATGGAAGTTGGGACAGTACTTCCAGATCTCTAGAGGTAGGAAGATGCAGTCAACACCTAGGTTATTTAAAATCAGACTTTCGATTATTGAAGCAACAGTGAAAATGAGAAACGGTTTTGCTTGGTGTTCTTGGCTATTTTCTGTTTAAAAATTCAACATACTGTGAATTGTAGTATATTTAAGCCACTGCTTGTGCTGCTACTTTCATTGCTAAGAGGCCGAACATTTTAGTGATAAGTTTCAGAAGACTTCAGAATCCTTTGAGAATCTTCCAGGAAGTCTGTCTAATGAATATTTCATGGAACAGATTTTCAGATACATCCTATAAAATGTGTTTACATGTTTGGAGGGAATATTTAAAGCTCTCAAACGAAGGTGGAATGAACATTTAGGGAATATTTCCCTTCATTAACTGGGGGTTGGAGAGACGGGTAGCATAGGGAACTATGCCTCACTGGAAAACTTCTGAAGAGTGATCTAGTAGTGATCTAGATTATGAATATAAACAATGATTTTCTTCAAGCCCATTGTCTCCAGATATCTCAAAGATTTCACAAGAGCTATTGTGGAGAAAGAAGGAAAGGGGGGTGGGGGAGGGAAGGAGGGAGGAAGGGAGAAAGGAAGTAAGAAAACACAGCTGAGTTAAATGAGTTTCTACTAAATAATATCATGCCTTTAAACAGGGATGTTTCTTGTGAAATATACTACAATTTAAAAAATGCAAACACTGCCATTTCACTGTTAGCTCATTTAGATTCTGAAAGATAAATTTTAAAATATGCTGAAGGCACTCATGGTGTAGAATGTGGACCCCAAACTAATAATTCTCCCAAGTCAGACATAAACTGATTGGGAATCTGGACAACAATAAAGAGGAGTTTCCAGTCACCTTCATGTCTGGGGAACCCATCCTCTATGGAGCCTGAAGGAAAATTTTTGTGTTGCTGTATTGGATTTTCCTATAACACTATTTGAATTTTAAATATTTAGAAATAATTCACTTCCGAACTCATTAGATACCTATTAATTATTCACTGAAACGGTTTTATGGACTCTGTAATATGTGCTGGACTGTGAAAATAAAATTCTCATTCCTTTTAAACTTACATTCTAGTAGAGATGTATTAAAAAGTAAGAGAATACATAATGCAGTGCTATACAATGAACAGTGCTCTGAAGAAGAAATAAAGCAGGATGAGTGGATGCAGATTAGTGGAGGTGGTCCTACTTCAGGCAGTGTTCTCAGCAGTAACCTCTCTGAGGAAGTGACACTTAAGTATATATCTGATAAAGTGCAGCAAAATTCTATATGATTATTTGAAGAAAGAACATTCAAAGTTGAGGGAATAGCAAGTGCAAAGACCCTGAGATGGAAGTGACCTTGCTTTGTTCAATGAACAGCAAGAAGATCTGTATGGTTAGAGAATATAGCATAAGCCAAAAAGCAGCATGGTAGGGAATTAGGTTGGAGACATAGTCGTGAAGGTAGAAGCATAGGGTTCGGTAAATCAGGATAAAACTCTTTTACATTCAAAATGTAAGAGAAATAAATTGGAGGGTTGAAGATGCGGGACATAATATAACATAACCTGATTTATATTAAGATCACCCTGGTAGCAGTGTGGAGCAATGACTTTTGAGAGGCAAGAATGGAAGCAATTAGAACAGTTAGGGAGCTATGGAAACAATACAGATGAGAGATGACAGTGGCTTGGATTGAGATAGTAGCTGTTGGATCATATGGTAGTTCTATTTTTAGTTTTTTAAGGAACCTCCATACTGTTTTCCATAGCGGTTGTACCAATTTACATTCCTACCAACAGTGTTGGAAGGTTCCTTTTTCTCCACACCTTCTCCACCATTTATTGTTTGTAGACTTTTTGATGATGGTCATTCTGACTGGTGTGACGTGATACCTCATTGTAGTTTTAATTTGCATTTCTCTGATCATTAGTGATGAGAAAACCATAATTCAAAAAGAGTCATGTATCACGATGTTCATTGCAGCACTATTTATAATAGCCAGGACATGGAAGCAACCTAAATGTCCATTAACAGAGGAATGGATAAAGAAGATGTGGTACATATATACAATGGAATATTACTGAGCCATAAAAAAGAACAAAATAATGCCATTTGCAGCAACATGGTTGGATCTAGAGATTATCATACTAAGTGAAGTAAGTCAGAGAAAGACAAATATCACATGATATCACTCATGTGGAATCTAATTTTTAAAAAATGATACAAATGAACTTATTTACAAAACAGAAGCAGAATTACAGATATCAAAAACAAACATGGTTACCAAAGGAAATGTTGGGGAGAGGATTAATCAAGAGCTTGAGATTAACATACACACACTACTATATGTAAAATAGATAACCAACAAGGACCTACTGTATAGCACAGGGAACTCTACTCAATATTCTCTGATAACCCATATGAGAAAAGAATCTGCAAAAGAATGAATATATGTATAACTGAATCACTTTGCTATACACCTGAAACTAACACAACATTGTAAATCAACTATACTACAATAAAATTGAAAAAAAAATAGTAGTTGTGAAGTTAGTGAGAAAGGGTTAGTTTCAGATATATATTTGAAAGATGACCATACCAGCCAATTGATATTATGAGCCCTAATAGATTATTGGTGAAAAATAGCAAATCAGGATTTCCACTTCTGACCAAATAGAGACAAAATTCATTGTCTTGCAACTAGAGAATTGGAAAAAATTAATAAAAGACCGTTTTTTTCAAACTTTGGGTAACATGCAATCCATGACTGTGATCCCTGAATGAAGAGAAAAAAAAAATAATAAAGTGAGCCTTCAATTTCACTGGAAGCAGCTTCTAGGCAGAAGCTCAGGACAAGGAAGCTCATCATATGTCTAGATGTCTCAGTGTACTGAGGTATCAGGGGTTAAAGATCTGGGAAGACAAACAGCTGAAATCTGCAGGAGAGACTACTATGGAGGAGAGAGATACACAGAAGGAGAGCTCTGGATTCAACAGAGGAATGCTCTCTAGCTTTAGGCTTCATGAACTTTCCTACACTGTTGGTGGTAATGTAAATTAGTACAACCACAATTGAAAACAGTATGGGGGCTCCTTGAAAGACTAAAAGTAGAGCTACCAACAAGTAAAAGCAAAAAAAAAAAAAAGGACAAATCAAACTTACAAGCTTTTACACAGCAAAGGAAACCATCAACAAAATGAAAAGACAACATACGAAATGGGAGAAAATATTTGCAAACCATGTGGCCGATAAGGTGTTAATATCCAAACTATACAAACAACTCTTACAACTCAACATAAAAGAATAATAATAATAATAATTCAATTAAAAAAAATGAGCAGAAGACCTAAATGGACATTTCTCCAAAGAAGACATACAGATGGCCAAAAAGCACATGAAAAGATGCTCAATATTGTTAATTAGAGAAATGCAAATCAAAACCACAATGAAGTATCACCTCCCACCAGTGAGAATGGCTATCATCAAAAAGCCTCCAAACAATAAACGCTGGAGATGGTGTGGAGAAAAGGGAACCCTCCTACACTGTTGGTGGGAATGTAAATTGGTGCAACCACTATGGAAAACGGTATGGAGGTTCCTTAAAAAACTAAGATTAGAGCTACTACATGATCCAGCAATCCCACTCTTGAGCATATATCCGGTAAAGATGAAAACTCTAATTTGAAAAGATACATGCACCCCAGTGTTCATAGCACCACTGTTTACGATAGCCAAGACATAGAGATGACCCATGTGCCCATTAACAGATGATTGGTTTATGAAATTCAAATCTGTGAATGGAACTACCCGAGGAGAGAATCATTGGAAAGGAGCTTGCAGAAAAGTTCCAGGGGCTGAAACATGGATAGAAATAGTTTATATTACCACCAGCCTGATAGGCAAGATGCTATGAAGTATGGAGTATTAGATAAAGTCCTCAAAAGGATATCTCCTTTATAGTGGGGCTGAATTAGCCCAAGACTATGTACCACTCTAGAGCTGCTGTAATGAAATTTAAAAAGGAAGGCTTGAAAACATCAATCTGATTTCAAGGAATTTAATTTCATGCCTGAATAAAATCTGATTCTATTTAAGGGAATGTAACAATGTAAAATTCACAGTGTCTAACAAAAAAAGGCATAAAGTACACTAGGCATACAAAGAAACACAAAAATATGATTCAGAACCAGGTAAAAAACCAATCAATAAAAACTAAACCAAGAAATGAGAGAAATAGTAGGAAGTGCAAAAAAGAACATTAGAGGAGCTACTACTATAAGCCTTCTCTATTTGTTCAGCTAAATAGAGGAAAACATGTGCACATGAAGAGAAAAAGGAAATATATGAAAAAGACAAAAATAGAGCATCTTGAGATTTAAAAAGTATAATGTTTAAAATGAAAATCTCACTGGATGACACTAAAAGTATATGAGGAACTGCAGAAGGGAAAATGAGTAAATTTGCAGACATAGCAATATAAATCCAAAATGAAAGACAAATGACTGAAAAGAAATGTACAGAGCATCAGTGTTCTGTGGGGCAATATTAAGCATCTATCATACTTGTAATTAGAGTTCCAGAAAGATGAGGCAAGAAAGCAGAAAAATATTTGAAGAAATAATGGCTGAAGATTTCCCAAATTTCATGAAAAACTCAGTTCCCAGAACCCCAAACTCAACAAATACTAAACAGAATAAACCTGAATAAACTATGAAAAAGTGCATTAAGATCAAATTGCTGAAAACCAGTGAAAAATCTTAAAAACAACCAGAGTAAAAATGACAGCTATGTTTAGAGGAAAAACATTAGAATTACAGCAGACTTTTTGCTAGAAACTATGCAATACAAAAGACAATAAAGGAACATCTTTAAAGATTTGATGAAAAAACAAAACGTCTGTCAATCAAGAATTCTTAGGCCTGTAAAAATACCATTCAAAATGAAGGCAAAGTAAAACTTTCAGAATAATAGCCTGGGAGAATTAATCAAATGCAAATGTGCATTATAAGAAAGTTATGGCAATACTTCAGAGAGGAGCAGTATAGTACCAGAAGGAAATTTTAATCCATACAAAGATGAAGAGTACCAGAAATGGTAAATATATGCCTAAATTAAAATAATATTTTTTTTCATTTATAACTTTGTTAAAAGACAATTATTTAAAGCAAAATAATAGCAATCTATTATGGGTTTTATAGTGTTTGTTGACAACATGAATAAGTCTCAAAAGAATCAAACTACATGAAAGAGCCAGAAACAACAGACTACATCCTGTATGACTCCATTTATATTAAATACTAGAAAATGCAAAGCAAGAGTGAAGAAAACAGACCACTGGTGGCCAGCAGTGGGCATTGGATAGGGAATTGACTGCAAAGGAATTAAGGGGAGTTTAAGGATGATAAAAATGGTTTTTCTTAGAATTTTAGTGGTGGTTAACCAATACAGGCACACTTCAGAGATATAGGAGGTTTGGTTCCAGACAACCACAATAAGGTGAATATGGCAATTTTAGTTTCCTGGTGCATTTAAAAGTTATGTTTAAGCTATGCTGTAGTATATTAAATATGCAGTAGCATTATGTCTAAAAAAAGTACATACCTTAATTTAAAAATATTTTATTGCTAAAAAATGCTAACCAACATCTAAGCCTTCAGCGAGTTGTAGTAGTAACACTAAAGATCACTGATTACAGGTAACCATAACAAATAATAATAGTGAAAAAGTTTGAAATATTGTCAGAATTACCAAAATGTGGCACAGAGAAGTGAAGTAAGCAAATACTGTTGAAAAAATGGTGCCAATAGACTTACTCAACACAGGGTTGCCACAAACCTTCAATCTGCAAAAAACACAATATCTGTAAAGCACAATAAAAAGAGGTATGCCTGTAATCACTTGAATTATACACTTAAAGTTGATGAATATCATTGTATGTATACTTCTATAAAGCTGATTTTAAAAGAACATTTAAAAAATAAACAAGACTATCAGTCAAAAAGAAAATGATAAGTCACATAGAACTTTTACATTTTAAAAAATACTTGACAAGTTCTATTTTGACAATATCTTTTTGATTGATGTCGGTTTTTGGACTGATTTGACTGTTCTTCAGTCAAATTATTCAAACACATTTGTGGATGTGGTCATGACCCTCATTCAGAATGATCTTTTCTTTATGTATGCCTGGGGCTGGTAAGCTACAAATGGACTATACGTAAATGAAGAATATAGTTTAAAAAAATCTGATAGAGGGCACTAAAGCTAAAACAGAAAGCTGATTTCCATCTCTGTTCTTACTTCATTCTCATTCAGTTTCTAAGCGCAGTAACAATCTTGATAGAGTCTGTGATGCCCATATATCCTTAACTCCTTAGGATCCGGGTCCTCTATTTCACTCTACCCATAAACGTTTTTAACTATCTGATTCATTAATGTTTTCTCAGAGTTGTTAGAACCATACATGGTGAATTTAATCCTCACTCATCTAAGAATATTTATCATGCTTCAAAAAGTACTGATTACCATTGTTTGATTTGATAAAAAGAAATCCAAGTGGCTATTTTTCATTGGGCAGATAAAAATACAGATATTGTCAGAATTATGCTTATCCCTACCTGTCATGATGTGAAAAGGAACTGGGTGGGATTTCAGATAGAGGACCTGAAGTAAAACAAAATAAATTGCCTAAGTTACTAGCTTTTAAATTACATCTAGCTGCATTTCTAAACATATTTACAAAATATTTCCTTATTTCTCAATATAAGAAATATCCTCACTATTTTATTTTTTAAAAATAGTTCATTAATTCACAAGTTGATTCAGATAGAACATCTACATCAAGATAACCACATGAAAACTTACCAAAAGAATCTAATATTAATTAAAATTCCAAAAATTGAAGAATTTAAATTATGTAGTGCTTACTGTAGAATCTAACTTCACTATTTCTCAGAGAAAACAGATGGAAAAATGTTTAAATCTAAACAGTTATATACATTTGGCTGCCAAGCCATTACTTATACATAAGCAAACATTTTCACTAATATCCAAAATTTTTCTTGGTTTAAATATTCTCATAATAGCAAAAATGTAAATACATAATAGCTAAATTTGCACAGGGTAGAATAAAAAGTATGCTTTCTAAAAATTATTTCAGTAAATATCATTAGTTTTGAATATCATTTATTGTTATTTAACAATTTTGGATACTTATGTGTCTTGTCATTTAATTGTACATACATTTGTTTCAATAGCGATACAATACTGTACTGAGACATAGTATAATATCCCCCAATTATTTCATAACCACCATGTAATTGATTTTTTCTTTTTGAGTATTGATCTAATAACCAAGGATTCTCAAGGGGAAATAAGACACCACTCTGAATTAACCTAGACGAGACACTGACAATTTTTAGCCTTGCTGTCAGACAACAGTTCAGTAACAGGTTTAGCTAAAAACAATTACTTAACTTGATCCCACACTTAGAAGATACATTTTTATAGAAGCTATTGTATCTTTCAAATAAAAGTAATAAAATGTAAATGTCCAGGGACACCCGTTACCACCTCCAGGGGAGGAGTCCCACCACGTGGAGGATAGCAAACAGTATAACAATGTCTGTCACCAGAAGCAGTAGTCCCAGCATGGTTTGCAGGTGTTGGGGTTGCCAAGAAAGACATGACTCATACAGTCATTGGAAGGAACAAAGCTTTATTCACACAGAGAAGAGACAGAACAAGATCAGCTTCCATAGCGTGTGTGGCTCCCACCTGGCCAGCGGGTCTTTCCCTGAAACCCTGAAAGCAGAGCGATGGTCTGCACTTACCCCTTTTGCCCTACAGACAAAGGACCCCATTTCCTCTCCACCAGGAACAGGTATAGCTATGAGGCTGACCAGCTGTCGTATGACACACATGCTTCACAGAACAGAGGAGTATACATCATGGTTGGAATAGAGAGAGAGATTCCCAAACAGAGATATGCCCATCACAGGCTGTGAGGGCTCTTTACCTCTTTGTAAGGAAATGATCTGTGTCCAAGGCACATTTTTATGTAACTGCAGGAGTCGAAAGACTGCACGCTTGTGACTGCCTTTCCCAACAGTAAGTTTGTCAAAACAGTGGAACAGAGGTCAGCAGAGTACTGCCCTCAGGCCCTGACCCACAGCCAGCTTTTGTAAATAAACATTTACTGGAACACAGCCATGCCCATTCATTTCCATATTATCTATGGATGCTCTCATGGTGCAATGTAGATTAATGCAGTTGCAACAGAAACCACATGACCAGCATCACAACAGAGATTGTCTGGCCCTATATAGAAAAGATTCGCTGCCCTCTGCAGTAGAACACTACCAACTACATAAGAATGTGATTCGTGCGCATAATTTTGCTGGTGAGACGTGAGAGCAATTAAATGTAAATTTGCCAACAAGTAAAGTATTCTCTTCTTGCAGTGCACATTGCAAGAAAGTAAACCAGAAGTATAAAAAAAAGAATTGGAATTTCTGAATCCCCAGGAAATAATGAAAGTAATTGCAGAATGTGCTTCATGGAGATCTTGAAAAACCAAGCACAAAAATCTCTTCTTTTTACCTGAAGGCAGGAGACTGGGCTAGTTGGCCTCTTAAAGGCCCTTCGAGTCTTGAGTCAGTGATTCTCAGCATGGACGTGGAGTTTTGCTTTTAGTCCAGTCAAATATGTTTCTGCTAACCCCAGTAAACACTTCTAAATGTCCAATGACTGACATTCTTAAAAGTAAACACGGTGTCTTTTCTTCTGGAAGATGCTATTGTTCAAATAATGACACTTCCTCTGACATTGACAGTGGCGAGTGGAGTAGAATGTCAGACTAAGATGAGAGACTATGTTCTAGTGAAAAATTGGATCAAGAATCCCCTGACACCACATCAGCATTTAACAGGCCAGACTCATCTGCCATTCTAGTGTACGATAAAGGACAGGCATAGAATCAATGAAACAATCACTAAACAGGGACTCAATTTTTTTTCTTTTTGTTTTTAACACCAATAGTCAAAATGCTGGTCCTTGTATAATGGCGGCTTCCAAACAAAAAGAAAAACATTCCAAGGCCTAAGAAAAGGAAGAAATGTATACAGTATCTTGATACTAGAAAAAAATTTCTTCCTCAAATGCTTCCAGGATCATAGTCTACTTTTTCCCCCTCATTTTTTATTCCTTTGGTGACATTCAAGTCCTAGAAAATGTTTTTGAAAGCAATTATATTTCTAAAGCAAGTTTTCCCAAACTCCCACAGCTTAACTTTTTGGCTTAAAATATCATGTTTTAAAAAGGTGTTGGCATTCAGTTTTACCTAACAAATAGCTGGGTCTTGGAAAAGGAAAAAAATATGACAATTTAAAAAGAAAAATGTCTGTGTGTGTGAGAGAGAGAGAGAGTGTGCGTGTGTGTGTGCGTGTGTGCGTGTATGTGTATGTAGGGGGCTGATTATTTTGCTTTAAATCATTGTCTTATTTGAGCAAATTTTTAAAATATGTGGATTACAGATTTCATTTTTCATATCAAATAATTAAAGAGCACTAAGTAAAGCTTATTCTTTTGAAACTATTCATTTGAACACGAAACCCACCCATGTCAGTTACATGTACATCAGATTTTGTTTCCTAATTGTTAAATGCAGCTTTATGGTCACATTCATCTGCTTGCCCAAATATATATAAATGGCACTTATAAGAATGGGAAATTCCTAAGAACAAAATAAAATTTTAAAATAAAGCTGTAATTTTTTTTTCTTAAAGTATCTTTCACCTCTAGTTTTGATGATGTATCTGTGACCAGGTGTTCTCTTGCCATAAATAACTAAAAATAGATATTAAACAGCTATTATCAGAAATTGGAAAGGAGGGTGTGCAGGACTGTTAACTATTAAAGAAGGGAAACAAATGAGGTGATGTCTGTGAATACCCTGACTTTCTTCCTGGAGGCATTTTCTAGATCTGGATGTAAAGAAGGAATCCCCAAGCAGAATGTAGTAATATGGCTGAGCTGAAGATTTGAATTTGTAGTGTTTAAAGTTATTAGAAATTGTTAAGTAGAATTATCAAAGAACAGAAAAAAGACTCCAGAAATCTGGGGTGGGGTCTATTTGAATCTTCATCTGAATACTGAGATACTCATATATCCAGAGTATACGCAAGACCAGATGGGGGAAGAACAGCTGACCATGAGAGAAAGGCCAAACAATTTCCAGAATACACAAGATTGGGAGCTATTCAAGTTCTTACCAGGCAATATGAAGATTTTCTTGAATACTCAGGACGTTTAATAAAATTCCCATAAGAGAATGCTTTAGTAGTAAATAAACCATAGAAGAAGTTACTCTAGAGCCATTTTACAAAGCTTAAACACAAGAAATGACCAAGCTGATCTACAAGAAACTTAATGATATTCAGCTCTTTAGAGGAAGTCAACAAAATTCAGATACTCAACATAGCATTCACAAACATAGTATCTAATGCAAAACTACTTGATCAGAGAACAAGGAAAAAATTGCAATGCAAAGATAGCCTTTTCAACAAATGATGCTGGAACCACTGAACATCCACATGCAAAAAAATGAACCTAGAGATAGACCTTACACCCTTCACAAAAATTAACTAAAATGGATCACAGACCAGAAACGTCAAATGCAAAACTATAAAACTCTTAAAAGATAACATAAGAGAAAACCTTGGGTTTGGCTGTGACTTTTAGACACAACACCAAAGGCATGTTCCATAAAAGAAAAAATTGATAAGCAGGACTTCATTGAAACTAAAAATTTCTACTCTGTGAATGACAATGAAAGAGAATGAGAAGACAAGCCACAGACTGGGAGAAAATATTTGCAAAAGACACAGCTCGTAAAGAACTGTTATCCAAAATATACCCAAAACTCTTAAAACTCAACAGTAAGAAAACAAACAACCTGACTAAAAACGAGACAAAGACCTCAACAGAATCCTCACCAAATAAGATATACAGAAGGCAAATAACCACATAAGAAGATGTTCCACATGATATGTTTATCAGGGAAATGCAAATTAAAAATGAGATACTACTACACACCTATTAAAATGGCCAAAATCTGGTACATTGGAACAGCAGGAACTTTCATTTCTGGTGGGAATGCAAATGGTACAATTACTTTGGAAGATATTTGGTAATTTCTTACAAACTAAACACATTCTTACCTTATGATTCTTCAATTGTGCTCCTTGGTATTTAACTAAAAGTGTTGAAAATTATGTCACACAAAAAGCTGCATATCGATGTCTATAGCAGCTTTATTCTTAATTGTCAAAACTTGGAAGCAATCAAGACATTTTTCAGTAGGTGATGGGTAAACTGTGGTACATCTAGATCATGGAACATTATTCAGTACTAAAAAGAAATTCGCTATCAAGCCATGAAAAACATGGAGGATCCTTAAATACATACTACTAATTATGAGATGACAGTTTGAAAAACCTACCTTCTGTATGATTCCAACCATGTGACATTCTGGAAATGGCAAAACTATGGAGACAGTAAAAAGATCAGTGGCTGCCAGGGTTTGAGGGGAAGGAGGGATGAGTAGGTTGAACACAGGATTTTTATGGCAGTGAAACTACTCCATATAACACTATAATGGTAGACACATATCATTATACATTTATCCATACCCAAAGAATATACAGCACCAAGAATGAACCCTATGTAAACTATGGACTTTGAGTAATAATGTTTGTCAATGTAGGCTCATCAATTGTAACTGATTTATTACTCTGTTGGAAGATGTTGATAATGGGAGAGGCTATGCATGAGTGGGCACGGGGCATAAATGGGAAATTTCTGTATCTTTCCCCCTCAGTTTTGCTGTGAACCTAAAACTGCTCAAAAAAATAAAGTCTGAAACAAAAAAGAAAGGTCAAGCAATCTCCAAATTTAATGAAAACTAAAACCCCAGAGACCCCCAAATTCCACTGATTCCCCAAATGGAAAGACATAAAGAAAACCATAACAATGTATACCTTAATCAAGTTGCTGAAAACTAATGATATAGACAAAAGTATTTTTTTAAAAAAGCAAACAAGAAAAAGGACATGATACTTGCAGAGAAACAAAGAAAAGACTAAGAGCTGGCTTCTTATCAGAAGCAATGCAAAACAAAGCACAAATGTGATGACATCTTTAAAGTGATGAAAACAACCACCAAAAATCTCTGTGAATCTGAAGTTCTATATGCAATGAAATTTTCATAAAAAAAGTGAAATGAAGATATTTTCTTACAAACAAAATGAAGAAAATGTATCACCAACAAAGCTGTACTACAAGATATATTAAAAGGAAGTTCTTCAGGCTAAAGGAAAATTCTACCAAATGGAAACTCAACTATATTTTATTGGAAAAACACAAGATTTAAAAATATGTGAATAAGTTAAAAATATATTTTATCCCTTTTAAGTTTCTTTATAAAGTAATTCACAATTTCAAAAAAACACAATATTTGTATTTTATAATACATATGTAGAAATAAAAAGTATGGTAATAAAAGTATAAATGACATGAATAGAGTAAATGGAGGTATACTACCCTAAGACTCTTATGCTACGTATGAATGGTATGCTATTACTTGGGAGCAGACTGTCATAAATTAAAGATGAATATTAATATTCTAGTGCAACAATGACAACAAAAATAAAGGAATAAAACCAATAAGCCAATTGAGGAGATAAAATGGAATACTAAAATATACTCAACTAATCTAAAAGAAAACAAAAAAGGGGAAAATGGAGCAGAGAATAGATGAGAGAGAATAGGCGAGACAAATAGAAAACTAATAACCAAATGGGAAAATTAAATGCCACTAAAAAGGAAATTAGATTAACTGTACATATATGGTATAAATACGCCCATCAAAGAAAAGAAGTTGTCATACAAGCAAGACTTCAACAATATGTTGTATACAACAACCATATATTAAATATAAAGACACAGGTAATTTAAAAGTAAAAGGGTAAAAAAGATATACCATGCAAATACTCTATAAGAATACTGGAGTGGCTATTTTGATATTAGCCAATTTGGATTCCAGGGCAAGGAATATTTTCAGAAATAAAAAGAGATCTTGCATACGACTGAAGTGTCAATTCACCAAGAAGACTTAATAATGCAAAATAAGTGTGTACCTCACATTCACCCTTCAAAATCCATAAGGCAAAAACTGACCAAACTAAAAGGAGACACAAACAAGTCCACAGTTAGACTGGCATCTTCGATGCTACTTGTTCACTAAGCAATTAACTGAACAAATGGAAAATCAGTAAGAATGTAGGAAATTTGAAGAACGGTATCAATCAAATTGAGCTAATCAACATTTATAGAAAACTCCACTGAACAATGGCAAAATGCACATCCTTTTGTAGTGCATAGAGTTTATTCACCAAGATACACCAAGTACTGGTGGTTTTATAAGATGACTGAATTATAAAGAGGGTGTTCTCAGATCAGAGTAGAAGCAAACTAGAAACCAGTAACAAAAGACTTCTAGAAAATGTTTTAAAACTTGCAAATATAAGCAACATGTTTCTAAATAGCTCATGGGTCAAAGGAGGAATCATAAGGGCAATTAGAAAATGTTTTAAATTAAATGAAAATGAGACACATCACCATCAATATTAGTGGGATTCAGATAAGGCAGTATATTAAAAGAAAACTTTATAGATTTAAATGCTTATATTAGAAATGAAGAGGGATCTCAGACTCTTAGCTTCCACTGTAAGAAACTAGGCGAAAAAAGTAAAAATTAAAACCAAAATGAATAAGACGAAGAAAATAATAAAGATAAGAGCAGAGGTTAATAAAAGAAAACGCAGTCAAAAAAGAAATAATGCAATCCAAATCTTGTTTAAAACAAAAACTAATAATATTGATAACATCTAGCTGGAATGATTAATATAAAAAGAAATAACCACACACAAATTACCAATATCAAGCATAATTACAGAGTCTTCAGACATTTAAAGGACAGAAGGGGATTAACCGCAAATAACTTATAAGCAATGAACAAATCACTTGAAAGACACAAAAATATCAAAATTGAAATGGAAATAAACTGCTTCAGAAAATCAAATTGCCTTATATCTATTAAAGAAGATGAAGTTGTAATTAAAACTTTCCAAATTGTTAGTTCTGGACCCACATGGGTTCACTGGTGAATTTTATTTTTAAAAAGTAATAGCTAATATAAATCCTCTATAAACTATTTCAGTAAAGAGAGGTAGAGGAAATACTTCTTAATTTGTTGAGACCAGTATTACTTCCTGATTTGTTGAGACCAGTATTACTCTGATACCAACATGATGGAAGGAAATGAGAGGATCTAATCTGTAATGACAAAAAAATTGATCTGTGATTCCCTGCACTCAGAAATGGTGCACAAGAATTCACTTCAATTGTGCACAAGGGAATATTTTTAGAGATTGAACTGTTCTGAATCTAATGACATACATTTGTCTAAACTCATTGAATTGGGTATTGATTGTACAATTTGTAATAAATTATACCTGAAATTTTTAATTGAAAAAGGAAAAGGAAAAAATAATGAGAGATTTCAAACTGGAGATATTCTTAACACTGCCCCTCATTCACTTAAGCCCTAGATTTTACTGGCTTGCGCCCAGAGGACTTGGGTTTCAATTTAGGTTCTACAATTAATTAACTTTGTGACCTTAGGTAAGTCAGTCACTTCTCTTAGCTTCTTCCTTGGCCAGTGAGAGGACTGGACTAGACAATCTCAAAGGTCCATCAATTTCTGAAAATCTGGAGTGAAAAAAATATAATTGAAACCTTAATAGGGTCATTAAAATGTTCTCTTTAGTTCATTTTACATTTAGTTTAATAAAAAATAGACAACTTATATTTATTAAAATGCATTTATATGATTGATAATTTAATATCGCAAGATTTTCCCCAACACTGGATACTGTTACCTGCAAAGACAGAGTGAGAAGATACCAGAAATGACTTAGGGTTTTAGCGGCCTAAGCAAGGGAAGTAGATGCTATTCTCTTTCTTTGGGGTTATTCACTAGGAATCTCAGAAATGAGTTTACTTTCTCTTTCTGATTTTTAGTCATCAACACTAATCACCAGGTAAAAATGTGATTATTAAATTATCCAGTTCTTTTAAGGATGCAGAAAACATCTATTACAAAGCAAAAAATTCCTGGGTTTGGTTATTGCATTTGAAATGTGATCTATAAATGTGATTACATATTCAATTCACCTCTGACTTTCCAGCTATCATAATAAAAGTTGCTCTGTTTTTTTACTGAGGTATAATTATATAATATTAGTTTCTAATATACAACATAATGATTTAATGTTTGTATATATTCTGAAATGAACACCAAAATAAGTGTAGTTAACATCCGTCACTATACACAGTTACAGTTCTTGTGATACGAACTTTAAAGAGCTACTCTTTTAGCTAATTCAGTTACAGATATACCTCGAAGATATTTTGGATTCAGTTCCAGACCACCCCAATAAAGTGAATATTGCAGTAAAGCTAATCACACAAATTTTTGGCTTCCCAGTGCCTATAAAATATGGTTATATTGTACTGTAGTCTATTAACTATGCAATAGTGTTATGCCTTAAAAAAGCGATGTACTTACTTTAATTTAAAAAATACTTGATTGCTGAAGAATGCCAGCCATCCTCTGAGTTTTCAGTGAGTTGTGATCTTTTTGCTGGTGGAAGGTCTTGCCTTGATGTTGATGATGCTGACTGATAAGGTTGAGGTGGCTATGGCAATTGCTTAGAATAAGACAATGAAGTTTGCTGCATCGATTAATATTTCCTTTACAAACAATACCTCTGTAGCTTGCAATGATGTTTAATAGCATTTTATCCACAGTAGAACTTCTTTCAGAATTGGAATCAGTTCTCTCAAACCCTACTGCTGCTATATCAATTAAATTTATGGAATATTCGAAATAGTTTGTTGTTATTTCAACAACGTCCACAGAATCTTTACCAAAGAAGTTGATTCCCTTCCAAGAAACCGTTTTCTTTGCTCATCCATAAGAAGCAACTCCTCATCTGTTCAAGTTTTATGATGAAATTACAGCAATTCAGTCAAATCTCCAGGCTCCACTTCTAATTCTAGTTCTCTTGTTCTTTCCACCACATCTTCATTTACTTCCCCCACTGAAGCCTTGAACCCCTCCAAGTTATCCATGAGGGCTAGAATCAACTTCTTTTAAATTCCTGTTAATGTTGATATTTTGACCTCTTCCCATGAATCATGAATTTTCTTAATGGCATCTAGAATGATTAATCCTTTCTAGAAAGCTTTCAATTGACTTTGCCCAGATCCATCAGAGTATTCACTATCTATGGCAGCTATAGCCTTATGAAACACATTTCTTAAATAATAAGACTTTAAAATGAAATTACTCCTTGATCCATGGGCTACAGAGTGGATGTGTGTTAGCAGGCAAGAAAATAATATCAAACTCATCGTACAGCTCCATCAGAGCTCTCGGTGACCAGGTGCATCATAAATGAACAGTAATATTTTGAAAGGAAGTTTTTTTCTGAGCAGTAGTTCTCAACAGTAGGCTTAAGATATTCAGTAGACCACACTGTCAACAGATGTGCTGTCATCCAGACTTTGCTCTTCCATTTAAAGAGCACAGGCAGAGTAGATTTAGCATAATTCTTAGGGTCCTGGGATTTTCAGAATGGTAAATGAACATTGGCTTCAACTTCATTGGCTTTCACCAGCTGCATTAGCCCCTAACTAGAGAGTCAGCCTGTCCTTTGAAGTTTTGAAGCCAGGCATTGACTTCTCTACTCTAGCTATGAGAGTTTTAGATGGCATCTTTTTCCAACAACAGACTGTTTTGTCTACATTGAAAATCTGTTGTTTAGTGTAGCCACCTTCATGAATTATCTTAGCTTGATCTTCTGTATAACTTGTTGCAGCTTCTACATCAGCACTTGCAGCTTCCCCTTGCTTCTTTCCTTAAACCTCATGAACTATCCCCCGCTAGCTTCAAACTTTTCTTCTGTAGCTTCTTCACCTCTCTCAGCCTTCATAGAATTGAAGAGAGTTAGGACTTTTCTCTGGTTTAGGCTTTGGTTTAAAGGAATGTTGTGGCTAGTTTGATCTTCTACCCAAACCACTAAACCTTTCTCCATATCCGCAATAAGGCTGTTTCACTTTCTTATCATCTGTGTGTTCACTGGAGTAGCACTTTTAATTTCCTTCAAGAACCTTTTCTTTGTGTTCATGACTTAGCTAAACTGTTTGGCACCAGAGGCCCTGCTTTTGGCTTGTCTCAGCTTTTAACGTGCCTTCTTCACTAAGCTTAATCATTTCCAGCTTTTGATTTAAAGAAAGAGATGTGTGACTCTTCCAGGCCATTTTAGGACTATTAATTGGCCTAATTTCAGTATTTTTGTTTCTTGGGGAATAGGGAGGCCCAAGAAAAGGGAGAGAGACAGGATAATGGCTCGTCAGTGGAGCAATAAGAACATCATAACATTTATCAATTAAGTTTGCCATGTTACATGGGTACAGCGTCTTTTGATGCCCTTCACCCATTTCACCCACCCCCTACCTCCTGCCTATGGCAACCACCAATCTGTTCTCTGTATCTATGAGCTCAGCTTTTTGTTTTTTGTTTTAGATTCCACATTAAGTAAAATCATATGGCATTTGTCTTTCTGTCTGACTTATTTCATTTAGCACAATACCCTGTAGGTCCATCCACGTTGTCACAAATGGCAAGATTTCATTCTTTTTAATGGATGAAGAATATCTCATTGTTTATATATACCACATTTTCTTTTTTCATTCATCTATTGATGTGCTCTTAGGCTGTTTCCACATGTTGACTATTGTAAATAATGCTGCAAAGAACATAAGAATGCATATGTCGTTTCAAGTTAGTGTTTTGGGGTTTTTTGGTAAATACCCAGAAGTAGAATTGTTGTATCATATGACAGCTCTACTTTTAATATTTTGAGGAAACTCCATACTGCTTTCCATAGTGGCCTCACCAATTTTCATTTCCACCAATAGTACACAAACCTTCCCTTTTCTCCACATTCTCGCCAACTCTTGTTATTTCTTGCCTTTTGATAATAGCCATTATAGCATTTGCACTTCCCTGATGATTAGTGGTGTTGAGCATCTTTTCATGTATGCATTGGTCATCTGTATGTCTGCTTTGGAAAAATGTCTATTTGGATCCTATGCCCATTTTGTTAATTGGATTTTTTTTTTCTACTGAGTTGTGTAAATTCTTTATATTTTTGGGGTATTAACCCCTTACCAGATATAGGTTTTGCAAATATTTTCTCCCATTTGTTAGGTTAACTTTTCATTCTGTTGATGATTTCCTTCACTGTGCAGAAGCTTTTTTTTTTTTTGATGTAGTCCAACTTATTTATTTTTGCTTTTGCTGCCTTTGCTTTTAGCATCAAAACCAAAAAAATGCTCACCAATACTGATGTCAAGAAGCTTATCACCTATATTTTCCTCTTGAAGTATTATGGTTTCAGGTCTTAATTCAAGTCTTTAATCTATTTTGAGTTAATTTTTGTGTATGGAGTAAGATAGTGGTCCAGTTTCACTCTTTTGCAGGGGGCTATCCAGTTTTCCCCTGTTTATTGAAGAGATGGTCCTTTCCTCATTGTATGTTCTTTGGTCCTTTGTTGTAAATTAATTCACCATATATGTTTGGGTTTATTTCTGGGCTTTCGATTCTGTTCCATTGATCTATGTTTTTGTTTTTATGACAATACCATACCATTTTGAATACTAAAGCCTTGTAATATAATTTGAAACCAGAGAGCATGGTGCCTCCAGCTTTGTTCTTTCTCAAGATTTCTTTGCCTATTCAGGTTTCTTTGTGGTTCCATACATATATTAGGGTTGTTTGTTCTACTTCTATGAATAATGCTATTGGCATTTTGTTGGGGATTGCATTGAATCTGTAGATTACTTTGGGCAACATGGACATTTTAACAGTATCAATTCTTCTAATCTGTGAGCATGGAATATCTTTCCATTTATTTGTGTCTTCTTCAGTTTCTTTCATCAGTGTCATAGATTTCAGTGTACAAGTTTTTCACCTCCTTGGTTAAATTTATTCCTAGGTTTTTATTCTCTTTGATGCAATTGTAAATAGGATTGTGTTCTTTATTTCTCTTTCTTATAACTTGTTATTAGTGTATAGAAACATAACAGGTTTTTGTATATTGATTTTATGTCCCACAGCTTTACTGAATTTGTCTATTTTAACAGTTTTTTGGTGGCATCTTTAAGGTTTTCTATATAATATTATGTCATCTGCAAATAGTGACAGTTTTACTTCTTCTTTTTTTGATTTGGATGTCTTTTATTTTCTTTTTCTTGACTGATTGCTCTGGCCAGGAATTCTAATACTATAATGAATAAAAGTAATGAGAGTGGGCATCCTTGTCTTGTTCCTGATCTTAGCTTTCAGGTTTTCACCATTGGGAATAATTTTAGCTTTGGACTTGCCATGAGTGGCCTTTATTATGTTGAGATATGTTCCCTCTATTCCCACTTTGTTGAGAGTTTTTAAACTGTGTGCTGAATTTTCTATGTGATTCTCTGTTTTCCATTGTATATATAAACATACACTATAGTAAGAAGCTTGCACTCTTCTTTGCTATTTTAATCATTTATATGACGCCAATATGTGTTTTAAGGAATTGAAATCCTTCTAATTCTTTTAAAAAATACCTTAATATGTACCTAAATGCCAAATAAAGTTTTAAACCAGTTTTACCCTTCTTCTCAGACTCCTGTTCATCCAAGACACTTTTAATCTGTAAAGAACCAAACACACTACCTGGTAGTGTCAGTTTTTAAGAAGTGCTTGGAACTGGACCAGGGCCTGGGTGAGGTGAGTGAGACACTTGCCTTGGGTGCAAATTACAGAGAATGCCAAAAACTCATAATCAAGATAAAAACTATTTAATGCAATATTTTAAAAATCAAATTTAACGTAAAAATCCAACATAAGCAAAATATCAGCATTTTAAATACAGGCAGGACTGATAAAGATACTGAATTGACCTGCAAGTTTTAATTCATTCTTATGTAACAAAATTGTGTTGTAAATAAGCTGCTGTGTATTACCTTAGTCGTACAAGTATATTTCAGATGATTCTTTGGGACGCTGGACTAGAAGTAGTAAAATCTTAATTATATCTGTGCCAGGAAAAACAAAGTTTGGATTCCAAACTTAGAGAAAATGGATTTCTGTCTCCAATATAAGTTCAATATTATATAATTTGGGACTTTTCTCACCTGTGTTGATAAGGACGGTATTTGTAAATCACAAATAAATTCTCTAGAGTTCCTTATTTCAAAAGGTATCTGAATTGCATTAGGTTTTATTTACTGAGAGTGTTAAAAATGACATTTTCATCCTTTTATTTTTACTAGTCTGTAGTCTGACCAGTTCAAAGGAACCTCTTATAATGCTTCAGCCCCACCATTGAGTCACATTAAGGCAGCAAAATCGGTCAGGAAACAGTGCATGTGAAAAAACTGTGAGTTAAGTAATGGAAGGAAATTGTTTTCAAACATCCTACTTTCAGAAACCTACAATTATATTTCTTATAGTATACTAAATTAACTAAAACTTGAATGTTTAGATGGCAGCCATTACGATCATATTTTTTTTTATATTTCAACCTAAATGCTTTAACAGTACACATTACCAATGAAACAGAGTCTAAGAAGCTACTTTAAAATACAACTACAGGGCTTCCCTGGTGGCACAGTGGTTGAGAGTCCGCCTGCCGATGCAGGGGACACGGGTTCGTGCCCCGGTCTGGGAAGATCCCACATGCCGCGGAGCGGCTGGGCCCGTGAGCCATGGCCGCTGGGCCTGCGCGTCCGGAGCCTGTGCTCCACGGCCGGAGAGGCCACAGCAGTGAGAGGCCCGCGTACCACAAAAAAAAAAAAAAAAAAAATACAACTACATAAAAACTCAGAGACAATGAATGTTATTTTATACGAATAACAAAAGTAAATCTGTCACTGGTTGTGAATTTGGTTATTTTTCAACTCATGTATATTAACTATGTCAATTTTCATGTTCCTGTGTTAAAAATAATTAATATATACAGTGCATTCAGTGTATTTTAAGAAGCACCTTGGTTCTCAGGCCAATAACTATAAAATAATGCCTAAGGCATAAAGTTACTGAAATTCTGACATTATTCTAAGGCTGAGGGCATAATATCAAAATAGAGGTAGCTTATATGAGCAATATTTTTTCATATTTTACATAAAAATTTAGCTTTTAGTATGTGTGAACCTGGTAAAGTTTTAATGTGAACTCTGCAACAGAATTCATCACCTCTATTCTTTATATCACAACTGTTTTACACAAAGTGACCTACTAATAATACAATATGTTTTACGTGTGTAACCACCAGTAGGCAGTAAAAGTGCTGCTTCTGTAGATTTTGTCCCACTATGTATATGTAAGCATAGCCTATGTGGTGTGTTTATTCACCCAATATCACTACATAGTGGTTGAGTCTACCTACAGCTATATTCTTTCTGGATATAGGTATATAAAAATCACAAGAATAACTGGTGCAATTCTATAAGCTATACACTTTTTAGAGCCTAGGGAAAAAATTTTCCTGTCAGGGAGACTGGTTGGTGAATCTTCCACTTGTCTACAGACATTTGTGCATAAGTAGGACAGTGGATATCAATTCGTATTCTCCCCTGCCTGGCAGGCATTTCTGGCCATAGAGGAGGTAAGTACCAAAGGGGATGTCCATATCTGCCCAGCCGAAAACCTGGGTCACTGCCTGACTTGGGACGTAGCTCATCTTACCTTCTTTCTTTTTTTTTTAATTGAGGTATAGTTGACATACAATATTATATTAGTTTCAGGTGTACAACATAGTGATTCAAAATTTTTATAAATTATACTTCATTTAAAGTTATTTGAAAACATTGGCTATATTCCCTGTGCTGTATAATGTATTCTTGTGGCATTTTTATTTTATGCCTAGCAGTTTGTACCGCTTAATCCCCTACCCCATCTTGCCCCTCCACCCTTCCCTCCCCTAACTGATAAATACTAGTTTGTTTTCTGTATCTGTGAATCTGTTTCTGTTTTGTTATATTCATTTGTTTGCTTTATTTTTTAGATTCTACATATAAGTGATAACATACAGCATTTGTGTTTCTCTGACTTATTTCTCTAAGCCTAATACCCTTCAGGTCCATCCATGTTGTTGCAAATGAAAAAATTTCATTCTTTTTTACTGCTGAGTAGTATTCCATTGTGTGTGTGTGTGTACACCACGCCTTCTTTATCTATTCATCTGTTGATGGATAGTTGGGTTGTTTCCATATCTTGGCTATTGTAAATAATGCTGTTAGGAATATTGGAGTGCACATATCTTTTAGAATTAGTGTTTTTATTTTCTTTGGATATATATCCAGGAGTGGGATTGCTGGATTATATGGTAGTTCTATTTTTAGTTTTTTTGAGGGACCTCCCTACTGTTTTCCATAGTGACTGCACCAATTTACATTCCTACCAGTAGTATACTAGGAGTCCCTTTGCTCCACATCCTTGCCAACATTTGTTATTTGTGGTCTTCTTGATGATAGCCATTCTGACAAGTGTAAAGTAATATCTCGTTTTGATTTGCATTTTTCTAACAGTTTAGCAATGTTGAGCATCTCTTCATGTTACTTGTAGCCATCTGTATGTCTTCTTTGGAAAAATGTTCATTCAGGTCTTCTTTCCATTTTTTGATTGGGTTGGGGTTTTTTTGATATTTAGTTGTATGAGTTGTTTATATATTTTTTATATTAACTCCTTATCCGTCATGTCATTTGCAAATACGTTCTCCCATTTAGTAGGTTGTCTTTTCATTTTGTCTATGGTTTCACTTGCTGTGCAAAACCTTTTGAGTTTAATTAGGTCCCATTTGTTTATTTTTGCTTTTGTTTCCTTTGTTTTAGGAGACAGCTCCAAAAACATATTGCTGTGATTTATGTCAAAGAGTGTTCTGCCTATGTTTTCTACTAGGAGTTTTATGGTTTCTGGTCTTACGTTTAGGTCTTGATAAAGACCTAAATATAAGATCATTTACCTTATTTCTTGATTATTCTTCCTACCTACAAAAAATACACAAGTATGAGACTTTCTCTACTATAACCATCACTGGATTTTTTTATCTATATAATTTTTGTGCGAGGACTGTATATGAATCACCCAAATCTGGGAGATGCTTTTCTTGAACATTCTCTCCCTTCACTCTGGTAAAAAATTTTGGAAGGTATTGCCCTATAAAACTAAGAGGTAAAAGGTTAAGTTTCTTTGAAGCACCCCATGTTGTATAATTTGACAGTCACCTGAGGTTCACATTTCCAAAGAAAGCAGCTGGGAACTCATAGCATCTCATGGTAATAGGCCAGCTCTGTGAGAGCTGTGTCAGATACTAGAGCTTGATATGCGCCACCTCTCCCAGCTCAGGAGAGGCTCACTTACATAGCCCTCCCTCTTATGCTCAGCAGCCAATTTATTCCCTTTTGAACTACCTCAAGTATGCTTCAAAAACAAAATACAATAAAAAGAATTCCATGGCTAAGTGGGATTTAATCCAAGTATGTTACATTATAAAATCGACCACATATCCATCACAGCAGCTTATTAAAGAAAAAAACATATGAATACATTAATTGACACACAAATAATCTGATGGAATACACCATTTAGGATAAAAACCCTCAGTAATGAGGAATACAGGGTAACGTTCTCAGTTTGATAAAGAATATCTACGTATAACCTACAGCAAACAGCATACTTAATGGAGAGAAACTAGACAAGTTCCCTTTAAGATCAATAACATGGCGATTATGTCCTTGCTCACCAGTCCTAATCAACATTGCAGTGAAGTCCTAACTACAGCAATAAGACAAGGAAAGAAAACTTTATAGATTGGAAAGGAAGAAATAAGACTATGCAGTTATAGATGATAGTATTGTCTATAGTGGAAACAACAAAATCAACAACAAAAAACCCTAGAACTAATAAATGAGTATAACTAGGTCTCAGAATACAAAGTTCAGTACAAAAATACTAGCAAAGAACAACTGGAATTTGGAATTTTAAAAATTACCATCTGCAGTAGCACCCCAAAAATGAAATTCTTAGTTATAAATCTAATAGAACTTGTACTGGACATATAATTAGAAAACTACAAAGCAATGATGAAAAACTCAAAGAATGTCTGAATAAATGCAGAGAGATTCTGTGTTTATGGGTCAGAACACTCAATATTGTTAAGGTATCACTTCTTCCCATGTTGATAAATAGATTCAATGCAATCCAAATCAAAATCTCAGTGAATGGGGCTTCCCTGGTGGCGCAGTGGTTGACTCCGCCTGCCGAAACGGGATGCGGGTTCATGCACTGGTCCGGGAGGATCCCTCATGCCGCGGAGTGGCTGGGCCCGTGAGCCATGGCCACTGAGCCTGCGCGTCTGGAGCATGTGCTCCGCAATGGGAGAGGCCACAGCAGTGAGAGGCCCGCGTACCGCAAAAAACAAAAACAAAAACTCAGTGAACTATTTCACTGATGTTAAAAAACTGATTTTAAAATTTATATGAAAAGACAATCACCTAGAATAGCTAGAATAACAAAATACTGAAGAACTAAGTTGGAGAATTCACACTCCCTGATTTCAAGACTTACTATAAAGGTACAGTAATGAAGACAAAATGGTACTGACAATAGACACAAACAGAATTTTGTGTCCATATGTTTAGGCCTATACAATACAGTCAAATGATCTTTGAAAAAGAAGCAAAATAAATTCAATGGAGAAAGAACAGTCTCTTTAAGAAATGGTGCTGGAAAAATTGAACATGCATATGTAAACAAACAAAAATACTGGGACACAGATCTTACACCTCTCACAAAATTAACTTAAGATGGATTATAGACCTAAATGTAAAATTGAAAATACAATACTTCTTGAAGAAAATATATAAGAAAATATACATGACCTTGAGTTCAGTGGTAAGTTTTAAAAATGCCACCGGTGGCACAATTTATGCTACAAAAAATGGATTAACTTGGACTTTATTAAAATAATAATCTATCCATATTAGTTAATGATGACAAAGTTTTCATATAAGTGAAAAATATTAATAAGGGAATCTAGGTATGGTTATATGGGAACTCTGTACTATCTTCAAAACAATTTGAAATCTAAACCTGTTCTAAAATTAAAAGTTTATTTTAAAAAATTTAAAAGACAAGTATTCTGAGCTACATAACACCTCTGATAATTATGCAATCAATATATTCTAGGCTCTGGAGTGATAGTAGCAAGAGAGATGAAATCCATGCTTTCACAGAGCTTCCATTCTAGTGAAAAATCAGCAAAACAAATGTATAATAAAATGTCATATACTAATAATGCAGTGAAAAACTATAAATCTTGCTGAAAAAATATAGGTGGGTAGAGGGGTGCTCTCTCTTTTTTTTTTTAAACATCTTTATTAAGGTATAATTGCTTTACATTGTTGTGTTAGTTGCTGCTTTATAACAAAGTGAATCAGCTATACATATACATATATCCCCATATCTCCTCCCTCATGCATCTCCCTCCCATCCTCCCTATCCCACCCCTCTAGGTGTTCACAAAGCACCTAGCTGATCTCCCTGTGCTATGCGGCTGCTTCCCACTAGCTATCTGTTTTACATTTGGTAGTGTATATATGTCAGTGCCACTCTCTCACTTCATCTCAGCTTATGCTTCCCGCTCCCCATGTCCTCAAGACCATTCTCTACATCTGCGTCTTTATTCCTTTCCTGCCTGTACGTTCTTCAGAACCTTTTTTTTTTTTTAAGATTCCATATATATGTGTTAGCATATGGTATTTGTTTTTCTCTTTCCGATTTACTTCACTCTGTATGACAGATTCTAGGTTCATCCACCTCACTACCAATAACTCAATTTTGTTTCTTTTCATGGCTGAGTAATATTCCATTGTATATATGTGCCACATCTTCCTTATCCATTCATCTGTTGACGGACACTTAGGTTGCTTCCATGTGCTGGCTATTGTAAATAGAGCTGCAGTGAACATTTTGGTACATGACTCTTCTTGAATTATGGTTTCTCAGGGAATATGCCCACTAGTGGGATTGCTGGGTCATATGGTAATTCTATTTTTAGTTTTTTAAGGAACCTCCATACTGTCCTCCAGAGTGGCTGTATCAATTTACATTTCTACCAATAGTGCAAGAGGGTTCCCTTTTCTGCACACCCTCTCCAGCATTTATTGTTTGTAGATTTTTTGATAATGGCCATTCTGACTGGTGTGAGGTGATACCTCATTGTAGTTTTGATTTGCATTTGTCTAATGATTAGTGATTAGTGATGTTGAGCATTCTTTCATCTGTTTGTTAGCAGTCTGTATATCTTCATTAGAGACTGTCTATTTAGATCTTCTGCCCATTTTTGGACTGGGTTTTTTGTTTTTTTGATATTGAGCTGTGTGAGCTGCTTGTAAATTTTGGAGATTAATTCTTTGTCAGTTGCTTCATTTGCAAATATTTTCTCCCATTCTGAGGGTTGTCTTTTTGTCTTGTTAATGGTTTCCTTTGCTGTGCAAAAGCTTTTAAGTTTCATTAGGTCCCATTTGTTTATTTTTGTTTTTATTTGCATTTCTCTAGGAGGTGGGTCAAAAAGGATCTTGCTGTGATGTATGTCATAGAGTGTTCTGCCTATGTTTTCCTCTAAAAGTTTTATACTGTCTGGCCTTACGTTTAGGTCTTTAATCTATTTTGAGCTTATTTTTGTGTATGGTGTTAGTGAATGTTCTAATTTCATTCTTTTACATGTAGCTGTCCAGTTTTCCCAGCACCACTTATTGAAGAGGCTGTCTTTTCTCCATTATATATTCTTGCCTCCTTTATCAAAAATAAGGTGACTATAGGTGTGTGTTTTTATCTCTGGGCTTTCTATACTGTTCCGTTGATCTATATTTCTGCTTTTGTGCCAGTACCATACTGTCTTGATTACTGTAGCTTTGTAGTATAGTCTGAAGTCAGGGAACATGATTCCTCCAGTTCTGTTTTTCTTTCCCAAGATTGTTTTGGCTATTCGGGATCCCTTTGTTTCCATACAAATTGTGCAATTTTTTGTTCTAGTTCTGTGAAAAATGCCATTGCTAGTTTGATACAGATTGCATTGAACCCGTAGATTGCTTTGGGTAGTATAGTCATTTTCACAATGTTGATTCTTCCAATCCAAGAACATGGTATATCTCTCCATCTGTTTGTCTCATCTTGAATTTCTTTCATCAGTGTCTTACAGTTTTCTGCATACAGGTCTTTTGTCTCCTTAGGTAGGTTTATTCCTAGGTATTTTATTCTTTTTATTGCAGTTGTAAATGGGAGTGTTTCCTGAATTTCTCTTTCAGATTTTTCACCATTAGTGTATAGGAATGCAAGAGATTTCTGTGCATTAATTTTGTATCCTGCTACTGTACCAAATTCATTGATTAGCTCTAGTAGTTTTCTGGTAGAGTCTTTAGGATTCTCTATGTATTGTATCATGTCATCTGCAAACAGTGACAGCTTTACTTCTTCTTTTCCAATTTGTATTACTTTTATTTCTTTTTCTTTTCTGGTTGCTGAGGCTAAAACTTCGAAAACTATGTTGAATAATAGTGGTGAGTGTGGACAACCTTGTCTTATTCCTGATCTTAGTGGAAATGGTTTCAGTTTTTCACCTTTGAGAACGATGTTGGCTGTGGGTTTGTCATATACGGCTTTTATTAGGTTGAGGTAATTTCCCTCTATATCTACCTTCTGGAGAGTTTTTATCATCAATGGATGTTGAATTTTGTCAAAAGCTTTTTCTGCATCTATTGAGATGATCTTATGGTGTTTCTCCTTCAGTTTGTAAATATGGTGTAACACATTGATTGTTTTGCATTTATTGAAGAATCCTTGCATCCCTGGGATAAACCCCACTTGATCATGCTGTATGATCTTTTTAATATGCTGCTGGATATTTTTGCTAGTATTTTGTTGAGGATTTTTGGCATCTATGTTCATCAGAGATATTGGCTTGTAGTCTTCTTTTTTTGCAACATCTTTGTCTGGTTTTGGTATCAGGGTGATGATGGCCTCGTAGAATGAGTTTGGAGGTGTTCCTCCTTCTGCCATATTTTGGAAGAGTTTGAGAAGGATAGGTGTTAGCTCTTCTCTAAATGTTTGATAGAATTCGCCTGTGAAGCCATCTGGTCCTGGGCTTTTGTTTGTTGGAAGTTTTTAAATCACAGTTTCAATTTCAGTGCTTGTGATTGGTCTGTTTATAGTTTCTATTTCTTCCTGGTTCAGTCTTGGAAGGTTGTGCTTTCCTAAGAATATGTCCATTTCTTCCAGGTTGTGCATTGTATTGGCATACAGTTGCTTGTAGTAATCTCTCATGATCCTTTGTATTTCTGCATTGTCACTTTTTACTTCCCTTTTTTCATTTCTAATCCTGTTGATTTGAGTCTTCTCCCTTTTTTTCTTGATGAGTCTGGCTAATGGTTTATCAGTTTTGTTTATTTTCTCAAAGAACCAGCTTTTAGTTCTGTTGATCTTTGCTATTGTTTCCTTCATTTCTTATTCATTTATTTCTGATCTGATTGTTATGATTTCTTTCCTTCTGCTAACTTTGGGGTTTTTTGTTCTTCTTTCTCTAATTGCTATAGGTTTAAGTTTAGGTTGTTTATTTGAGATGTTTCTTGTTTCTTGAGATAGGATTGTATTGCTCTGAACTTCCCACTTAGAACTGCTTTTGCTGCATCCCATAGGATTTGGGTCATTGTGTTTTCATTGTCATTTGTTTCTAGGTATTTTTTGATTTCCTCTTTGATTCAGTGATCTCTTGGTTATTTAGTAGCATATTTTTTAGCCTCCATGTGTTTGTATTTTTTACAGATTTTTCCCTGTAATTGATATCTAGTCTTATAGCATTGTGGTCAGAAATGATACTTGATACAATTTCAATTTTCTTAAATTTACCAAGGCTTGATTTGTGACCCAAGATATGATCTATCCTGCAGAATGTTCCATGAGCACTTGAGAAGAAAGTCTATTCTGTTGTTTTTGCATGGAATGTCCTATAAATATCATTTGAATCCATCTTGTTTAATGTAGCATTTAAAGCTTGTGTTTCCTTATTTATTTTCATTTTGGGTGATGTGTCCATTGGTGAAAGTGGGGTGTTAAATTCCCGTATTATTATTGAGTTGATTTCCCCTTTTATGGCTATTAGCATTTGCCTTATGTACTGAGGTGGTCCTATGTTTAGTACATGAATATTTACAGTTGTTATATCTTCTTCTTGGATTGATCCCTTGATCATTATGTAGTGTCCTTCTTTGTCTCTTGTAATAGTCTGTTTTGTCTGGTATGAGTATTGCTATTCCAGCTTTCTTTTAATTTCCTTTTGCATGGAATATATTTTTCCATCCACTCACTTTCAGTCTGTATGTGTCCCTAGGTCTGAAGTGGGTCTTTTGTAGACAGCATATATAGGGTCTTGTTTTTGTATCCATTCAGCCAGTCTATGTCTTTTGGTTAGAGCATTTAATCCATTTACATTTAAGGTAATTATTGATATATATGTTCCTATTACCATTTTCTTACTTGTTCTGGGTTTGTTATTTTAGGTCTTTTCCTTCTCTTGTGTTTCCTGCCTAGAGAAGTTCCTTTAGCATTTGTTGTAAAGCTGGCTTGGTGGTGCTGAATTCTCTTAGCTTTTGCTTGTCTGTAAAAGTTTTAATTTCTCAGTCAAATCTGAATGAGATCCTTGCTAAGTAGAGTAATCTTGGTTGTAGGTTTTTCCCTTTCATCACTTTAAATATGTCCTGCCACTCCCTTCTGGCTTGCAGAGTTTCTGCTGAAAGATCAGCTATTAACCTTATGGGGATTCCCTTGTGTGTTATTTGTTGCTTTTCCCTTGCTGCTTTTAATATTTTTCTATTTATTTATTTATTTATTTACTTATTTATTTATTTACTTATTTATTTATTTACTTATTGATTGATTGATTGATTGATTGATTGTACGCGGGCCTCTCAGTGTTGTGGCCTCTCCTGTTGCGGACAGAGCACAGGCTCCGGACGTGCAGGCTCAGTGGCCATGGCTCACGGGCCCAGCTGCTCCGCAGCATGTGGGAGCTTCCCAGACCGGGGCATGAATCCATTTTCCCTGCATCAGCAGGCAGACTTTCAACCACTGTGCCACCAGGGAAGCCCCAAGCCTTAAATGTCTTTTATGGTCATCTTGGAAGCACCCTTCACTTCTCTCCTGTATTGGTTGCCTTGTTTCTGGGATTCTATATCCATGTGTAATTTGGATTACTTCTTCCTTTTGTGGAATACATTCTCTAGTAGGTTCCTGAGAAAAGGATCATGAGAAGTGCATTTTTGTTCTGAGATCTGCATATCTGAAATGCCTTTTTTCAGGTATCACATTTAATTGATAGTTTATCTAGGTATAGAATTAAAGATTGAAAGTAATTTTCACATAACATTTTGAGGACATGTTCCATGGCTTTCTAGTTTCCAAAGATGCTGTTGAAAAGTCTTGTTATTCTCATTCTCTTCTATTTAAAAATGAGAAATTTAGTTTTTATTCTACCTATGCTTTGAACCTAAATTCTGGCAATGCCATTTTGGCATCTGTGTGATCTTAGTTATTTAAATCCTCTATGCCTCAATTTTCAGGTCTGTGAATTGAGGATAGTAACAGTACCTACCTTGTAAAATTGTTCTCTGGATCAAATCAGTTAATATATGTAAAGCACTTACAATAGAGTCTGACAAATAGCAAATGGTCTGTAGGTATTTGCCGTCATCTTCTTCATTATCATCATCATTCCATTAGGAATCTATTAATATTTAAGGAATTTAAAGCAGGAATGTGTCATGAAGAGACAGTCACCCTGGCTGCTGGGTAGTGGCTGGTTTAGAAAGTGAGGAAGACATAAAGTATAGACACAAGTTAGAGGTGACTACTTCTAAATGAACCCTCTGTATGTGAGTGTTGTGAATCAGAAGTGAAGACTAAGTTTGGGTGGTACAGGGGCAGTAAACAAAAAGAATTTAAAATATCATTTCCTATTCTCTCAGTGAAAAACCTTAACCACCCAATAGACAGACTGAGCATTTTCATGGCTCTGGAGAAGCTGCGGCACAGCAATTTGAACAAACAGAAATACTTTATTATGTGGTACTTCCACAAAAAAGCATTACAAGTTGATATGGGGGAAATTGGAACTTTATCCTGCTTTCTCACATGCATTTAACAGTTTAACTTTGTTTTTAATTGCAAAAGGGAAAGTGGGAGCAGAAGTCTCCATAATGGTTTCTACTGCTTTGGCCATTGAAGGTTTTAATTCAGACCTGGCTCTGAAGGCATTATGTTCTCCCTGAAGAACAGAAATACACTCCACCACACCTTTGCTCGTTTAAAGAACATTACACCTGGGCTTCCCTGATGGCGCAGTGGTTGAGAGTCCGCCTGCCGATGCAGGGGACACGGGCTCGTGCCCCAGTCCGGGAAGATCCCACATGCCGCGGAGCGGCTAGGCCCGTGAGCCATGGCCGCTGAGCCTGCGCGTCTGGAGCCTGTGCTCTGCAACGGGAGAGGCCACAACAGGGAGAGGCCACAACAGTGAGAGGCCCGCGTACCGCAAAAAATAAATAAATAAATAAATAAATAAATAAATAAATAACATCACACCCATGGCTGTGCATGTAATCTTCATGAATCACAGGGAAGAAAGGTATTAGCTAAGAATTCTAATCATTGATTGCCCACATATCATTCACTTTTCTCTCTTCATTAATTAAAAACTCACTTTTACCATATAGGCAACTGTGGCCATGTCAAGATTGAATCATAGTATCTCTGACGGAATAATTAAGCTTTCATCAAAGAATCATTTTTGAGAAGAGAACATATTTAAAGAAATTTAAATATCATAGCCAGATAACCTAGGAAAAGAGTTTGAATTTGGCTATCCAACTCATTTCTAAGAAAAAAAAAAAATTTTGTTGTTTTTCTATTCCCACAGTGTTCCAAAATGTGACTACTAGTAATTTGTCCCCTCTGTTCTTTCTTCATTCACAAAATATACCTGTGTGGCTGCTGCTCTGAGTGATATTGAGCCAAGTTTACACCTCCATTATATTTTTATGCCATCCAATTTAAATTATTTTTATGATACAGAGTCTAGGAAGGAAGGGGTGCCTCACAGCCTGGAACATCTGGCAGTGCAGTAGGTGTCAATAGAATAATCAGTTGCTCCCGTGGTTAATTCTTGCCCCGTCCTCTCACAGAAAGTGGGGGCATAAAGAACGTGATACTTAATTCGCAGCCAGAAGAAAGGCCATTTAATTGGATTAGCTGGCAACTCCCTTTCATCTGTCTCTTCTTTTCCCCACCTCTTAATAAGCCCTCCCCCGACACACATCAGAAGTGACAGGGTTTGTCAGTTATGCCGAAAACAGAAGCTAATTTTTAGACAAACCTGTTGGTTTAACTGAAGGGGGCCAGGCCTCACACTGCTTCAGTCTAAAGCAAAGAAAATGCATCTCACTTGACCACCTCACCCTTAGGTGGTCCCTTCACCAATTGCTACCCGCTGCTTCCACCTGGACATTGGAGGGTCAGGTAATGCAGCGTTTTTCGCCGGTATAAGTGTTCAAATCGTCCTTCTGAAAGTTCAGGGCTAGAAGGCAGTGAGGTCCTCCCTGACTCTCCCGTGCAGTCAAATGTTACTTGGCTCAGCATCTGCAAGTTGTAACTCTAGGCTTTCTATTTACATGGTATCATTATGAAAATCAGCATGCAATACTCCCAAGCGAATCATCTTTTTAAATCAATGATAATTGAAAATGGACTTCATTCTCACCGAAATGGGTGCTCTGGTCTAGTACCTTATCACATGACTAGCAATGTTTGAGCCAGAGAGGTATTATCTAGTGGAAAAATTCAAAACTCATAATCAAGAAATTTGGATTCCATTCCTTCTCCAGGTAGCAAAGATGACGACCATATCAAACATTACTGAAAGGCACTATTCTAAGCACTTCACATACATTATCTTGGTGTCTTGGTTAAGGTGTACAAAACCCCTGTGAGCTAAGTTTTATTGTTATCCCCATTTTCTGGAGGAGGCAATGAGGACACAGAGTGGTCAAACAATTCACCCAAGTTCAAGCAGTTACTCAGTGGCAGAATTCAGGATGCAGCCGCGACACACTGACCCCATTGCTTCCATACATGTAAGCTGGGGTGAGTTTTAAAATTTATTTATGGGATGGCCAACAAGCATCTAGAAGAGATGCTGGACTTAACTCAGGAGCAGAGCCCAAGGAGCCCCTGGTGCCCAGGCATTAGGCATTAGTGGTTGCTCGAGTTGTGGGGAACGCCTGGTGGTCCTGGGTGAGACCAGATCAGTGGGAAAGAACAGAGAGACACTTAGGAGGACCTGCAGCAGTAGCTACCCACCAATCTGTACAGAAGTTTCTCAGTGTTTGTATAGCCAAAGTGGTGACTCATGGTGAATATCAGCCCTGTGATACTTGTACACCCCAAATTAATTTATCGACACAGATTCTAATAAGCATCTAGCAACAAACGACAGCAAAAGCCATATTCCGGCAGTTTCTTTTTTTTTTTTTTTTTGCGGTACGCGGGCCTCTCACTGTTGTGGCCTCTCCCATTGGGGAGCACAGGCTCCGGACGCGCAGGCTCAGCGGCCATGGCTCACGGGCCCAGCCGCTCTGCGGCATGTGGGATCTTCCCTGACCGGGGCACGAACCCGTGTCCCCTGCATCAGCAGGCGGACTTTCAACCACTGCCCCACCAGGGAAGCCCCCGGCAGTGTCTTTTCATTTCACTGCCTGTATCTTTTTGGTAGTAAGCACAGGGGAACATGTTCATTTGCAACGTTGAAGTCATTGCCATCTTAAGAAGCTGACTGATTGGACATGAAACACAAGAAGAGAGTATGTCGGGCTCTGCATTAGTCTTAATATCTTTAAAATAAAAAAAAAAGGCAGAGCTGGAGAATGTTATATGTGAACCCTATTTGGAAACTTCCAAGATCTTCTCAAAATATCTGAACTCTGTTAAAATCACAGGGGAATAAAAGACTTGCTCAGGTATGACTCATAGTAGCACAAAAGATATTTAGCTTTATAAGAAAGCTTTATGTTTGAAGAATATTCTCTTCCTGCTGCCGACAAATGGAGAAAAAAAGTACATTCATTTACTGAGAGCAGGATATGCCCCCAAATAGCAAACGAGGTTTTATGGAAGTCGCGTTTCAAGTTAGCTAAGATTTTGTCAATTATTTGATGGGTTTAAGCTTAGGGATAAATGTGAAGCTGTTATTTTTCTGATGAAGGCAGCGAGAGGGAAATGTGTGCTGAAGGAAGGAAAAGAGAAACTAGGAAATTCAGCTAACTTAATAGAAATCTAACGTTTGCTGTTGCATTGAATAATTACTTTTTTTTTCAGATTCCTTTGAAGATGAAAGGTTTTTGTATTAAAATTTTTTATTACCAGGCTATCATGGGGGAAAAAAATCTGTGCGATGTCTGTGCATTTCCTGTTTTAAAATATACAAGTGATCTGTTGCCTCTCTTTACTACAGTTGTTTCTGTTCCAGAGAGCCTTAATCTGGAGAGTAGGTGACATAAGCTTACACAACTGAGACTCTTTTAAGATGAGCAATGCAAAAACAACTTTGCTGAGTGTTTAGACGTTAGACATTACGGCAGTTTGTCCTCTCGCAGAGAGAAGGGCAGTGTTGTGCTGTGGATAGCTCTGGGGACTTGGCTAGATGACTCAGTCAAAGCCATTGCCGTTAGTGACTCAGATATAGTAATCCTCACCCAATTACCTTCCCGAGTGTATCTTCATTTTGTTAAAAAGTTTGAGAACAGCTTCAGAGATTCTAAATAAGTCTAAATGAGCATTACAAAGGAGAGTCAGCGACAAGTGTCTCTTGAGAAAGGTATGCCCTTCCTAGAAGCTCTGGATTTTATTACGGGCGCGCCAGCAGCGCAAGAATCTGGCGTAACGCATGATGACCAGATCTATTTTATATGCTGGGAAGTCAAATGAGTTCTCTAAGTGGCACGAAGCTAAGTACACCCACATAGTTTCTGAGCATCTCAGTTCTTCAGTGCACATTAAGCCTTTCCAGATTTATCCTCGGAGATTGGCTGTTTGCCAGAATTCAGACTCTGTTCCGTTGTGCAGTGGGCTGAGTATTCCCAGGTGTCGGCAGAGTTTTCTGCCTAGTCCTTATTTACAGTTTTTCTTAGGATTGCTTTGAAGTGTGAACAATCAAGTTGCAGCATGCGGCAAATTTCTTTCCACATGAGCCCTTTATTTCGCTTCCTATTACGGCTCTGAAACCTTCTTAAAACCGAAGTATTAATCTCTAACTCTTAAAATGCATTTAGAAAGATAAGTTCCTTTACAAAGACTTTAGAAACCATTTTATTCTCTTGTTGAGTAAGATAAAAATAGAAATAACCAATATTCTTCCTTCTCAACTTCTTCTTTGAGAAAAGAGTGGTAGTTTAGCAAGCTTTTTCACTTAATTATTAAAATGTACGAAACATCCTGTGGCTTGATGACACCACTATACAAGATGAGACTTGCATACTTCTCGCGTGTAATCTGTGTTGTGTATTATTTGGAATTCCTAACAAAGTTCCTAACACTGATATGATGACTCATTTTTAGTGCTAAATGTCACCTTTTGGGAAAAGGGAATATGTGTCATAGCAAGTGTACAAACCATGCCTAAACATCTATCTTCCTAATAATTTTCTCATTTCAGAAATTCCAAAACTAAAAGCAGGTATTCTGAATTTCCACCTCTCTATCCCCTTAGGATTAAAAGCTCTAACTAGAATTTTGTGGAGGGAGGCTACTAAGCCTACCTCCCCAGCACACTTTCCAAACACCCTTTAGAGGTGACCCTCTGCGGCAAGGGCATAGCCTGTACGGATCTCCATTCAGGAAGCTGAGTGGGGTGAGACAGCCCTCAGCCCTTGGTGAAGCCCTGGAACAAACGTCTACTTCAAACTCAGAATGAACTTGGCATTTCCACTTAAAAGATGCTTTGCGCTGCACACATTTTCTCCTTTTAACCCTGCTTCTTGGTGTGTGTTTCCAAAAATCACACTCAAGATTGTGAAAATAGTGTTCAGAAACAGGAGTGGTTTTGTGAGTGGGGGAGATCGGGGTGGTACATGGCTGCTGGGTGACCACATTAAAGGCTGTATCTCTGTGTTATCCTATCTCGATTTGTGGCTCTAACAAATGTTGATTTTTGGTGCCAAGGGGGCCCAGTGTGGATGACTTCTGTTCCTTTTGGAACTTTTCATCTTTATTTTTTAAATGTCACAATTTTAAATGATTTTTTTTCAGAGTCAGCCCCAGATAAATGATTCCTGGGAGGACTGTGGCCGTGATTATGAGCCCACTTACACTTGCAGTTGATGGCATGTTAAACAATAATGCTGGTAACGCGCAGCGATCAGTACCTGTAGCATTTTCAGCCCGACCCCAGGATGAGGTTAATGCAGAAGACAAATAGGAAGGGAGCATGTGCTCGAATTTTTCATCAGGCTGTTACATAAATAACAGATCAACATCCTCCTGTTCATACCACACCAGAGCAGAGGGAAAGGCTGCAGACTTCAAGCCATCAACGACTTAAAATTGCTGGTGTCAAAGCGATTTTTTACAGCAGACTGACCTGTTTTGCAGACCATTCTTAATAGCAGGGGAAGAGTTTGGGGCCTGGGCTTGGAGTACACAAGTGATTTCCAAATGACATTTCAGATGTAAAAATTCAGTCTGCCAGCATTTCTCCCCGCAGCCCTCCCTGCTGCAACCATACACAGGCACACATGCCCCATCAACTCCCACTGACACTTCTTCATTACCATGAAAAAGCCCAGGCAGTCTTAGGGGATTTTGCAAAGCATTCTTCCTCTTTTATACGCAGGCCCTCACTGATACCTCTACAAATGGTTTTTTGGAATATTATTCTCCGATAAGAAGTAGAGTTTGCGTTTTTAAAGATGTAGAGACAGCGGCTTCCAAGTTCATCTCTTTCACTCTTCTGGCCGTCGGCATTCACCTAGTGGGTCCCCATTGCGGGAGCTGAAAGGCCAAGTGACCTTTTTTGGGTGAACAGTCACAAAGCCACACTGGCACATTTATTAGGAAGAAATGTGGGCTCAGTTATGTGGTGTGAGAAGATTGTCAGGAGTACGTACCATTTTATTTCCTTAACCCAAACACAGCCTTTGTAGATTTCTTTGAATGTTCGAGTCACACCTTCCCCTTCAAATGATAAAAGAATTCAGTGTGAAATTTGCTTTCTAAACTCCCGTGAAGGTTCTGTCATTCTCCTATAACACTTCAGGTGTATATACAGGGAACACATTCAACGGATTCCCTTGATGCCTTCATGATCAGATGCAGGGGGGAAATGCCGTATGGGTTTCATTCTTATTTCTTACTCAGTCTTCTCCTCTGTATCATCTGAACTTGTTTTATATTGACACCATACTCTTCAGTAAAAATCAAAGCATGGGGTTATTTTTGCTGTAGGAGGTAGTACCGTTAACACCCGGTAAAAGTGTTTCCCACAGAAATTTGCCTCTAGAGAATAAGGGGTCTTATAAAATGATAATACTACACTGTGAGGTTCAAGTGGCAAATATGGATGGTGTTTTTTCAATTCAACATCCAAACTTATTTGGGTTGGGGATGAGCACTTTGCTGGTAATGTGTGTTTACTTACTTCCAAGATGTAAGATGCCAGATGAGAGCCGTATAGCATTTAAAGAAAATGATACTGTGACAATGTCAGCATTTCCGTTATAAGCCCTTTTTCTTCCTTCTAGGGTGTGTCAATATCTAGTAAAAATTGGAGTTATCCAAAAGTTAGCACATAGCCTAGCAACTACATTTACTGAAAATAAATTTTGGCTTTTTTTAAATGACAGTATTTCACCCACACAAGAAAGCGCATTTTTGCTTATTTTATTTTATGTTTTATTTCTGGCCTCATATGACTCAAGTATAGCTTCATTTTCAACCATTACCCCATGATGTTGACTGGTGCCTTTAGGCATTTCAGGGATAAAAATAAAATGACCAAGTTATTTTGTTTGGAAAAGCAGCTTCTTCACATGTGCCGCATTTTTTCCCCAATAAATATTTCATAACTTTAAAAAAGACAGCCTTATCCTTTAGCACATATGGGAGGCAGGTGAATCTAAACCAAGTGTATGTCCCAGAGCTCAGATTCCATCATTCACAACCAGATTCCACTTATCTGAAGTATCTCAAATACAGAGAGATGCATGACGAGCTCCTTAATATCAGTAATTGTTACTAGACACTTCTTTATTTAAAAAACACATTTTAAATTATTGTGTATTGTCAATACTGCATGTCAGGGAAAGGGCTAAGATACTTCTGTTTTGCTGGCTGGGGTATATTTATCAGTTTCCATTATGTTAAGCCATTTTTCCAAGTTATCAGACTAGTCGATCCACCTGGTAGAAAAGTACATCATCCTTGCCTCTCCAGATTTAGCCAACCTAGGAGGATGGTGGGTGTGCACAGAAGAAGAAAGAAAAGATTAAGAATCAAAGCTCCAATGATAACCAAATATGCCTCTTAAAAGTATCAAAGAAAAATTGCACCAGACAGAATTAAGCAGGCAAGGAAAGACTATTCAAGGTTGTTGTAATAGGAGTTGAGACTATTGCAATAAGGGAGAGAGGCTGAACTCAACTTCACTGGAACAAGAGGCAGGAGGATTTTTAAGCACTGAGGTGACTTCGTGGAAAAGTCCTGGAGGACACTGCGGGGAGTTGGCCAATGTGATTAGGCCATCTGTATTTGCTAATTGGCACTTAGGAAGTTAGCTCCCTATCCTCCCACCGAGACTGGGAGATGGGGCCCTGCCTTTCTTGATGAATGCATCTGAAAAGGATGGCTCCCAGGTCCTAGAGAAAGGCAAGTCTGGGTTGTAAAACTGGCAAGAGACTGGGAAAAGATTTACATCTCCAAGAGGCAGAGAGAGTGCAACTCCAAGTTTTCTAAAGTAAATGTTGTGAGAAAAGGAGGGCCAGGGGATTATACTCAGAAAAAAATCCTGTCCAAAGTTTAGTTAAGCTAACGAGAACATTAAGGCTGTCTTGGTGAAAAGACATATTGATCCTGAGGGAAGAAAATCAAGGGTCTAGGGACCAATCTTAAAAAAGATTTAAACTCCCAGTTTCCATGCATTTGAATTCCTGGGTTCCCCCAAATCCACAGGTTTTCTCTTACTCTCTCTAGCAGGCTTAGAGTCACAAGGGTAAGGGTAAGGAAAACTATAATGAGTCCCTTGGGTCTTTATTTTTTTCCTGCTATACCACTTGTTTATTTCAAATGGCAATTTCTGCTTCTGTCCTGGCAATCCCATCCTGGATGGTACTAACCTCACCTGTGCCAGTGAGGTAGGGATGATGATTATAACCTTCTTGATTATTCTTATTCCCAAATAATCAAGATCTTTTGGCTTGTATCATCTCCCAGGAACCTGACACAAAATCCCTAGGGCCTGAGCCAAACAATATTTGGAAGTTAGCACACCTAACGTTACATGTCTCTCATCAGGAGGCACTTGGAACTAACATCCCTGCAAATCCATCAGCCGCCTTCCCCTCCACACCCACTGTCTCCATTTCCTTTTTTCAATGCACTACTCAACTACAAAGTCTTCTTTCCATCTGACGGCTCTACTGACACCTTGTAAAAGGGCACTGATGACCTTCAGCAACTCCATAAGTAGAGATTTTTTTATTTTGCTATGCTTGTCACCCTCAGTCTTCATATAGAATTCACCACCTGTTTCACAACCAGCTCCTCTTTGACGATCTCTCAGTGCTTGGATTCTATGACAATGCACTTTTCTGGGTCACTTCTTATTTCTCTAATTTTTCTTCTTCTGTGTCTCCCATGGGCCCCACTTCCTGTGTTGGTGCCATGAAGGTAGGATCTCTCCTCACCTTTCTCTTGTCTTGATCCATTACTTGTTGTTGGGTCAGTTCATCTACTTCCACAGTTTCAACCACAACCTAACTACTGCCTTTGTGATGATGATTGAAATGACTACTTTTATAGTTTTCCGTTTCTATCTTTCCCTTTAAGCCCAGGCTAAATATTCCAACTGTCTCTTAGACAAAGAAAACTTAAGGTTCTGCTAACATCTAAAACTGAACATGCTCAAAATGCAATGACATCATCCCTACCTCTGCACACCAGTCTCTCACCTTATAGCCTTCCCCAGTCTACACATACATTTTATTCAGATTTCACAGATGAAGCTTCAGCTGTCCTTCAGCTTTCACCCTGCCTGGACTACTCCAGCCCTGCCTGGTGATACTCTGTGTTCTTGCCCTTCACGCTCTGCATATTGTTTCCATGCTGAACATTTACACACACCCCTGTTGAAATTCTTTATTTTATCCCTTGTTCAATTGTGACTTCATTTTGTGAGCAGTCCCCCCCCCCTTTCTTGGATTATAATTAATTTCTACTCATCACAACATTGTGACTATTCTTTGTGACTGTTCTTTATAACATTCACTAAACTCTGCTTAGTATTATAGTTTATTGTGTGCATGGCTTTCTCTTTCACTAAATGAAAAATACTTTGATGGCAGAGATTGTATCCTATTTTGCTTTTTATTCCCCAAGTTGTCTTTCACAGAGTAGGTCTTCAGGGTGTGTGTGTTAAATGGAAGATTTCAGTTCATAAATACGAAATATTTCCGTATGCAATCTAAACACGTTCCAGGATCCTCAAGGAATCCTAAGTGAATAGTCGACAGATACTAGAGAGCTGAAGATTTAACGGATCCACAGCTAAACTGGCGAGGTTAGGGCTGCGGGCGGTAATTATATGCTAGTGCATTTTTTGATACTTTACACCTCTCATATTCTGTGGACAATAGTACCTTAGTATTTTTTCAATTTATTTTTTATTGAAGTACAGTTGATTTACCATGTTGTGTTCATTTCTGCTGTACAGCAGTGTGACTCAGTTACACATATATACGTTCTTTTTTTCTATTCCTTTCCATTATGGTTTATCCCAGGATATTGAATATTAGTTCCGTGTGCTATACAGTAGGACCTTGTTGTTTACCAGCATTTTATTTTATGTTTCATGTTTTGAAGCCCTGAGAGAGGGGAGGTGAGAAGAGATGTGGTCTTCCCTAGTGACAGGAAAAGGTCTGGCTCTCCTTGAATTGGTCTTCAAAGCCCATTTAAAACATGTAGCCACTGTAATTGCAAAATCTCTATGTAAATACTTTAACCAGCTAGCTCTAAGTAGATATAACTGTTGGGAGCTGCCATCTGTTCATGTGGAAATATGTGGCAGAGAAGGAAACACAGAGGAATGTCATAGAAATTTCTTGCAAAAATAAGCAACCTTGAGCAAGGTTCAAGGCACTTTGGGATGGCTTATCCCAACCTGGCTGGATCACACGGAGGTGGCATCACAGTCCACTGAAGGAATAGGCTGAATAAGCATGGAATACTGTCATCCAGAGTGGCTCCCAAGGGCTCTTCTGATGTTCCTGTAGGAAACTTGCCTCATACACAGTACATTCTGAGAGCCACAGATGTCTCCCTGCTTTGAGAAAAATGTAGATACGACTACTAGTCAGTCTTAGCAGCTAATAATTATAATTCTTGTCCAAGACAAAGTTCAGCACTAAACCAAATAATACTGTACCTATAGAAACAGGATTTAGTTAATAGTTCAGCACCTACAATGAACCAGACACTTTATCTATATTTGTGTTTATTTTCACAAGCCCAGCAAAGTAAGTATAATTATCTTGCATTTTGATTTTGAAGAAACTGAGGCTCACAGACCAAAATATTTGTAGCAGACAAACTTGAATTCAGGTCTCTCTGACTGCAGAGTCTGAGCTCTTTTGATAATATTTTGCTAGCTCTCTGTCATAATTAAAATGCACCAGAGTAGTAAAGAATTACGTTCAAACTAAGATTTGAACTTACTAATGCCACTTAAAGTCTTCTACTTCTTACAGCTTTAAAATACAGATTATTTTTTAAGCTTTGAAAAATTAATGCGCTGGGAATTGTCAGGGTTAGGATAACTGCTTTGCTCTCCTACCAGATATTTCTTGGATTTTCAATCTAAGATACAAATGTTGGTGAGGATGGACTCAGACTTGTCCAACCTATGAGAGCCAGGAAACAAATGGCCAGGTTATTTGCTTTATTTAATACCATTATTTCCGTTTGGAGAAATGGAAACATCAGTGCACCCATTAACCCCACGTGCGCGACAGCCCCTGAACCATTGAAAGCCAAGCCTTTAGGAGTCTCAGCCCCAGAAGGGTCTGGAAATAGAGTGCTGTTTCTTGACCCAGTCCCCGACCCTTGCCCCTAGTGTCTGTAAAACTATTAGATTATAGTGTATGTAATGTATCACCACCAGGTGTTACTAGTTTTTCTAACAGCCCTTTCCTCCTGGGTCTCCAGGTCCTTGCGACTCCCTCCTCTACACTGTACCATTTCTGTGGTTCTTGCCATCTTTTCCCTGGAGCTTTGTCTCCTTTACAAGATCTCCTGTGATCACCTCAAGGATCTGATTCAGGATCCATATTCTCACCTGGAAATTAAAAATTGGCAACCTTCACAGTTGTTTTTTATAGGTAAACTAACTTGACTTACCACAATGTTTCAGATACTCAAAACATAGAAATCAGCCCACATTCCATATGACTTTGCCTCCCAAGCCACATGGACTTATAACTCTGGAAGGGCAGAAATCAGTCACTCCTACCCAAGTCCTATAATATTGATTTTTACCACCTACAAGTTTTCTACGTCTAACAAGTTTTCTGGCTTTCTCTCTCTCCATCTTTCATATAATGGAGCATAACTGATCTTGATGATATAAATATACACAAACATACATACATATGATCAATGGTTTTCATTTATCTTAAATTGTTTTATAATGTTTTAATTCTATCTTAGTATTTATTTTATTTTTCAATTTTCATGTATTTGTACAAAAAAGTTTTTTAAAGAACTCAGATTTTGCAAAACTGAAATGACTCATTATCAACTGGACAAGAATTTGAAAACAAACAGGTGAATTAGGATCAATATTCTAAAGTCCCCAAGTCCTCTTCACTTTTTTTTTTTTTTTTGCTTTGGCCAATTAAATAATTTCATAAAAGGTTTACAATAACATGTTACTCTTGGATTAAAATGGTTAGTCCTTTAGCACTTCAGAATTATAAACTCTGGTTCAGAAAAGCAAAATATATAGAATACAAGGAAAACAATGATCAGACTGAATGTACTGATGAATAACATTTTTAAATTAGGAAGGGAGGGAGTTCCCAACACCATTTAACTGAAATAAAATTAAAATATTGGAAGTCTTTGAAACAGTGACAACAGTTAGACTGGATGTCTAACTAAATTTCAGAAAGAGCCAGGACAAAAATAAGTGAGTGCCTGGGAGAGAAGAATCCTTGAAAGCAGCGCTTGGATCACATGGGCTTGATTACAACCCAAACTTGTCAAAACTTGTGAGACCTCAAGGAGGTTTATAAAATGTTTTTCACAGTGCCTGGAACATATTAGACAAACAGTAAACCTTTTCCAATCCCTCCTTTATCCTTTATACTTCCTGCCGTGGTATGTGCGTGCATGTGTGTGTGTGTGGTGGGAGCGTGGGCATTCCTCAGTATTGCAGTATGTGGAGAGCCTTCCTTTAGCCTCTTGCTTTTGTTTTGTTTTGTTTTGCCCTAAAAATCCATTTTCCGTATTAATATGGAACAGTCTCCACTGGTGGTAAAACTCCCCTTCAAGGAATAAGCGGGCCTTCTGAGAGAGCTGATAACTGTAAAACACAGATCAACAATCACAGAAGCAAAAAACACTTCAGAAATCATACAAATTTTAAGGAAATGTTGTAAATAGAAAGATATGATTTCATTTGACGGTACTGGAAGTATTCATTTTTCAGAAATTTAGCTCTCTGTAATTCTTTTATTTCTTTCACAAATTGGATAATTAATGTGAGTTAGTCAAAATCCTCTATGGTTACAATCTCTGTGATTCTTTAATATTATAACTCTGTGGGCTCATTTCTCATTTTCCTCCATACCTCATTTAAGGCTTGAAGTCAGTGGGAATTACCCCAGGCAAGATGAATTAAAGACTATCTGTCTAATCACTTAAGGCAGACTGTCAATTTTTAGAAATTATTAAGTACATCTACACAGTCATATGAAAATGTGGGTCTTCATAAAAACCCACATTTTTATATTTCTAATATAGATGGGAAAATTCTCTTTTTGAAAACTTAAAGCCTCAAAAGATCATAGAATTTTGAAATTATAAGCGTCTTACGAGTTACTTATTTATCACTCATTTATTCAAAAAATCGTCTATTGAGAATTTTACAGGCCAAAAATGTAACCTTTTTGTCAAGTTATTTAATCTTTCTGGGCCTCAGTTTCTTGGTTTGTTGAGTAGGGAAGGTGAACAAGATGAATTTTATGTACCTCTAAGCTGCAACATTCCACAGTTCTGGGCTGGTAACTTGTCAAAAGTTACCTAGCTAATTAGTGGCACAACCAATACTACAATCCAGAAGCTAGAATTTCCTGGTTACTCGTCTCGTGTCCTTTGCACTGTAACACATTAAGTTCCTAGATTTAAAAAAAGAATACTTTTTAAATCCTGAAAATTCTTCTGCATGTCTATAAAAGGTCACTTCTAGCCTTGCAACACATCTTGGATAGTTACATATGAGTTCTATTAATTAAGTTGCAATATACTATGTATTATAACTAAAAATTCAAAATCTAAACTAATACCAGGTTCTTCTATGTACGATCCACATTTTCTTTCCTTATTTTTCACAAATGACATACCATTTCGATATCACTTATATATCTCAACGCTTTGAATACAATCCCAGTTGGGTTTTTTTTCTTTATTTTTTTTAACATCTTTATTGGAGTATAATTGCTTTACAATGGTGTGTTAGTTTCTGCTTTATAACAAAGTGAATCAGCTATACATAAACATATATCCCCATATATCCTCCCTCTTGCGTCTCCCTTCCACCCTCCCTATCCCACCCCTCTAGGTGGTCACAAAGCACCGAGCTGATCTCCCTGTGCTATGCGGCTGCTTCCCATTAGCTATCTATTTTACATTTGGTAGTGTATATATGTCCATGCCACTCTCTCACTTTGTCACAGCTTACCCTTCCCCCCCCCCACGCCCGTATCCTCAAGTCCACCTAGTTGGGTTTGAGGCTCATAGCTGTCTCAGGGTGATTCAGGACCCAGGTCAGGTGGCACGCCACGACAACATATCAAACTCCTGCCCATATTTCTATAAAGGTGACAGCTTGTTAATGAACATGAGAAGTGACATTGAAAGAGGAAACTCTCTTCAACGCAGCCTGAGCCATGTGCCATCCAACTTGCCTTGGGAGTAGTGGGTCCCATTTTCTTCTGAATGTATAGAGAAGATTATCAAGTCTTCCATCACCAGCCGGAAGGCAAGAGTCATCCCCTTCACTGCCATATTAATTGCCTGAATGAGGCACTACATTGATGTCAACAACAAAGGGTCAGCCTCATATGAAGAGAGTCCGTAACCAGACTCATCACACGTTAAGGCTGAGTCTTCCTGCCAACATCATCATATCCCACACAGAGACCCTAAGACTCAGGATGGACTTAACACATGCGGCAGTGTAGTACAGTGCTAAGAATTTGGCCTCTGGAGGTAGACTGCTTTGGCTTAAATCCTGAATCTCTCACTAGTTGCTGTCTTTGGAAGCAACTCCCATCATCTTTTTTTTTTTTCCCCAACTTTATTGAGATAAAATTGCTGTACAACATTGTTTAACTTTAATGTCTAAGATGCGTTCATTTGATAAACTTACATATTGAAGTATGATGACCCATGTTAGCTAACACCTCCATCATGTCACATAATTACCATTTCTTTTTTGTGGTGAGAACATTTAAGATCTACTTTCTTAGCAACTCCCATAATCTTTTGGGACACTCATTTCTGCATACGTAAAATGGTGATGTTAGAATCTACCCCATAGGGTTGTTATAGAGATTAAAGACTTTCGTTTTTGCTCTAAGCAGGCCGTATTAGCTTTTATTATTGTTTCTCTATTGAGTATTCTTCCATTGTTCTAGTTACCAAACCTAGAATTACCAAACCGAAACCCTCTCACATCTTAAACTTAACCTGGCTTGCAGTTCCACCTCAGTAATATCTTGTTAATGAAACACTGTCTTTAACAGTCTCATGAATTGCTCATTTCTTTCTTTTCTTTCCTTTTTTATGTTTTTGGTTGTTTCCCTTTGAGACATTTTCTTACTTTGTGTTGTTTATAGCACTTAGTATTAATAACACATGTTATATTCTAACACATAATCAACATTGATGAACCAAAGTTCTATTTCTTTAATTTATTTATTCAACACTACATTATTAGTAACTATTGCATGATAAGCATCAGGTAGAATAATTGCAATACAGCAATACAAAAGCTATAATGAAATCATACATGAAGAATAATATTGGCACAAAGAAAGTAATAACAACTCTGCTTAGGACAGCCCCTCGCCTCCCCAAAGCATTACAAAGTATATTCTTCAATGGGGTTTTGAAGGATGATTAGGAGTTTTCCAAATTCGTATAGAGTGATAGGATAGACAAAGGAAAAAGTATGCTTATTGGCTCAGAGCCATGAAATAGTATTGCCAGAGATTAGACTAGCCACCAGGTAATGGAAGAAATGATACTGGATAAGTAATGATAATAATAGTTAACATTAATTGAGAGCTTCCTAAGTTTCTTAATTTCTAAGCACTCTATGTGCATTATTTCTGCTCTTCACAATGGTGCTTAAGAATTTATGATATTAATCCAACTTTACAGATGAAGGCAGTGAAGCTCAGTGGAATAATAGAGCTGACCAGAAGCAGAGGTCGAACTGCAGTTTCAGTCTGTCTCCATGCCTGCACTAATTCTGTGATCCAGCCCACCACTATGTCATGATTGCCTTATAAACCATGCAAACGTGTGACTTTAACCTTGTAGCAGTGGGGAACTATTGAAGTTTTAACTTGGAGAATAATACGACTAGATTACTGTTTGAGGATATTCTGTATACTTGTCAATTTTACCTTCCTGATAGGTTAAACTATTATTTCAAAGCAGGACTTAGTTCTTCTTTAATTACATAAACTTAGTGACTCCTAATTTAGTACCATAAAACTCATTATTTCATCGACAGATTTTTTATTGTCTCCTTTTGATTGCCACTGTGCTAGGAGCTGGTGCTTCACAAAAGAGATTTAAGAATAGCCACACACTGGCAGAAGAAACGATGGTGAAGGAAATGGAGAAGTATGAGATATAGGAGAGAGAGGCAGGGAGGGAGGGAGAGAAAGAAAGAGAGGGAGTCTGAATGAGAATAACCAATGGGGCAAGGTTCTAGAAAAATCTCAGCATGCTAGTAACAGTTATTATGAGAAAGGAGAAAATTATCCTATGCTTCAGATAGGCAAATTAACTTTATATTCTAGATTTCAGTTTAGATGATTAAATGTTTATTTAGTACTTTCAGTATTCTAGCTACTTAACTAGGATCTAGGAATAAAAAAAAACTAAGACATTGTCATTGCTTTCCAGTAGCTTCCAATCTTCTACAATAAAATCCCAGAGAAATAATGAGGGAGACCTGTATTCTAACTTTATTTGGCTACCCACTCTGCATCAGCCTAGGAATAACTTAATTAAATATTATTGTGCCTCTTTTTTCATAAATGTATCAGGAGTTGAAATCTATATTATAAAGACACATGATTATGTTATCTTTATACAGACTTTATTACATAAACATTGATCAGTATTCTCCAAAAATACTATACAAGACATCAAGCTAGAAAAGTTTGTTTCTTCTTTCCAAAATTCCTGGCTATTCTAACTATGGTAAAATTTCAGAATATTCTAGCAGCAAAAATCTTTAATCGATTTTTATTTATCAGTAGAGAGTAGATTCTCTGTGGATACATACAGAGGGTAATCTGACTAGAGCAGACAAATCACATTCTGCCTACATTTGAAATTGCAAAGACAAAGAACAGCCTGTTCATTTCCAGACTAACTTGAATATATGCTTTAGGCATGTATGCTTGTGTTTAGGTGTCTTTGAGTTATTCATTCATTCAATTAGGAAATAAGGTGCCTTATACTTCCAGATACTGCATATCAAAAGTAAAGCCTAATTAACAAAGAGGTAAACTGGAAAAACATCAGATGAAAAATCTTAGTGAGTGATTACATAGAAAAATTATTAGAGCAATAGTTTTTTAAGAATTGTTGAGTGAATGAATATTATCTTCTAGTATAATTTGGGTGTTCACTTAATATTTTTAGAGTATTATCATCAGGAAAGTACTTAGCATTTTATCACTGCATATGGAAGAATTTGTAAGACTAATTTGAAAAATTTTACATCTTTAACCATTGAGTATAATTTGAGTTTGAAGTATCTTAATGATTGCAATATGTATTAGACTGTGTATTTCATTTGTTGTTTTAACCTGGAAGGATCAGCTTCCCTAAAGCTCTCATGCCTTCATACACATCCTATTCACCAATGTTAGCTACTCATACTAAAATGAAGAAAATAAGTGCTGTATTTTCAGTCTCCTAAATGTTTGTCTTAGATTCAGGTCGGGCAGTAGATACCATAATATATGTGTATACACAGTAATAATTTCTCTCTCTGACTATAGCTAGACTCTCACTTTCTTTTCCTTTTTGGGTCACAGTTATATCTTACATAATCCAGCAGAGGGTGCTTCCTTTTTAGGGTTGGATTAGAAATGAATATAATCAGTAAAAGTTAAAATCTTTCATATTTTTTTTCCAGCGGTCAAGTCACATTCCCTTGCAGTTTTATGCATTTTCAGATGTATCCCAACAATAATCACCTTGCATTAAGTATCACACACTTTAACCAACAAATACATAACAGCACACATCTGTATGCATATGTGCAGGCTTCACACGCTTGTTCCCTTGTTTTTCTTAAAGGAAGTTATGATCCTAATCAGAAGTTCCAGGTATATTCAAATTAAGGAAGGTTTTTTTTTTTTTTTAACACCGTATTTTCCCCTCTGGGAAGTATCAGTGGCATCCACAAAAACAGTTTTCTTTGTTAAAAAAAAAAATGTGGCTTTCCAAAATAGTCCATAACAAAAGCATGGTTTTATAGCATTCCCAACATCACTGGCCATTCTAAGAGTAGATGGAAATGTAACCTCTTCTGAAGAGCAAAATAGCAAGTCTTTCAGGAATAGTCTACTTGGTAAATGCATGGCCCTTTATTTGCTTGTTATATAGGCGCAGTTCCTGAAATTGTCATCTCAGGAGGCTCCTAATGTATATTTTTTAATCCTCTTTCAGCATGTCACCCAGCTCAGAAGTATCTGGCCTTGCACAGGTGGTTCTGCTAAGGAATGTGAGGCTCTTAGAATGGTTTTGAATCACCCTTCTCAGAAGAGATAACTACAGTCACCGCAAAGGAGAAAGCTGAGATAATCTCAGCTATCAAACTAGTTTCAAGGGGTTTTTCCCTCCCACAATTTTATGATATATATGTATATGACAGTGCAGTCAATTTAAATAAATGGGAGATGATTTTTCCCTGAATAATTTTTTTTTTTTTTCCGGTACGCGGGCCTTTCACTGTTGTGGCCTCTCCCGTTGCGGAGCACAGGCTCCGGACGCGCAGGCTCAGCGGCCATGGCTTACGGGCCCAGCCGCTCCGCGGCATGTGGGATCTCCCCGGACCGGGGCACGAGCCCGTGTCCCCTGCATCGGCAGGCGGACTCTCAACCACTGTGCCACCAGGGAAGCCCTCCCTGAATATTTTCTAATCAAACAGATTTTGCTTTTGAATTTTCTCTCACATCCCTGATATTTACCATTAGAAGTCAGACACCCATTTAGAAGATAGGCCTTTCTGGAAATACAACTTAGTAGGATATTTATATCTATGAGTGCTGAAATAGCCCACAATGGAAGCAAAACACAAGGCTAAGAGAATGAGTTGGTTTGGGTGAGCAAATGTTTTATATCTGTGTACAAGAAAATTGAGTACATCTCTAACTTTAAATCCCATTAGAAAAGGTTGTGATTAACTGCAGGACCTCACTGATTGTTCAGGTAACAGATGGACATGCCACAATGAAATATTTCCCCTTTTTATTTACAAACAAAAGAGGATTTTTATGTGGGGAGAAATTAAAATGTTACTGAAGCACTGGTTGCCGAAGCTTAAATTCTTTCACATTAATATAGATCCTTTATTATGTAAAGTCAACATCTTTAATATTTTTGCATGGTTTGGGTACATAATCTATTATATTTTGTGATTTTCCTTCAACTGGGTTGGTTTCTTCCAAAAGAATTACGTACCTACAACATAATGAGGTAATTAACTAGAGAACCAAAGGTTTTTCTTCTGTTTCAGACAAAACTTGCTTCTAAGATAGAAGCGGCACATGAATTCTTTAGGGGACCATCTGCCTTGTCCTCCATTGTGATTTTGTTGTCAGCAATCTCATGTCATTTTGTATAATACCAAAAAGACCTGACCAAACGTTAAAAGGACAACTGAGGTAAAATGCCCCACATGTTGTTATGGTGCTTTAAAAAATATTTTAGGAGATTTGCCAATGTGATAAACTTCAATAAATTAGAATATTTCTCTAGATGAAAATCATTAGTATTTATTTTGACTGACAGCTGTGTTAGGTAAAAACCACAAATAATATTGTAGTAAAATACCCTAAAAATCATATTCAAATGATTCTGAATATATTCGGTTAAAATACATTTGAAAAGTCCTTAACCAAAACAAACAATATTTCAAGAGTAATGCCCACACAGTGGTTCACAGAATTACGTTAAAACAAACTCCACTATCTAAATTTATCTTTTCACTGCACAGCCTCTCTCCATTTGAAACCCTTTGTTGTGTAAGACATACCACAAGAGGAATAAAATAAATTGTAAAGAACCCAGGGAAAATTTCCAAAAATTACAATTGACAGTTTGCAAGATGGATTTATCTTTGGAGTATTCAATTAGCCCCTTTTATGTTGACTAACATACTGTAATTTTGGTATTGGTCGCTGTGATAGACTGAATAATGGCCCTCAGATATGTCCATGACCTAATCCCTGGCACCTGTGGATGTTGCCTTCTAAGGCCAAAGGGATTTTGTAGATATGCTTAAATTAAGGATCTTAAAATGGGACGATTATCCTAGTGAGCCCAGTGTAATCACAAGAGTTCTTCTGAGAGGGACACTGGAGGAGTCAGGATCAGTCAGATGGAAATGCAATGAAAGAAGAAGAGAGACAGATTTGAAGATACTATGCTGCTGGCTTTGAACATGCAACCAGGGGGCCATGATTCAAGGGATGTAGGTGTCCTCTGGAATCTGGAAAGGCCAAGGAAATGGATTCTATCCTGGAGCCTCTAGAAGGAACACTGACCTTCCAATCCATTTCGGGTTTCTGACCTCCAGAACAGGAAGAGAATAAATTTGTGTTAAGTCACTAAATTTGCGATAATTTGTTACAGCAGCTATAAAAAAGCTAATAGAGTGCCTATAGTTAATAATTAGAAGATTTCACATAAAAGTTAAGGTTTATTTAAAAAATTTTTTCTCCTTTAAAAACTGGAAAATCTGGCAAAAGTTGGAGAGTCACCTCTTTCTTGTAGCAATGGCTGGTTGTTCCCTTTAGATGTCATGTGTTCTCCAGTTTACCAAGGGCTCCATGAGGCCCTAATTTTTTTTTTCTTTTTCTCTTAAACTTGGAAGCTGGTGGACATCTGAGTTTGTGACCTCTGATAGGTAGGGTCTTAAATTTTGCATTTTACTTAATATTCATTTCACACTTCTTCATTTTTAAGAATTGTATCTATTTACTATTGTTTTTAATGGCATTCGTCTAAATCTACTGATTCGGGGAAATTTCATTCCCATGTGCTTAGTCATCTCCCACCATCCACCTATTTTTGTCTTTCCTTTAAACTTTCAACCTGTAGGTTGGCCACTCTTGGTGGGCCTCAGTGACATCATTTGCAGTGTAGGCCGTGTATTGGATGAACTGGATTCTGGAGTACTAAGATGCAGCCCCTGTTGTTCTTTCCCACTGCCAACCATCTCATCTGCTACTCTTTCATGAAATCTCAGGCATATTGGGCATTCTTGTGTATTAACAAGTAGTTTCACATTCTGGATGCTGAAAAGTTCAGTGCAGTCCAGCATTAAGCTTTGTCCCTTCCCCTCAACTTTGCTCTGCTTTAGGCTGCAGTGGGGAAGTAGTGTGTGTGTGTGTGTATGTGTGTGAGAGAGAGAGAGAGAGAGAGAGAGAGAGAAAGAGACAGACAGACAGACAGATGGACAGTGCTCCCTCTGGAACCTCTGAGGGAAAATCCATCTCCTAGCCTTTCCCAGCTTCTAAAACTTCACTCTTTGCTTCCTTTGGCTCATGGCCCCATCTTCAAAGCCAGCAGCACAGCATTTTGCTTCGGTCCTCATGGTGCAGTCTTCTGTAATAGTACCTTCCTCTGTCTCCCTCCCTTTTAAGACAAGGTCCTGTCTTAAAAGGACCTTGTTATTACATCATTGAGCCCCCCTGGATAATCCAGGTTACTCTCCCCAACTCAAGATCTTTAACTTGATCACATCTGCAAAATACCCTTTGCCACATATGGTAACGTTCACAGATGCCAGAGATTAGAATCTGGACATTCACGGGTGCCGTTATTCAGCAAACCACATCAAGACTAAAGAATCCAGGCCAAAAGGGATTTTACACTAATCGACGTCCTAACTGCCACATTCCACGGCCCTCATCCTACGAACATTCTCTGCTGCATTTAAGGTGGACAACCACTTCCTTCTTTAAAAAATTTCCTCCCACTGATTTCAGATACTCTTTTCCCATGATGGTCCTTCTTAACTACCTTTTCTTCTACTAGATTTTATTATCTTTTACCATAATATTTTCACTTTGCATTCATCCCACCCCTATTTGTCTACTCTCACAGCTCCCACTGTCCTAAATCCTGATGATTCCAAATCTGCATCACAGCCCTGATCTCTTTTTTATCAGTATTTGCAACCACATTTGGGGCATATTTTCCTTTAACTCACTATTTCCAAAAGTGAGCCAGTTCTCTTGTTCTGCAAACCTGTTTTGTCTTCCCATATTTCTTTTCATTTTCCTCCATTTTATTCTCATAGCCACTCTTCTTATTTAGGTCCTGTGGTCTTGTGCTTGGACTAATGCAGTATCCCCTTAATTACTAGCCAGACTATCAGTCTTTCCTCAGTTCTCCACATTACTGCTAGATTCTTGTTCTAAACCTCAGAAGTGATCATATCTTTCTCATATGTGAAAAAAACTTAGATAACTACCCCCACCGCAGGATAATTTTAGGATTTTGCCTCTCACATAGAATGTCATTTTCAACCTGGCCCCGCTCTTAACTCTTCATGTTCTCTTTTCATAATTTCTTTTCAACTCCCAGGCATGCTCCATGAATATTTCTAGGAATATGTCTTGTATTTTCCCACTGGCTGAGATTTGCTCTCCCTCTTTTTTCTTTTTAACATTTGCCTAAATAACATTGTACTTAGATAAAATCCTCCTCAGTCTCAAGGCACAACTTAAGTGTCACTTCCTCTGGAAGTCTTTTTCTATTTTCCCACAGCACTTTTTACATCTCCATCACAGTAAACAGTATTGTTTTTGTACATCTCTCTCTACTAAGAGTGCTTCAAGTTTCTTGAGGGCACAGATAATGCTTCATTCATTTTGGTATCCTTTGCACCAACCTAAGGCGGCTTGCCTCCTAAAAATCAGTGTTTAAGACTCTGAAGCAAATACCTGAGTTTTACTATTGGCTTATACTCTCTGTGCCTCAGTTTCTTCATTTATAAAATGGGGAGGTCTGGAATATAATAGTATGTACCTGAATTAATCTTTTTGAAGCATTTACAGTAGTGCCTGCCACATAGGGCTATCACATGTTAAATAAAAGTAAATAGATGTTTGCTGAATTACATTTGATTATTATTACATGTACAAACCAAGGTTTTTTAAAAATTAAGAATAAAGGGACTCAGTAGCATCCCAAAATGGACTCATTAAAGCACGCGTGAGAAAGGATACAATTATTCAGAAGAAGTAAACTAGTACAAGATGTTTTTGTCATAAGGTAAGAAGAATAGAGGTATGAGGGCGTTTCTCATCTTGTTCCCCTGATGCTGACTCTGAGCACACAGTTACCTCCAAAAAAATAAAATACTTCTTTGGTTGAATTAAGTCCATGGGACCACGAAGCAAAATGAGAAATTATCCTTTTAATTAGCTTCAGTAAGGTTCAATTAAATTATTTTCTGAGAATTAATAATAGTTGAAGAATTTTCTAGGTCTTCCTTTTAAAAGAAACATTTAAGTCTCTTTAAAAATCAAAACCATTACCATGAAAATTTCTTGACCAGAATGGAGAATTCTCTGGATAACCACAATTTAAAAAAAAATAGAATTAAGAAGTCTAATATTGTCACGATGTTTCTAAATTACTAGGATCATCATATAATTTGCCCAGAGGTCGTTCTTTGCGCAAGCCGCTTTTAGAGACAGAATTTAAGCAGGAAATTGAATCTGCAAAAAGAAGAATCAATGAAGCATTGTGTCTTGCAGTACTTACAGATGGATGGATAAATGCTCAAGGATAAGGAATCATTGAATTTGTGGAGATAGGTAGGAGAGGAGGCACTAGAATGAGAATCAAGAATGGGTTCTTGCCTGGCTAATTCTATACTTGATGTGTGGCCCAAGGCATGTTACCTGAACCTCTTTGTATCTGAGCTTCTTTGTCTGAAGTTGGACTAAATAATTTATAACATCTCTTTTAGCTCCAGCCATCTTTGCTTCTATGTATAATAAATAGTATGCACAGCTATAGTATTTTAGTGATATTCTAAGTAGTTTCAAAAATAAATATAGCAGATGATCTTTTGAAACTTGTTAGTGAATCTCTTCTCTTTTCTCTTGCCCTTTTGGGTTAAAGCATCCATTTCCTTAGTGGGATATTGGGATTTGTATGAAAATAGTATTTCACTTTTGACATTCAAAATGAGATTTTTCAGCAAGGCAACATACTAGCCAGCCATGCTATTATCTTAAGAGGATTTACTAAATTCTATCAGCTATGATCTATCATGATAAGAGCTCAGTCAGTAGCTTTGATCATGTATAGTTCTCTCATAATATAGAAAACAGGCCCCTCCAGACCATAATATCTGGCTCTGGAGCTTGCATGATATAAGGGAGATATGAAGTAGAGGTTTAAGGGAAAACTTAGCACTTTAGGCAACAGGGCAGTGGAAGGTTCATGGCCTGGTCATCTGTTCTGTCTCAGCTTCATCAGGAACTGGCCATTCTTATTGGTGATTCAACCTGTGTCAGCCATCAGCTGACCATAAATTGTCCAAATGGAACTGATCCTTTGCCCAGGCAGACTGTCCCATGGTACTCGGCTAGAGTGTCACTTTTACAGCTATTTAATTCCACCTCTTCTGGCAGTCACCCTGGCAGCCTCCCTGGCAGCTAGATTCAGTTCTCTCATAGGGCACACCAGGCCTTCTAGGTCCTTTCTATACCTCAGGAAGCCAAGAGCAGCTAGGGCCTATTTACTCACTTTCTTGTTCTCTCGCTGCCCAGCGATGCTGCTCCACATCTTCCCATCTGATAAACCTACTCATCTGGCCCATCTACCCGGGGCTACCAACTCCCAACAGGATGTAAAAAAATGACCCTTTGCTCTCAATTTACCTATGCAATCTTCAGCTCTCTCAGATTCCATGCCAGAAAAGGGAGATCAGAACACAAGCATCTTACCACTTGCTTCCCTTTGCTCCTGCCCTCAATCTTTAAAGTATCATCCCTCACCTCTACTTTAAGAGACAGGATTTTCTTTTCTCTTTTCTCTAATGAGAATTTTAACTCAGCAATGTCCTCCTTCTTCCTGACTCTAGTATCATAGATTAGCTTTAATAGTACACATGGTGTAGAAGGAAAAACTAGCTTGCTAATAAGGAAGTATAGAATTATTTTTAAAATATATACATTACACAAACTAGTGGCCTTGACTTCATTTCTCCATAAAATTTTAGTGTATGCTATAAAATGTTTCATACACACTTCAAAATAAATTAGGGAAATAAAATAATCATAGTGTATCTTGATTTATGAAACATACCATCATATCTCCCAATATACTTCTACTTTAAAAAGGCAGAGCATACAGACTGGGTGTTTGAACATTCAATTAAACTCAGTTTTTTGAATTATCATATCCAAAATGTACTAATCATTTTGTAAATTTGATAAGAAAACTAAGAATTATATAAATAACTGCAGTGAATTATAGAAAATAAAATGCTTAAAAAAGAGGGTGGCTCGTCTGAACCTCCTGCCCCATATTTTCTCTATCTGCTTATTCTCTTACTGGTTCTCCTGTGAGGAAGGAGGGAGCTGCTAATCCTATGGGTCTGAGCATACTGTGGGAGGTGTTCTGGAGAGCCAGGGCCCTCTTGCTGTATCATGAGAACTCTCTGTTACTAGCTTATGCTTATTTTCACTCTCACTCTCTCTCTGAATGGTCAGGTACTCTGAATTGAATGTTTGTGCACCTCCAAAATTCATATGCTGAAGCCCAAATCCCCAAAGTGATGGTATTAGGAGGTGGAGCCTTTGATAGATAATTTAGATCATGAGGGTGGAGCACTCATGAATGGAATTAGTGCATTATAGGAAGAGATATGAAGACAGGGCCCTGAGAGGGTCATCTGCATAGATAACAAAATCACCATGAATTGAGGCATTGTTAATATTAGAATGTAGAGAGCCATGAGCTACAGAGTTTTAAGAAATTTTTAAAAGTATGATTAAATTAACCTCTCAGCCTAAGATCCAGAAAAAATAAATAACCTGGTGGATAAACACATGAGAAATATAAATCTAGAAATAAAGTGGAAAATCTGGAAGAAATTGATAATTCCTTAGCAAAATATAAATAATGAAGGTGAATACAGGCAGAGTAGAAAATAAGAAAAAGTACACAGAAGAGATTGAAATAGTGATTTAAAAATTTAATGATTTAAAAAAAAAATCCAAGACCAGATGCTTCACAGTTCCATCTAACTTGTAAAATACAGATAATGTCAATTTTTGAGGCAATTTAAATACACTAGAAATAGAAAGAAATTAAATATAAAAGGTTATTTAGCAGAAGCAGTAGCAAGCATCAGTCTACCTGATAAAACAAAACCATTTATTGTAAAATAAGGAACAAGAATGGAATGCTTGCCATCCACTATTACTCAACATTTCTTCAGAGATTCTCCTATCTAGAATATAGGAGAAAAACTAACCAGTATCATTTTGGAAAATTATCTCTTTCTGGTAATAATATTACTGAATATCTAAGAATACCCAAAAGATTCTATTAAAAACTACTTGAATTTTGAGGAAATGTGGTAAGTGGCTTTATTAAGACAAATATTTAAATACATTTAAATGCTAGTAACTTTTTTTATACTAGCGAAAAGAAGATAGAAATTTTTTTTTTAAATTCCATTTTCAATAGAAACAATTATAAAATATTTGAGAATAAATTTAACATGAAAGTGCAGGACCCATAAAACCAAAACCGTAAATTCTACTAAAGCCCATAAAACAAGGGCAGAATAAATGAAAAGATATACCATGTTGTGGGAGGTGGTGATTTCTAATGACAGCTACAACAACAAATATCCCATCTTAAAATGTGGCGTTGGCAATCCTTCCCAGCCCAGGCATCAGACTTGTGAGTGAGGAAACTTTTAAGTGACTCTACTCCCAGCCGTCATCTTCTGCAACTTCCTGAGAGACCCCAAGCCAGAACCTTCTAGTCAAGTCACTTCCAAATTCCTAAACCACAGAAACTGAGAAATAATACCTAATAATTGTTATTTTAAGCTGGTACATTTTAGGATGATTTGTTACACAGCAATAGGTAACTAATACACATGAATTGAAAGATTTACTATAACATAAAATGTACATTATCCCTCAAATTAATAAGCTAAATGCAATATAAGTAAACACCTAATAGTGCTGTGTTTTTAATAAGATAAAAATTCCTATAAAATAGTAACTTCATGAGAACTATTTAAAAAATAAAAGTAGAGATACTTTTTTAGTTATTAAAATAACCAATAAAGGTATTTAATAAAAATAGAAATCGACAAATATTAATTGAAGTGAATAGAGAGCCAAGAGAGAGATTCAAGTGGGTAAGGAATTTAATACATAATAAACATGATAATCCCAGTGAGAGGAGAATAATGATTAACTTCAAAATGTTCTTGTATAAGTAGATATCCACTTGGAAGAAAATAAAGCTGGGCTCAATTCCATTTTAGATAAAATAAAGCCTTGTAAATGTAAAAATAAATAAAACCTTAAAAAATACATATTTGGATAAATCTTTGTAATTAAGATAGGATATCCAGCATATATTTTTAAAAATGATAGAGATATTTGCTACAGAAAAATTAAAAGACAAAGTAATCATAAAGTAAAAAAATGAGGAAAATATTTGTAATGCATAGGTAAGATAATATCTATAATATACCCAAAACACTTTGAAATTGATAAAATGATTACAAATGTGGTTAAATGATATGAAAAAGCAATTCAAAAAAGAGCAAATCCAAATGACCAATGAAAAAATGCTCAACCTATATACAGGTCAATGCAAATTAACTGTTAATTGAATCATAGATGCTTGGAATTCAACATCAAGCAAAAAAGCACAAAGTCAGTCTCATGAAACTTATATTTTAGATGGATGTGAAGGAGACAATATACAAATAAAAACATGTAACCCAGAGACAAGTGGTACAAAATTTAAAAATCTGGGTAAACATATAGAGCATGATGATTGGGGAGGTTGGCTATTATAGATATATTAGATTGGAAAAGCCTCTCCAATAAAGTGAATTTTTATCAGAGAGTTCAATGTGCAAGCCAGCACATAAATGGAGGCTATCACATTGCAGTTGTTAGATCAGAAAATATGAAAAGTGAGAATATTTTGTGCTAGTGGTATTCAAGCAAGTACATCCTGTTATACGTTGCTAGTGGAAATGTGAACTGTTTCAATCCATGTGAAAGCCTAGTAATTTCTATTACAATTGCACATGTCCTTCAACTCAGTAGTCTCATTCCAAGAAATATATCCCACAAAAACAACAAAACCAGCACCTTAAAGACTCATGTATGAAGGTGTTTAATAAAATATTGTTTATAGTAGTAATATAGTTTATTGTTTATAACTCACCCCATTCTAGATGAAGTAAAGCCTTAAGTATAAAAATAAAGCCTCAAAAATTCTAGAAGAATATATATAGATAGATAGATAGATAGATAGATAGACTTTTCTGATTAAAATGGGATATCGGACTATATAAAAGATAGACATTAACTATATAAAAATTAAAATTGTATAAGGCAAAGCAATCACAAAAAAAATTGCAGTAAGTAGTTCAATAAATCGTGGTACATCCCTGCCATGGAATAGCCTGCACCTATTACAACACCTATTACAAACAATGATTTAGGTCCATACCTGTAAGTATTGATAGATTTCTTTAATGTATTGGTGAGTGAAAAAGTAAGAATAAAGGGGTGTGTAAAACTATGATTCTATTTAAATGACAGGAAAAAGAAATCCAGACCCATATTTTAGGAGAAACTCTTGTTTGCTATTAATGACCTTCCTCTCATGTTGAAGGATATCTAATTATGATTCCCAGGCAGGTAAAGTGACATCAGTAGGTAAACTTGGAAAATATAAACTGTACATATTTCACGAATATCCATCATTTTGTTTATTTGGAGCTTGAGGACTCTTAGGAGAAGTTGTGCTGGTCTGCAACTCCAGGGGCAGCTATTGGCCATGGAGAAGGCCATTGCTAAGCTACTATGCAGCTTTTGTCATGGAGTGAGCCTGCCCGTGGGGAGGGCTAATTCTCCAGTCTCTACTCCTCTGTACCCTAAATCTAACAGGGCAGACCTTTGCCTTCCCCAGAGACACACAAGGTGGGGAACTGGCCCCAGCTGAACAGCACCTCCTACTGGGTGGCTAAGTCAGCCTGAATCTGAAACAACAGATCCATTTGGCTTTCACATTCTCCAGTTTAGCCTTGTATAAAAATGACATTGTTGTCCTCCATTTGCTACCTCTTTTGTTGTATTTCTCATTTTGTTTAGAACATAGGCAGTGAAAAGAGGAGTTATTATTCAACTCCCATCAAAGATAGAAAGACCATATACAATACTTATATATGATTATGTGATCATAGATAAGGGGATGGGGACTGCACACCAAGTTATTAATATTTGGTATAGCATTGGAAGGAGGAGAGATGACTGTGAAGAAACTGAGGAGGGAAAAGCTAAAAGTAAAAAATGCTATACTTTTTTTCACATGATTTAAGAATAAAAGTAAATGCACAATGTGTTCCTATTTTGGGGATATATTAATGATTGTGTATATATGAAAGATGCTTGAAAAGTTTCATCACTACAGAATTAATGGTGACATCTAATGGTGGCAGGATTTCTTTCATATACTTCTGAATATTGTTTGATCTCTTTATAAGACACATATTTTAAATTTTTTTGAAGTATAGTTGATTTACAATGTTGTGTTAGTTTCAGGTGTACAGCAAAGTGATTCAGTTATACATATACATATATTCATTCTTTTTCAGATTCTTTTCTCATATAGGTTATTATAGATTATTGAGTAGAGTTCCCTGTGCTATATAGTAGGTCCTTGTTGGTCTGTCTATCTTATATATAGTAGTGTATGTATGTTAATCTTAAGCTCGTGATTTATCCCTCCCCCCACCTCACGTTTCCCCTTTGGTAACCATAAGCTTGTTTTCAAAGTCTGTAATTCTGTTGTGTAAATAAGATCATTGTATCATTTTTTAAAAATTAGATTCCATATATGAGTGATATATGATACTTGTTTTTCTCTGCCTGATTTACTTCACTTAGTATGATAAATCTCTAGGTCCATCCATGTTGCTGCAAATAGCATTATTTCATTCATTTTTATGGCTGAGTAATATTCCATTATACATATGTACTACATCTTCTTTATACGTTCCTCTGTCAATAGACATTTAGGTTGCTTCCATGTCTTAGCTATTGTAAATAGTGCTGGAATAAACATTGAGGTGCATATATCTTTTCTATTATGTTTTTTTTCCAGATATATGCCCAGGAGGGGATTGCTGGATCATATGGTAGTTCTATTTTTATTTTTTTAAGGAACCTCCATACTGTTCTCCATAGTGGTTTTACCAGTTTACACTCCCACCAACAGTGTAGGAGGGTTCCCTTTTCTCCACACCCTCTCCAGCATTTATTGTTTGTAGACTTTTTTTTTTTTTTTAATTTACGAATATTTCATTGTTGTAAAGTTAAAGCCATAAAAATAATCAAATGGCCTACTATCATACCGTTAGAAGAAAAAAAAAAAGGTGTTCATGAGAGTTCCATATTAGAATACAAGTTTTCCTTAGGCACCTGTTTATGTATGCTATTCTGCTCTTTACAATAAATAATTAAATTTAAAAGACTTAATTCCTCACTTATAAGACCTTATTAGTTTACAAATTACATATTGACCTATGCTAAATTTTATACCAACCCATGCTAATGAATTCAGTACAGAAAACAAAAAACACTGCACTCAAGCAAACTACATATATATATATATATATATATATATATAACTTATATGAGAATTGCTACTCCAGCTTTCTTTTGGTTTCCATTTGCATGAAATACCTTTTTCCATCCCCTTACTTTCAGTCTGTATGTGTCTCTAGGTCTGAAGTGGGTCTCTTGTAGACAGCAAATATATGGGTCTTGTTTTTGTATCCATTCAGCCAATCTGTGTCTTTTGGTGGGAGCATTTAGTCCATTTACATTTAAGGTAATTATCGATATGTGTGTTCCCATTCCCATTTTCTTAATTGTTTGGGGTTCGTTATTGTAGGTCTTTTCCTTCTTTTGTGTTTCTTGCCTAGAGAAGTTCCTTTAGCAGTTGTTGTAGAGCTGGTTTGGTGGTGCTGAACTCTCTCAGCTTTTGCTTGTCTGTAAAGGTTTTAATTTCTCCATCAAATCTGAATGAGATCCTTGCTGGGTAGAGTAATCTTGGTTGCAGGTTTTTCTCCTTCAACACTTTCAATATGTCCTGCCACTCCCTTCTGGCTTGCAGAGTTTCTGCTGAAAGATCAGCTGTTAACCTTATGGGGATTCCCTTGTGTGTTATTTGTTGTTTTTCCCTTGCTGCTTTTAATATGTTTTCTTTGTATTTAATTTTTGACAGTTTGATTAATATGTGTCTTGGCGTATTTCTCCTTGGATTTATCCTGTATGGGACTCTCTGTGCTTCCTGGACTTGATTAACTATTTCCTTTCCCATATTAGGGAAGTTTTCAACTATAATCTCTTCAAATATTTTCTCAGTCCCTTTCTTTTTCTCTTCTTCTTCTGGAACCCCTATAATTCGAATGTTGGTGCGTTTAATGTTGTCCCAGAGGTCTCTGAGACTGTCCTCAGTTCTTTTCATTCTTTTTTCTTTATTCTGCTCTGCAGTAGTTATTTCCACTATTTTATCTTCCAGGTCACTTATCCGTTCTTCTGCCTCAGTTATTCTGCTATTGATCCCATCTAGAGTACTTTTAATTTCATTTATTGTGTTGTTCATCGTTGCTTGTTTCATCTTTAGTTCTTCTAGGTCCTTGTTAACTGATTCTTGCATTTTGTCCATTCTATTGTCCATTCTATCTCCAAGATTTCGGATCAACCTTACTATCATTATTCTGAATTCTTTTTTCGGTAGACTGCCTATTTCCTCTTCATTTGTTAGGTCTGGTGGGTTTTTATCTTGCTCCTTCATCTGCTGTGTGTTTTTCTGTCTTTTCATTTTGCTTATCTTACTGTGTTTGTGGTCTCCTTTTTTGCAGACTGAAGGTTCGTAGTTCCTGTTGTTTTTTGTGTCTGTCCCCAGTGGCTAAGGTTGGTTCAGTGGGTTGTGTTGGCTTCCTGGTGGAGGGTACTAGTGCCTGTGTTCTGGTGGATGAGGCTGGATCTTGTCTTTCTGGTGGGCAGGTCCACGTCTGGTGGTGTGTTTTGGGGTGTCTGTAGACTTATTATGATTTTGGGCAGCCTCTCTGCTAATGGGTGGGGTTGTGTTCCTGTCTTGCTAGTTGTTTGGCATAGGATGTCCAGCACTGTAGCTTGCTGGTCGTTGAGTGAAGCTGGGTGCTGGCGTTGAGATGGAGATCTCTGGGAGATTTTTGCTGTTTGATATTATGTGCAGCTGGGAGGCCTCTTGTGGACCAGTGTCCTGAAGTTGGCTCTCCCACCTCAGAGGCACAGCACTGACTCCTGGCTGCAGCACCAAGAGCCTTTCATCCACAGGGCTCCTTAATTTGGGATGATTCGTTGACTATTCAGGTATTCCACAGATGCAGGGTATATCAAGTTGATTGTGGAGCTTTAATCCGCTGCTTCTGAGGCTGCTGGGAGAGATTTCCCTTTCTCTTCTTTGTTCTCACAGCTCCCAGGGGCTCAGCTTTGGATTTGGCCCCGCCTGTGCGTGTAGGTCGCCGGAGGGCGTCTGTTCTTTGCTCAGACAGGACGGGGTTAAAGGAGCCGCTGATTCGGAGGCTCTGGCTCACTCAGGCCGGGGGGGGGGGGGGGTAGGGAGGGTCACGGAGTGTGGGGCGGGCCTGCAGCGGCAGAGGCCGGCGTGACGTTGCAGCCTGAGGCGCGCCGTGCGTTCTCCCGGGGGAGTTGTCCCTGGATCCCGGGACCCTGGCAGTGGCGGGCTGCACAGGCTCCCCGGAAGGGCGTGTGGCTAGTGACCTGTGTTCGCACACAGGCCTCCTGGTGGCGGCAGCAGCGGCCTTAGCGTCTCATGTCTGTCTCTGGGCTCCGCACTTTTAGCCGCGGCTCGCGCCCGTCCCTGGAGCTCTCTCAAGCAGCGTTCTTAATCCCCTCTCCTCGTGCACCAGGAAACAAAGAGGGACGTAAAAGTCTCTTGCCTCTTCGGCAGGTCCAGACTTTTCCCCGGACTCTCTCCCGGCTAGCCGCGGTGCACTAACGCCCTGCAGGCTGTGTTCACGCCGCCAACCTCATTCCTCTCCCGGCGCTCCGACAAAAGCCGGAGCCTCAGCTCCCAGTCCCGCCCGCCCCCGGCGGGCGAGCAGAAAAGCCTCTCGGCTGGTGAGTTCCGGTCGGCCCGATCCTCTGCGCTGGAATCTGTCCGCTTTGCCCTCCGCACCCCTGTTGCTGTGCTCTCCTCCGCGGCTCCCAAGCTCCCCCACTCCACCTCCCGAAGTCTCCACCCGCGAAGGGGAGAGACTAGTGTGTGGACACTTTTCCTCCTTCACAGCTCTCTCCCGCTGGTGGAGGACCCATCCCTATCCTTTTGTCTCTGTTTAGTTTTTTCTTTTGCCCTAACCAGGTACGTGGGGGGTTCCTTGCCTTTTGGGAGGTCTGAGGTCTTCTGCCAGCGTTCAGTAGGTGCTCCGTAGGAGTTGTTCCACGCGTAGATGTATTTCTGGTGTATCTGTGGGGAGGAAGGTGATCTCCGCGTCTTACTCTTCCGCCATCTTCCCGGAAGTCCTCGGTTTTCTTGTTTGTAGACTTTTTGATGAGGCCATTCTGACCGGTGTGAGGTGACACCTCACTGTAGTTTTGATTTGCATTTCTCTGTTAATTAGCCATGTTGAACATCTTTTCATGTGCTTTTTGCCCATCTCTATGTCTTCTTTGGAGAAATGTCTATTTAGATATTCTGCCCATTTTTTGATTGGGTTGTTTTTTTTGACATAGAGCTGTATGTATATTTTGGAGATTAATCCCTAGTTGGTCGCATCATTTATAAATATTTTCTCCCATTCTACAGGTTGTCTTTTCGTTTTGTTTATGGTTTTCTTTGCTGTGCAGAAGCTTTTAAGTTTAATTAGGTCCCATTTGTTTATTTTTATTTTCATTACTCTAGGAGGTGGATCCAAAAATATATTGCTGTGATCTGTGTCGAAGAGTGTTCTGTGTAGGTTTTCCTCTAAGAGTTTTATAGTGTCTGGCCTTACATTTAGGTCTTTGATCCATTTTGAGTTTATTTTTGTGTATGGTGTTAGAGAATGTTCTAATTTCATTCTTTTACATGTAGCTGTCTAGTTTTCCCAGCACCACTTATTGAAGAGACTGTCTTTTCTCCATTGTATATTCTTGCTTCCTTTGTCATAGATTAATTGACCACAGGTGTGTGGGTTTATTTCTGAGCTTTCTATCCTTTTTCATTGATCTATATTTCTGTTTTTGTGCCAGTACCATACTGTTGGATTACTGTAGCTTTGTGATTGAAACAGTGATTTAAAAACTTCCTACACACAAAAGTCCAGGAGCAGATGGCTTCACAGGTGAACTCTATCAAACACTTAGAGAAGAGTTAACACCTATCCTTCTGTAAATCTTCCAAAACATTGCAGAGGAAAGAACACTCCCAAAATCATTCTATGAGGCCACCAACACCCTGATACCAAAACCAGATAAAGATACCACAAAAAAAGAAAATTACTGTCCAATATCACTGATGAACATAGAAAAATACTTAACAAAATACTAGCAAACTGAATCCAACTGTACATTAAAAGGAGCATACACCATAATCAAGTGGGATATATCCCAGGGATGCAAGGAATCTTCAATATCCACAAATCAATCAATGTGATACACCATATTAACAAACTGAAAGAATAAAAACCATATGATCATCTCAATAGATGCAGAAAAAGCTTTTGACAAAATTCAACACCAATTTATGATAAAAACTTTCCAGATAGTGGGCATAGCGGGAACTTACCTCAACATAATAAAAGCCATATATGACAAACCCACAGCTAACCTCATTCTCAATGATGAAAAGCTGAAAGCATTTCCTCTAAGATCAAGAACAAGGCAAGGAAGTCCACTGTTGCCACTTTTATTCAACATAGTTTTGGAAGTCCTAGACACAGCAATCAGAGAAGAAAAAGAAATAAAAGTAATCCAAATGGGAAAAGTGGAAGTAAAACTGTCACTGTTTGCAGATGACATGATGCTATACACAGAAAATCCTAAAGATGCTACCAGAAAACTACTAGAACTCATCAGTGAATTTGGTAAAGGTGCAGGATATAAGATTAATAAACAGAAATCTCTTGCATTCCTATGCACTAACAATGAAAGATCAGAAAAAGAAAATAAGGAAACAATCCCACTTACCATCACATCAAAATGAATATAATACCTAGGAATAAACCTACCTAAGGAGAAAAAAGACCTGTACTCTGTAAACTGTAAGACATTGATGAAAGAAATGGAAGATGACACAAACAGATGGAAAGATATACCATGTTCTTGGATTGGAAGAATCAATATTGTCAAAATAACTATACTATCCAAGGTGATCTACAGATTCAATGTGATCCCTATCAAGTTACCAGCGGCATTTTTTCACAGAACTAGAACAAAATATTTTTTAATTTGTATGGAAACACAAAAGACCCCGAATAGCGGAAGCAATCCTGAGAAAGAAAAACAAAGCTGGAGGAATCAGGATCCCTGACTTCAGACTGTAATACACATGTATTTTTCATATTGTCAGGGAATAAAATGTTACTTATATATGCCCTGTGAGATTTAGGGTACAGACAAGGGGAACCATGCTCTCTGTGGGTAGGCTTCCTACAAGAGGGAGCGGTATGAGGGTTGACATTTACATTAAAAAAATTTTTTTATTGTATACAAATAAACATTTGTGAATTTAAGTGTGAATTTAAGGTTAGGAAGGGTATTATATTATTCAAACATAATTTATTCTTAATTGTGTAATTTGGACTCATTGACTCAAATTCTGTTAAGCTGGGTTAGACAAAGGAGGCTGGACATATTTGAGGTGGAAAAGTGGAGAAAGGGTGAATGGTGTATATAACATACATTGTAGCTTTGGAGTTAGCAGTTTATGTCCTGGCTAGACACATTTCAAATATATCTGAGCAACAATGGAAATGCTAATTCTATTGGCAGGAGAATAAATGTTGTAATGCCAATAGTGGTGGGTAGGGGGTAGCATGCAATGGCAGATTGGGCAGCCTCACAAAAACCAAAGCAGGACTCCCTTGGTAAGCTTTTGAAATCCTGTCCCAAGGGGCACAACACATTTCTGGTTGACCATAAGCTTGGCTCTTAAGTCTAATGGGTTAAACGAAAATATTAATCAGGGACAGGTGAGGATAAGGGACTCTTCTGTTCACTTTCTACAAATTTATTTCCTCTGACTTAATGCCTAAGATAAGGACATTTGCCAATCTGGTTAAAGACTGTTCAGCATATTTATCAAGCATGAGTTTACAAGGGCTACTGTGCTCTAAAGGCCGACACTCAATGAAGAACTCTCTCTTCCTTCTTCCTGCTGAGTTGACCCAGGATGGCAGGGCTGTCCTCTATGAGGTGAACCCGCCAGGTAGCTTCTTTCTTGCCTCCTCCAAGCATTCAGCTGGATAGGAAGTCAGACCAGATTCTGCTCTGCAGACATAACCTTTACTCTCCTTTCTCAGTTTAGGTAGGCCAACCTGAGAGTACAGATCCCAAGTTTAATTTGCAAAATGGGGAGAATAGATGCCCTTACTCAGGTCTATAGCCTATGCTACATACAACTGTGCAACTGTTAATAAAGTGTAACATTGATTCCATTTTTCTATTGTACTTAGTTTCCTCAGGAACTCTGAAGAGATATAAGTGATTGGAAGGGCAAAATTTGAATATTCTTGGATCCCAAGTTGAAATATTATCAAAATACTTTAAAAATATCATCCCTAAATTCTAACGGTATAGGAGGCCTACTGGAGTGAAAGGATAATTTTTTCACCCAGGTTTAAAGCATCAACTTCAAAATATCAAGGTAATATTAAAATGTTAAAATCAGAATAGATGCCACCTGACTTGACAATAGTTTGTATATTAAAAAGCCTGAAGATTTTAGTTGAAACTAAGATACATAACTGGTCAAATACTTGCCAAGTTAGTCAGTGCAATATTGGATGAATAGAAACACGGTGCCCTAGAAAAAGAGATAAATTTTAACTGTTATCTTCAAAAATACACGTTTAATTTTTTACTTTTAATTTTAATCATATCATTGACCTCATGGAAATACATGAAGAAGGGCTTGTTTAGCTTGTAATAGCTTAGAAATCAATTCACGAGTGTTGTGGTAGAGGAATTAGGGCTATTTTTCCCAGTGGAAAAAGGGATGTGGTAACATCAGGGCAAAGGTTTGAAGGGCCACCATTGAAAAATGATTTACTTAAGGTAGCCCCCAAAGATCAATGGATAGCAGTTTAATCACCAGAATTTTCTTAATACAAAGAACTTTCTAATAATTGTAGATCCTAAGAAATGGAGTAAGCTCTTGCTAAGTTAGGATTTCTCTGGATCTCTCTTACACAGTGGCTCTCAGGGGGATAAAAGTTGTGTGTGTTTGTGTGTGTGTGTGTGTGTGTATGCTCACGAGCACGCACACGTATGTGTATTACATAAGTTCGTTCTACATTTTACTGATAATTTACAGAAAGCCATAAAATAGGTCATAGCTTTTGGCAAATTCTATATAGCCAACTGATTTTTACACAATTCTTTTTATAATTTTTGCCAAACAGTTATAATCCATAGCCCACCCATGGTCACAGTTGTCAAACTGATGCAGTTCCAACTTGAATGTTGCTTGATCATTTCATTTACATTTATGAATAAGAAAACAGTGAAACAATGAACAAATATTCATAGAAATGCATTCATTAAATCAGAATTTCATTCATTCATCAGTGATGTGAGCGACTACTTTGCTGAGTTGGATGATAGTTTTCAAATAATAGAAAAATATTTCCTCAACTTTTTGTACTATTCACAGTGTAACAGCTACAATTATAACAGTTCTTAAATTTAATCTGCATTGTTGACATTTCTCCATTACTTTATTAAACCCAGACAATCCACAAAACAGTAAACCAAGCCCTGATCTGTAGTGTTTACCAATTTCCAAGGTGTAATTCTACCATGGCCAATTTCAAGTTACAACATAAAGTCACTGAACAGAGAGCGGAAAGATATATGTAGTAGCACGCCATTAGAAATATTTTCACCATATAGATACAAGAGATGTAAATAACCTCAATAACATATATAATAGTTCAAGGTAGTAAAATAATTAGGATGTTATCACTTTTTAGTATTTACTACTTTTGTTTTTAATTAATTTATGAATTTGTATAATTTAAATTTTTAATAACGGACATACTTAACAACTGGCTTGTAAAATTCCTGGTAATCTAGCTATCACTTCTTCTGGGCTGGAACAAGCTGATTCCAGCGTAACACTGGGATGGTAGCACTCTCTGTACATAAAAATTTAATCATGTACAGACCAAAACATAGATTTCAATGGAAAGCAAAGTGCACAGAAAGTGTAAGGAAGCAATCTACCTATTACTGAACGTATGAAAACTAGTTAAAGCTTATTTCATTTCTCTTTGAATATCTGTATTAGTGTATTTGTCCACTAGCTTTATTAATTTTTTTTTAAATCACACACACGCATATAATGACATCAAAGAATTATAGGTGTAAGGTTTAGGGAAAGGATTCTAAGTAGCTAGTTGTAAAATATTATAAAAGAAAAAAATCAAGAATCAACATTTCCCACACCCTAAATAGAGTACCAGTGCTAAATAGTAGACTATCTGAACTACTAATTTGAAGTGTACAATAGGCAATTTAAGAAAGAATCACATTCCTAAGTTTAGTAAGCCTACTTATACTGCGTCATTTCCACACAAATTGCTAAAAGAGAAAAATGCCAAATTAATAACTAAAATACATCTTCACATTTTGGGGTTTTCTTTGCCCCAAATTTTTAAAATATTACAAAAAATTTAATAAGCAATATATTTTTAAATTAAATCCCCACCTTTTACCATTTTCCATTTCTGTAACTAAGAAAATGGATTTCAAATGTGACTGGAACCCCTATAAATCTAAGTAAAATTTGTTGGCCCGTCCTAGGCATAAATGTAAATTTGGTCATAGGTGTTTCAGTGGTACGCAGTACAAATATGTTCACTTTTAAACTAGATTTTTGATAGAATGTAAACTCAGAGAAATACGCATAAATTCACATCAAATCACATAAATTAATGCAGTAGACACAGCAGGAATTATGTGAGAATTAAATTAACAATGCCTGTTGTATTTTAAGGGTTTGATAAGCTTTATTGATGACCATTAATTTATCAAATGAAAATGCTAAATTCTTTTTCAAATGGTACTAAAATTCAAATTTTACAGTTTTACTTTGGAGTCATTCTACTACTAGCTTCAGCATAGCATGTTACCATAATTTAGGGAAATAAGACTGAAAGTCCAAAGGCAGCTAAAACTAAATCCACTTTTTACCTTCATGCTCACATGGAATCTACTTTACTTATATTCTTATATTAACATATTTTCATCATCTTAAGAAACTTAAATCTAAAAATGATGGAAATTTGAAACATTAACCTACATTTTTATGTTTTCAGTCTCATATGTCATACATTCCAATTTATGTTTCCTCCAGCTACGTTTAGTTTTTCTATTGTATTTACTCACCTTACTAGATTTTGAAAAGCTTGACAGCTATTAAAATAGGGAATATCAAGAAGGTTAGTTAGTGCCCTGATTAAAATCCGAGAAGTCATTGAAATACAAAGGAAAAAATTGGAATTGTTTTATTCCTGCTCAGTTTACTAAGAAGCATCCGATTTTGGTTGAGATTTATATTTTAAGTAGTATTTTACATACCTATTCCATTTTTTTGTGTGTATAATGGTATTTTGGACTACTTGAACTTGTCAACTTTAAAACTGGTTTCTTTGAAAACACCCAAAGAACTAATTGCTTGGCTCCTTTAAATGTGGAATGATACTGCACAATTCTTATAAATGTTAAATGCCACTATCACTTCTCCTCTAGAAAATTAATTTTTATATGCAACTTCAGTTGATGTCATTTGTTCAAATTTGCCACAAATATTAATTTTTGGATGACTCGAATGACAAAAGCCTATTTTTTTTTTTTTTTTTTGCGGTACGCGGGCCTCTCACTGTTGTGGCCTCTCCCGTTGCGGAGCACAGGCTCCGGACGCGCAGGCTTAGCGGCCGTGGCTCACGGGCCCAGCCGCTCCGCGGCATGTGGGATCTTCCCGGACTGGGGCACGAACCCGTGTCCCCTGCATCGGCAGGCGGACTCTCAACCACTGCGCCACCAGGGAAGCCCCAAAAGCCTATTTTTTTAAAGTGAAGCTTTAAATCATCTAAAAATAAATATACACAAACATATATGAAACACCCATGCACACACTTCTAGTGTTTGAAGTATCCTATACTTCCTAATTCTTAAGAGGTTTTCACACCTTGAAAAGTATTTTTATTTTCTGTTTTATTCTCCACTATTATTAGAATTTGATACATGAGACTCAAATACTGCTTTCAACTTTTTAAGAACCTTTGGCTTCTACAGACTTGAGTTACCTTATTATACAATTTATTGAAGGCTAATAATTATTAAGAAATGTGGTAGGCAGTTATCACAAGTAACTTCACCCTACTGGCTCTATGTACAAGCTACAGTAGGGCAAATGGTACAATTAGAGGCACATTCTTTGGTGCATAACAGTAGAAGTCTAGTGACACTGCAAGATTAAGAAAAGGCTAAAACATCTTTAAAACTACTCATTACCACCAGTCAAAATGTGCATATTTGACCTTTATGGTAATCAGAAGACTCTCTGCTTATGCAGTAAGCGGCTAAATAATCGTCACTTTCGACACACGGTTTTCCTTGAAGTGACCTAAGGGTTAACAGGGTTGATCCTGAAGCTGACACAGACATTGAATCAACTCATCAGCGGTCACAGTGAAAGGCTACCATCTTCATCACCTAGGTTACAGTGACAGGATAAGAAGAGTGTTGCAGATTTTTCTGGGCAAGAGACAGTAGGACTTAAATGTTGACTGCTCTGTACATTTCAAAGGTTACAAAATTACTTGGAAACCTCTCCCTGATGTGCAGATCCACTCTGCGGTATGATAGTCATGCAAGTTGCATCAAAAATAATTGCTTAGTTTATATTACCTTGTTGTCTTATTATATTAGCGCCTCCTGATAAATTCAGAAATCTCATATTCTTGATGTCTCTTCTTCCCTATAGGCTTACTATTAACCCTACTCATTTTTTCTTTTAAAGGTAGTGGGGTTGGTTTTTTTTTTAATTAATTAATTATTTTTTGGCCGCGTTTGCTCCGTTGCTGAGCGCGGGTGGTCTTTGTTGCTGAGCGCGGGCTTTCTGTTTAGTTGCGGCGAGTGGGGGCTACTCTTCGTTGTGGTATTCAATCTTCTCATTGCAGTGGCTTCTCTTGTTGTGGAGCACAGGCTCTAGGCGCAAGGGCTTCAGTAGTTGTGGCACATGAGCTCAGTAGTTGTGGCTCATGGGCTCTAGAGCGCAAGCTCAGTAGTTGTGGCACACGGGCTTAGTTGCTGCGGGGCATGTGGCATCTTCCTGGACCAGGGGTTGAACCTGTGTCCCCTGCATTGACAGGCGGATTCTTAACCACTGCGCCACCAGGGAAGCTCAACCATACTCATTTTAATTTGACTATGTTAACAATTGCAATGGAGAATCTCAAAGCTAAATTATCTCCAAGTAAGATGAAATCTACACAATGACTAGTGCTAATGCTACAAATCTAACATCAGAAAAAAAATAAAGAACCTTAATCATATGGAGTAAATTAAAATCTTCCCTCAATGTCCTTCCCTTAAATGGTACACCTGAAGATCTAGATATCTGTAGCAGAAATGGTTGTAATTCTTGAATATTGGACACTTAAAATCCAGTGAAACTAATTTTTGTGTTGGAAAGCTTTCCATTCTCGAGTTTTCATAGTAAAACATCATATGAAGTAACTGCAAGATAATTCTGTCATAGATGTTATTTCCCTGGTGGTTTTGGAGGCAGACAATGTTCCTCGTAGAAACAGAATAATTTAATAGTCATCAAAATTGCAGGGGGATAAAAACTTTTTTAAAGGTAGCCCAAATAAAATTTTTTTTTAAGGCATAAAGCACAAAGTTCCCCAGTATTCGTAGCTTGGTCGGCACCTTAAAGTAGTCATTCATAATTCCCCCTAATGTATACAGTATTAATCTATGTGTACCTAGGAAAGCTGGCTACTTCCTGTACTTCAAAGTCGTTGCCTTTGCTATGAGACCTAGAAAGTGCTTCAGGATTCATTATGATATGTGGAAAATATAAGCAATAAGGCATGACAGGGAGTGTGGTTATCATAAGATAATCACACCCCTGGGTCATTACAAAGCAAGAGGTGCTGTGGCGCACCCCTCATTCCCCCTGGGGCGTGATTACAGCACGATAAGCACACTTCATGCCTTTACCTTACTGCTTTTATAAAAAGTCTTTTTTGAGAAGAAAAACTGACCCCTTTCTTTCTTTCTTTCTCTTTCTTTCTTTCTTTCTTTCTTTCTTTCTTTCTTTCTTTCTTTTTCTTTTCTTTCTTTATTTTCCTTCCTTCCTTCCTTCCTTCCTTCCTTCCTTCCTTCCTTCCTTCCTTCCTTCCTTCCTTCTTAAAGAAGACAAAGTTGGCAGTTTTCAACACTAAGAGTGGTTTCAGCTAAGTCAGATAGGTTATATGTATTCAACGGTCCCTTTAAAATATACAGCTGCCAAGGCCAATCACAGTTCATCACTTTAAGACAGAACCCGTTTGGTGGTTGTGTGTTCAAATGATTCAATTGTAAGAAAAAAGTGTGCCATGATCAGAAAAAGTCTAATATCTAGGAGCAACTGTTGGAAGAAACAATCTGTTTCAAAAGTTATTTTTTCCAAAATGATAGACTCAGAAAAGGTTTACAGACATGATTAAGCAAAATGCCTCCTAATGTAGTTGACAGACCAAGCACTGGGCAGTAAGGTATTCATAATTGCTGATTTTCCCCCATTTAGTCCCCCACCCAAATTCAGGTGACAACTCAATTTGGGGTGCTAGATTAGACACCAAATCCCACGGCTGTCATTCAAATTGTAGCCTAAGGGCCCTATTGTGATCTTGCAGATGTACAGATTCTTGTCATATATGTCTTCCATTACCTAACACTAGTTCCTTTTGCTTTATCCAATATTCTACCACCTAAAGACAGACATAACCACAAGTAATAATCCTCATGTAAAATCCAAGTAATAATTGTTTTATGTAATTATATTCTTTGCATACATTTGAAACACTTCATAAAATTCCTCTGTGAAAGAAAGTAGATATTATTATTCCCATTTCATAGAAAGGTAAGACAGGTATAGAAAAGCTAAATTATGTGACTGATTCAGTTAGCTTCAAAGCTGGTATCCTAATTCCACGGATAAACACATTTAAGAAGAAAAATGAGAGCATTTACAGTAAATGATCATGGGAAAATCTTTTAGCTTCAGTTTCCTCCTCTGTGAAATAAAATTGTTAAAGTAGATGGTCTACATAGTACATTTCAAACCTGCCATTTTTAGGATTACTTTTTTTGTAGAATAGTAATAACAGCCATGGAACAGTTAACATCAGGAAGTTGGCTCCATCCTCAGAGACTGAATCTTCAGATAGTTAGTAGTTTGATAAACACAAGGCATGTTGTTAATGAGTGAGGGAATAGGTGAGAGCATAAATCACTGAAAATTAGAGCAATCTTACTTTGACATCTGTTACCACTCTATTCATCGTTGATTTATCTGATTTGACAGATGAAGTGCTAAATGTTTTCATTTTTGCCATTCATGATTAGAAAAGAGGATCTACTTGAAAAAAAAGATCTGATTTAGGACAGATATCTATAGTAACTACAGTCCCAAAGTGGAACCTCGAATAAATTCCTGAATGATTTGTAAGAGAGCACAAATGCAACACTACAGTTGGAATAACTTGGAAGAGGTACTCTACTGTTAGATATTAATTGTAATATCTCTACTGATTTTGAAAGGGATCCATGTGTAAACAAAAGATATTCAACATCACTTGGTCAGCTCTTTCTGTTTTCACAAAGAAAATTTAGATGTGTTTTTTGTCGGATTTGAAGGCAAGCATGCCCTCTTTACCAAGATTACTCCTCACTATTCTCAAGAAGGAAAAAATTATTTTTGGCACACATTGGAGAAGGGAAATAGGGAGTCACCTTCTGTTGGTCATTTTTGATTCTGAATGAAATAATGGAGATAAGTGGTCAATTAGTCATCACTGTTTGTAATCTATTTACTACGTAAGTGTTCTGTCCACTGTGGGTGTCTTGGCATAGACAACGTGCATTTGTGGGCAGTCCTCCACTCTACTTGACTTCTAGACATTAGTAAAACTTCACAGGGGGCTGCTACTTCTTCCCTGAGCCTCCACTAGCAGAACACACATATTCCCTTTTATATTATGTCTTCTTTCATAGATTATAAAATATCCCTCTATTATTATTTTTACAGAGAATACCCAAACCTTCTAGAGTACCATCTCTACCTATAGCTAAGTGGCCCTGGGTTTGGGTTTTGCCGTCCATCTTCTCCATTGTTAGGTTTTCCGTATCACAGGGGTTTTGTTTGGTGTGTGTGTGTGGGTGGGTGGTTTATTTATTTAATTTTTATTCGTCTATTTATTTATTGTTTGGCTGCATGGGGTCTTCATTGCTGCGTGTGGGCTTTCTTTAGTTGCGGTGAGTGGGGGCTACTCTTCATCGCGGTGCACGGACTTCTCATTGTGGTGGCTTCTCTTGTTGCGGAGCATGGGCTCTAGGTGCGTGGGCTTCAGTAGTTGTGGCAAGCAGCCTCAGTAGTTGTGGCTCGCGGGCTCAGTAGTTGTGGCACATGGGCTTAGTTGCTCCGCAGCTTGTGGGATCTTCCCAGACCAGGGCTTCAACCTGTGTCCCATGCATTGGCAGGTGGATTCTTAACCACTGCGCCACCAAGGAAGTCCCTGGTTTGGTTTTTTAAATCATAATTTGGCACAGAACACTTCTATGTATTCCTAGCTTCTCACACCAGCCAATTGTCTTTGCTACCCTTTCTGGAAGCATCTCCCAATTTCACAAACGTCTCTATTGTTACACCTCTGAGTTGGGGATCCTCCACCTCTTCATGAGGAAAGAGAGAAATGAAGAAGGGACCCAAAATCTGACACAATCACTTTTTCTTACCTGAAGGCACAGCCCTTTCTCCCTCTCTCATTTGCTTTGTAGTAGGATGGTGAAATATTGGCTCTACCTGTTTTATGGGAACACTTACTCTACACTCACTTTATTAGGTTATTTTGCATTGTAGTGGATAGTTCTCCTCTAAAATTAGAAATCCTCTGATATTCCTCTAATATTAGAAGTGAAGCAGTCAAGCCTTTTATTCTCAGCTATAAACTATGTCCACTTACCCTCCACTTAATCTTTTGAGGCAGAAGTTAAATTTGGGGTAACAGAAAAAATCTCCACAGGCTTCATATTCCATGTATCGCCATGATAGGAAACAAGGCCTGCTTGGTATCAGCCTGGGTGAACTGCAAGAATCTTTGGTGTTGGCTAATTGATCACTGAGTCCTAAGTCTGAAATGGACCAGCAGGCCCCTAAGAGGCTACTAATCTGTATAATCGTAACAACTTTAGATGTAGAAACACAGAGGCCCACCAGGATAATAAAGTGCCAGAGCCCCTCACCCATATTACAGGCTTAAGTCAGTTTACGTACTTAGACCCCCTTGAACAAAATAGGTTCAAGTGGGGCTGGATCAATTGCACTGGAGAATGGAAAACACCCAGAGCTTTCAGAATTGTCTACCTGGATCTGAACAATCCAGAATCCCAATATACAGCACTGGTTAGAATGTACACTCACCAGAGTCAGGTAAGAAATGCAATTTCAACCTAGATTTTTTTTTTTAAAGGGTAACAATGAAAGCTAATTTGAATGCAGAGAATGAACCAGTACTATTTGGAGAAGTATATATTGTTTTATCACTCTGAGAAAGAAATTTGCATTGTGTATTGAATATCTTTTAAAAAGTTTACACCTCTGAGCATTTAATTATACCCCCTGTAGTAGTGATTTGAAATCACAAATAACATTTTAACACACAAAGATAATACTAAAAGTACTTATATTTAAATTCATTTGAAAATGCCATAAATGGTTAATGACCCAACAAAAGTATATTTATATTAAATACTGTGATTCTACAATTTGTAGAGAAACACAAAAGACCCCAAATAGCCAAAGCAATCTTGAGAAAGAAAAACGGAGCTGGGGGAATCAGGCTCCCTGACTTCAGACTATACTACAAAGCTACAGTAATCAAGACAGTATGGTACTGGCACAAAAACAGAAATATAGATCAATGGAACAGGATAGAAAGCCCAGAGATAAACCCACGCACATATGGTCACCTTATCTTTGATAAAGGAGACAAGAATATACAGTGGAGAAAAGACAGCCTCTTCAATAAGTGGTGCTGGGAAAACTGGACAGCTACATGAAAAAGAATGAAATTAGAACACTCACTAACACCATACACAAAAATAAACTCAAAGTGGATTAAAGACCTAAATGTAAGGCCAGACAGTATAAATCTCTCAGAAGAAAACATAGGCAGAACACTCTATGACATAAATCACAGCAAGATCCTTTTGGACCCACCTCCTAGAGAAATGGAAATAAAAACAAAAATATACAAATGGGACCTAATGAAACTTAAAAGCTTTTACACAGCAAAGGAAACCATAAACAAGACAAAAAGAGAACCTTCACAATGGGAGAAAATCTTTGCAAACGAAGCAACTGACAAAGGATTAATCTCCAAAATATACAAGTGGCTTATGCAGCTCAATATCAGAAAAACAAATAGCCCAATCCAAAAATGGACAGAAGACCTAAGTAGACATTTCTCCAAAGAAAATACACAGATTGCCAACAAACACATAAAAGGATGCTCAACATCACTAATCATTAGAGAAATGCAAATCAAAACTACAATGAGGTATCACCTCACACCAGTCAGAATGGCCATCATCAAAAAATCTACCAACAATAAATTCTGGAGAGGGTGTGGAGAAAGAGGAACCCTCTTGCACTGTTGGTGGGAATGTAAATTGATACAGCCACTATGGAGAACAGTATGGAGGTTCCTTAAAAAACTAAAACTAGAACTACCATACGACCCAGCAATCCCACTACTGGGTATATACCCTGAGAAAACCATAATTCAAAGAGTCATGTACCACAATGTTCATTGCAGCACTGCTTACAATAGCCAGGACATGGAAGCCAGCTAATTGTCCATTGACAGATGAATGGATAAAGAAGATGTGGCACATATATACAATGGAATATTACTCAGCCATAAAAAGAAATGAAATTGAGTTATGTGTAGTGAGGTGGATGGACTTAGAGACTGTCATACAGAGTGAAGTAAGTCAGAAAGAGGAAAACAAATACTGTATACTAACACATATATATGGAATCTAAAAAAAAAAATGTTTCTGAAGAACCTAGGAGCAGGACAGGAATAAAGATGCAGGCATAGAGAATGGACTTGAGGACACAGGGAAGGGTAAGGGTAAGCTGGGACGAAGTTAGAGAGTGGCATTGACATATGTACACTACCAAATGTGAAATAGCTAGCTAGTGGGAAGCAGCCGCATAGCACAGGGAGATCAGCTAGGTGCTTTGTGACCCCCTAGAGGGTGGTATAGGGAGGGTGGGAGGGAGATGGAAGAGGGAGGGGATATGGGGATATAGGTATACATATAGCTGATTCACTTTGTTATGCAGCAGCAACTAACACAACAGTGTAAAGCAATTATACTCCAATAAAGATGTTAAAAAATAAAATACTGTGATTCTAGAAGGTAATTATTAAAACTTTTAAACTATACTATTTATTAAATGAAAAAGCAGAATATAAAATTATTTATGAAGTCTGATTGCAGCTGTATAAGAAATATATAAAAAATAATGCTCCAAGTTTTGGCAGTAGTTATCTTTAATATAACTATTAATATAATTATAGCTATTAAGGGCAATACCTTTTCCTTGTTCTCCTTTTTCTACTCTCTACAATGTCTGATATATTTCTGAAACTTTAAAATTTATTTTTAATGAGTAAAGGACCATAACAAGGTAGATGATTTTAATATATTTTTATTAATACAATATAGAACATGAAATAAACTATATGTTTTAATTACTCAAGCAAATATCACATTCTGAAAATCTGTAACAATGTTTGCCTCATTCTGTATTGATGCACATTAGTAAAATGCCTCTGGGTTCCATAACCAACTGTATGTTTCTATAATTTTTCCCAAAGATGATAACCATACCTAAAAAAATAGAACCACATGAACTTTGATGCTAATCCCAGTTAGCATATACTCTGTACTTATTCCTGAAGTGTGAGTCATAAAGGAAACACATATATCACATATATACATATTTTCATGTAAAAATGTGCTATTAAAATAGAAATCCACTAAAGAAAATTCAATGAAGCTGTTCTAGTAAAGGAAGTAGCCGTTGTAGTGGTAATATAAATTGGTTTGATCCTTTTGGAAAAAAATTGGATGGTATATAACAATAAGTATAAGAACATACTTCTGAACTTTTGCTTCTAGCCCTGAGAAAGTAACAGAATTCTGACTTATCTTCTCATCATAAAAAAAACTAGAACACTGGAAAAATATGTTAGACAACTATCTCAGACAATAAGCAGGCAGTGCAGGACTAAGATTTCTGGAAAAGGGTATCCATGAGGTAAGCTCTGTGATCATCCTAGCTTTCTGCCTAGAGGCAGTGTTCAGATTCAATTGCAGGGGAGAGAAAATCAAAGTCCAGTGGGCCCTCTGAATTGAGAAGACAGAGACTGGATTTCAGGAAGGGTAAGGTAGCTACAAATGGTGGAACTGAGTATCCTAGAGAATAGAGGTAAGGAGAGAAAGAGTTACAGGAATAGGAAAATGGGTCCCTTTCAGTCTTTGTCTGTATACTGATCTGTACATGCATTGGGAGAAATTTTCAAAGGCCAAGCAAAAGAACAAAATCTGGGAGAAGAACAATTTCTGGGGATCTAGAAGCCAAACAGTTCCTAGAGGTTACACAAAGGAATCATTTGAGTTCCAATCCAACAAAGTGAAAGTATGGGACATTAAGTAGAGATTTAAGAAGAATATAAACAAAATATAGAGAAAAGTTACTGTAGAGCTGTCTTCAGAAGGCTTCAAACAAAGCTTAGAAAGAATCAGTTTAATCTTCAAGCATGTTAATGTCCAGTCAGAACAATGACATTACTCTTTAAAATCTAGCACCTTCAACATAAAATTTACAACATCCAGCATACAATTAAAAATTATTTCACATGCAGAGAAGCAGGAAAATATTGCCCAAATTTGGAGTAAACTCAATAATTAGAAACAAACCCAGAAAAGACTGAGAGGACTAAATTAAAGAGATGTTGAAAGATCTATGATAAATATACCCATTATGCCCAAGAATTGAGGCAAACAAGAACATAATGAGGAGAAAAATATGAAGCATAAAAGAGAAACAAGTGGAAGTTCTATGAATGAAAAATGAAATATCTGAAATGAAAAATTTGTTAAGAGTAGAACAGACCTTGCAGCAGCAATGACCACTGAACTTGAAGGTATAGCAAGACAACTAACAAATAAACCAGAAACAGAAAGCAGACTGAAAACAAAAAAATGTGTAGAGGATTAGTGATCCCTGAGATAACACCAGGTGGTCTAACATGTACTGGGAGTCCCACGAAGGGGAAGGAATAGAGAATAAATATTTGAAGGATTAATGGCTGAAAATTTTCCAAATTTGATTAAAATAATAAACATATAGATCCAAGAAGCTCAGTGAACTCCAAGCAGAGTTAGAGACAAAGAAAATTACATCACAATCAAAGTGCTTTTAAAACATAGTGAAGAGAAATTATTTAAATTAGCCAGGTGAAAGGCACATACATACAATGGAACCCAGATAGAATTATAGCAGACTTCTTGGCTGGAACTATACAATATGTAATGCAATGGTATAACATCTTTAAAATGACAATAAATCTGTCAACCTAGGATTTTAACCCCATCAAAAATATTTCAAAAGTAAAGGCAAAATGAAGACTTTTTCAAACAAAAAAATGAAAGAAATTTCAACACCATCACTTCTGTACTACAAAAAAAAAATTAAAGAAATTTTTTCAAGCAGAAAGAATATTATACCAGATGGAAATTAGTATTTGGATTTACACAAAAGAATGAAGAGCACCAGACATAGTAAGAATATGGATAAATTGTACAGTAGATCTTTAGAACTTACCATTCTTGCATACTTGAGACTTCATACCTGTTGATTAGCAGCCCTCCATTTCCTCTTTCCGTCAGCCCCTGGCATCTGCCACTCTCTCTGATTCTGAGTTACTGTTTAAGATACCTAATATAAGTGGAATCTTGCAGTATGTGTTCTTTTATGGCTGGCTTATTTAACTTAACATAATGTCCTCAAGGTTCATCCATGCTGTCACATATATGGCAGGATTATAGGAAAACATGTCCATGTTGCTGAATATGGCTATATATATTTGGATACTAATGCCTTATCTGATATATAGTTTTCAAATATTTTCTCCAATTCCATAGGATGTTTTTTAACTCTGTTGATTGTTAACTTTGCTGTGCAGAAGCTTTTTAGTTTGATGTATTCCCACTTGTCTATTTTGCTTTTCTTGCCCATGTCATGTTTAAGAAATCAGTTCCAAGACCAATATGATGAAGTTTTTCCCTATGTTTTCATCTAGTAATTTTACAGTTGCAAATTTGCGTTTAAATCTTTTTGACTTTTTGAGTTGATTTTTGTGTAAGGTTTAAAATAAGAGTCCAATTTTATTCTTTTGCATGTGGACATACAGTTTTCCCAATACCATTTGTTGAAGAGACTGTCCTTTCCTCATTGTGTATTCTTGACACCCTTGTTGAAGATCAGTTGACCATATATTCATGGATTGATTTCTGGGCTCTTTTTTCTGTTCCATCGGTTTATATGTGGGTCTTTATGCCAGTACCATACTGTTGCAATTACTGTATCTTTGTAATATATTTTGAAATCAGAAAGAGTGATGCCTCCAGCTTTGTTCTTCTTTTTCAAAATCATTTTTGGTATCTGGGGTCTTTTTTGGTTCTATATTAAATTTATAATTGTTTGTTCTATTTCTGTAAAAACTGTCAATGGGATATTGATAGGGATTGCACTGAATCTGTAGATCACTTTGGCTAGTATGGACATTTTAACAGTATTAAGTCTGCTAATTCACGAACATGGGATATCTTTCCATTTGTTTCTGTCTTCTTTAATTTCTTTCATCAACATTTTGTAGTTTTCAGTGTGCGTATCTTTCACCTCCTTAGTTGTTTTCTTTATAAATATTTTACTCTTTTTGGTGGTATTGTAAATTTGTTTTCCTAATTTCCTTTTCAGGTAGTTCATTATTAGTATAGAAACAAAATTGATCTTTATATGTTGATTTTTTATCCTGCAACTCCACTGAATTCATTTATTAGTTCCAACAGTTTTTTGTGAAGTCTTCAGAGTTTTCTGTGTATAAGATCATGTGATCTACAAACAGTAACAATTTTATTTCTTCCTTTCCAATTTGGATATGTTGTATTTCTTTTCTTTTCTTTTTCTGCCTAATAGCTCTGGCTAGGACTTCCAGTAAATATGTTGAATAGAAGTAGCAAGAGTGAGCCTCCTCACCTTTTTCTTGATCTTAGAGGAAAAGCTTTCCATTTTTAGCCATTGAATATACTAGTTGTGGACTTTTACAGTTGGCATTCATTATGTTGAGGAAGTTTCTTCTATTCCTAGTTTGTTGGAGCTTTTATCATGAAAAGGTGTTGAATTTTGTCAAATGTTTTTTCTGCATCTATTGAGATGATCATGTGTTTTTTCTATCCTTCATTCTGATATATCACATTAATAGATTTTCATATGTTGAGCCATATTTGTACCCCAGGTAAATCCCACTTGGTCGTGCTGCATGATCCTTTTCATGTGCTGTTGAATTTGGATTGTCAGCATTTTGTTGAGAGTTTTTGCATCTATATTCATCAAACGTATTGGCCTGTAATTTTCCCTTCTTGTGGTGTCTTTGTCTGAGTTATGCTGGCCTCATAAAAAAAAAAAATGCTAAGTGTTTCCTCCTCTTTTATTTTTTGGCAGAGTTTAAGAAAGATTGGCATTAATTTTTCCTTAAATGTTTGGTAAAATTCACAAGTGAAGCTATCTGGTCCTGAGATTTTTTTTGTTGTTGGGAGGTTTTTATTATTGATTAAATCTTTTTACCATATGTAGGTCTGTTCAGACTTTCTATTTCTTCGGGATTCAGTCTTGGTGGGCTGTAAGTTTCTAGGAATTTATCAAATTTTTTCTAGATCATCCATAGGAGACAAAGGATATTATATAGTAACAAAAGGGTCAATTTAACAGGAAGATATAACAATTCTGAATATATATGCACCCAACTTTATAATAACTATGTATATAAAACATTGATAGAACTGAAGGGAAATACAGGTATAGCTCGTTTTATTGTGCTTCACTTTATTGCACTTCATTGATATTTCATTTTTTAAAAATTGCTGGTTTATGGCATCAGGCAAGTCTGTCAAGCTAGTCTGCCATTTTCCCAATATTTGCTCACTTTTTGCCTCTGTATCACATTTTGGTAAATGTCACAGGTGACAGGTGACCCTTGAACTACATGGGTTTGAAGAGCACAGGTCCACTCACACCTGGATTTTTTTCCAATAGTAAATACTATATAGTACCACACAATTTGCAATTGGTTGAATCCAAAGATATAGAACCAGGGATAAGGTGGAACCACGTATATGGAAGTTTGCTAGTGACAATGTCTCTATTTTGTCAGAGTGTTTCTTATTTTTGTATCTGATAGGTTTAATGTAAGAAAAATGCCTGCATTTTATTGTGTGAATTTAGATCATCTTGTAAACATATATATGTCTGCTATCCAAAAATCATTGTATATGATGGATTTTGAGCTTTCTAGCTCAAAAGTTTTCAATTCCTAATTGTATAAGACCCAGTGTAAGTGTAAAAGAAAATAATTGACCATGGAATGATAAATCAGTATTAGAGGATTGTGAAGTAATCACTATTATTAAGATATTAACCCTGGAGTTAGGATTAGGGTTAATGCTGATTAGTGACATAATATTAAAAGATTTTTAGATCCAATATAAAATTCAACAATATTTGGCCAGTCTAGTAGAGCAGTGACCTATCTCCATGCTTGTGGATAAAAATTAGACTTCTCACTAAACAGTTTGCTGTCTGAAATTTGGTTTCTGAGTTCTGTGCAAGATAATCCTGGAAGAGAATAAAACAGCAAGAGTCTACAGTAGCACTATCATATGTGTCATATGAAATCATAGAAGTCATCACTCCAGTGCCTTCTAAGTCAAAGACAGATGCTAATGAGCTTAATATTGAGATCACAAGCCTGCCATGATTTCCTCAATACAAACTGATTAAAGCAAACATTATGAATATATCAGTTAATACATAATTAACATATTTTCTGTCTTCATCTTCTACCTTTATTCCTGAAAAAATATAGCATTTATGTATTTGGCATTTATATCATTTAGACATCTTTATGAAAAGCATGAACCACTCATTACCCTGGGACCCTTGAAATGTCTTTTGCCATTCTCTATACTGAATGAAATATATAAAGCGTAGAAATATCATATAGATAAGAGTTATACATTAAATTAGCCTAACCAAGTCTTTCTTGGTAAATGCTTTAACTCACTTCCTTGCACTAAAGCAGTTTTCTTCCTTTAGTATTTTAGTAGTCAGAAAGAGCACCCATAAAAATATGACACTTTACAAAGGAGAAAAATAATAGGCCGAAAACTGAGGAAAATATTAAGGTAAAGGGTGCCCAGAAAAATAGTACATGAAGTTTAAAGTTAGAAATGAATGTCTACCATGATCTGACAAGATTGGAAGATTGACAGCATATATCTGGGGGAGATTCATGTGAAAAACCTTGCACAGTAAGCACAGTGAAGAATTTTGACTGACCAGATATTCAGCAGAAGACATCCACAGTAGAGGAGGCTCTTAATAATCAGGTATAGACTTACATGACCCATCCTTTGCACGTAAGTCAACTCTTTTCCCATCCACCCTGAAGCTTCATCGGTGGGCCATATGCTGTCCATCTCAGCGGGGATGGGAACTAGGTATCATACCAACGCCATAGTCTTTTCCTCACAAAGGCTGATCTAGCACACCTGGAATCCACCCAAAACAAAGGCCCGCACTAATCAAATCCCTGACTGAACAGATTTATACCATTGTTGGGCATAAGGAGGACAGTTTGGCCACCCAGTGGCTGGTTGAATTGAGCCTCTTCTTTCAGATGCGGATGGTAATTTGTCGTGTTTTATGTGCAGTTATACATTCCCTGATTGCAGTATGTCCACCGACACAACCTCCAGCTCTTTCTAGGCCTCAGTATCATTATTCCTTCTCTTGCACCTGCAGGCCTAGGGATGGTAATATTTTCTGATTGCAACCTGTTCACTGTCTTTCATTGGTTCCTTTAACTCTTGATGAAGCTCTGTAAATCGCCCCTTTATTTAACTCTGTCTGGTTAAAGCCTTTTGAATATGCTTACTGTTCCTCAATCATGCTCTGATCATGTGCATGAATGCACTTGTTTAGGCAGAGGATGTACCGTAAAATGAGAAACAAGCTGAGAAAAGAAATCCAGGAAGCAGGAAGAAGATACATTCACAGATGGATGGAGAAAAGTCAAATTGGTAGAAAGAAAAATGGCGATAGAACAAAATATAACAATATCACAGTCAGGATACTGACATTGATACAGTCAAGATACAGAACAATTCCATCACCACAAGGATATCTCATGTTGCCCTTTTGTAAATACAAACACTTCCATCCCATCCCCATGCCCTCCTTAACTCATGATAACCATATATTCTCTATTTCTAGAAATTTGTCATTTCAAGGTTATATACGTGGAATAATATAGGACGTATAACCTTTATATAAATATAAGCCTTTCAGGATTGGCTTTTATCACTCATATAATTCTCTCAAGATTTATCCAAGTTGTTGCATGTATAAATAGTTCGTTCCTTTTTATTGTTGAGTAGTACTCCATGGTATGAGTGTACTACAGTTTTGTTTTATGTTTTTTTTAACCATTCACCCTGGAAGGATATCCAGGTTGATTTTAGTTTGGGGCTATTAAAAATAAATCTTTTATAAACATAGATTTTTGTGTGAACATAAGTATTTGTTTTTCTGGGATTAATGCCTAGGAGAGTATTTTATGGGACTGGGTCATTTGGTTGTAGCATCCTTCATTCTTTACAAAGATGCCAAACTATTTTCAAAATGCCTGTGTCATTTTACATTCCAACCAGGACCATATGAATAATTAAGCTTCTCTACATTTCTCATATTTTGTATTATTACTATTTTATTTTTTATCTATTCTGATAGGTATGTAATGATATCTCATTGTGATATCTCATTGTGGAATTTCCTTAATGGCGAATGATGTTGAATATCCTCTCAGGTGCTTATTTCCCATCTACATACCTGCTTCAGTGAAATGTCTGTCAATGCCTTTTGGTCATTGGTTGTTTTTTACTGTTGAGTTTAGAGTGTTCTTTATATATTCTACATACCAGCCCTTAACTGGATAAGTGGTTTGCCAATATTTTCTTTGTCTATAGCTTGTTTTTCATCCTCTTAAAAGGGTCTTTCACAGAGCAAAGGCTTTAAGTGTTAATGAAATCTAATTTATCAGTTTTTCCTTTTATGGATTGTGCTTTTGGTGTCAAGTCTAAGAACTCTTTGCCTGGCCCTAGATATTAAAGATTTTCCCCAATGTTTTTCTAAAAGTTTTATAATTTTACATTTAAGCCTGTGATATATTTTCAGTTAATTTTTTAAAATAAATTTATTTATTTTATTTATTTATCTTTGGCTGTGTTGGGTCTTCGTTGCTGTTGCTGTGTGCGGGCTTTCTTTAGTTGTGGTGAGAAGGGGCTACTCTTCGTTGTGGTGCGTGGGCTTCTCATCACGGTGGCTTCTCTTGTTGTGGAGCATGGGCTCTAGGAGCACCGGCTTCAGTAGTTGCAGCACAAAGGCTCAGTAGTTGTGGCTCACGGGCTCTAGAGCGCAGGCTCAGTAGTTGTGGCACACGGGCTTAGTTGCTCCGCAGCATGTGGGATCTTCCCAGACCAGGGATCGAACCCGTGTCCCCTGCATTGGCAGGTGGATTCTCAACCATTGCGCCACCAGGGAAGCACTATTTTCAGTTAATTTTTGCAGGAGGTGTGAGGTTTAGGTCAAGGTTCATTTTGTTTTGCCTAGGATGTCCAATTGCTCCATCACCATCTGTTGAAAGATTGTCCTTCCTACCTTGATTTGCTTTTGTACTTTTGTCAAAAAATCAGTTGGCCAAATGTGTGTAGGTCTATTTCTGAGATTTTTATTCTGTCCCATTGATCTGTGTGTCTATCCCTCCACCAATACCACATAGTGCTGATTACTGTAGATATATGTCTTAAAAATTGGGTAATTGCTTTCCTCCCAACCTCTTCTTATTTTGGCTATTCTAGTTCCTTTGTTTTTCCCCATAAATATTAGAATAACTTTTTCTATATCTACAAAAAGTCTTGCTTGGATGTTGATAGGAATAATGTTAAATGTGTACATTGGCTTAGGAAGATTTGGCATCTTTACTATGTTTAAAAACCTACCCTGTGTATAATACTCTGGAATATCCTGTGAGGCTGCATAATCATTCATAATGTGACTTTATTTTATCATAAGGTAAACTCAGAGTCTAATCAAGGCAGTGACACATCCAAATAAAAAGAAAACAAGAGTTCAGTAGTAGCATGCCAGAATATTTCAAGAGTTCAGGGTAAGTTCCAGACACTTGACACAGAAAATTAAGAGTTCGCTGAAGTTCAGTTCATTCCTCTTGGGTTTCACTGCTTTCTCTTCTTTCCATGCACATTCCAGATTATTCTCTGTTTTAGGGCATTTGTCATTCCCTGAAAAACTCTGCTTCCAGGCTCTGTTTGGCTGGCTCTTCTTGCAATCAGTTCTCAGTTCAAATGTTACTTCTTCAGTAAGAGTCTCCCTGATCACCCAGTCTAAGTAACTCTACTGGTCGCCATACATGAATCTGTTTTATTTCTTTTACAGCACTTGTCACAATCACTTTTTGAAGAGTAGCAGGGTATCTTCTGCCCCTTCAAATTACTCACGAGAACGTGGTTCTTTGAGAGTAGGCACTGTGTCGGTCTTGTTCACTACTGTATCCTCTCTGCCTCACGCAGGGCCTGACACACAGTGTGTGTATTGTTCTTCGTTGAATGAATGAATAAGTACTGTTTGTTTAGGCAGAGAAGACGGAAGGCAGTTTGAAGAGACTATGGCTAAATCAAAAACTAGAAAGCAAGAAAAGTGCTTTAAGCTCCAGTGATCAAAGCAGTATCAGGAGGAAAAGAGATTTTGTGATGGGAACTTTCCACTTGATTGTGGAGGGCTTTGACCTTTAGACCAGGTGATTTTACTTTTGCCTGGAGGTAATAGGAATGTTTTTAACAAGGTTGACATAATAATACACTCTTTTAAGAAAATTAAGAGGGAAGGATACAACATAATGGGGTAAGAGTTGGAGAGCTCAAATAGAACAGGATACTAGTTGGGATTAAAAACCGATAATACTGCCATGAGATGAGAAGACCCACAAGATGGTCGGGTCACTAATAGAAAGAAGACTCAGTTTAGGGAAAACTTGAGAAGTTTTCTTCAGCGGAGCCTGCTTAACTGCCTCATCAGTTAAAAACAATAGTACTGAGGTATTCGGGAGATAATGTGCTAACTCTTCAGTGTCACCTTTCTTTCATTTTTGTTTGCAAATATGTTCCTTCTGTGTCAAGATATTTTTACAGGTAAAATCATTCTACCTAACTGTTAATGAGCCTGGTTCCTTCCAGCTTAGTTATATACAAAGTTATTTTCATGACTTTTAGTAAAACTGCTTTCCCACTTTAAAACTAGGGCGATTAGTTGCTGAATCAATCTAGAAAAGGCAATTTATTTGAAATAGAAACAAACCATGTGAATTTTATTTACTTTTAAGCACTCCACTGTGTCATATTGAGGATGTTTTGTACATTTAGCCCTTACTCTATTTTAGTACATCATTTGATTTAAAATGGGGAATAATGCTCACTGGGGCCCTTGATCTTCTTTCCCTGGAGGTTTTGTGGTTCATTGATCATTTTGCTCAATTCGTGTTCCCGCAGTTGTCTATGGCGGTCTTACAAAGTGGGGTCAGCCTAGGATAGCAACAAAGAAATTTTCTTGTGAAGAGCTGCTCCTAGCTCATCCGTTTTACTCACGCCCCAAACAAAAATTCCAAAACCATCTACTGGCAACAGGATTTCTAGGCCAGAGTCTTTTTGCTCAGAATAATTGCCATGATTTTCAAGGACTGTTCTGTATTCTTTTCAGTCAATTCTTAAACCTGGAAGAATACTGCTCTTTGATACTGAGTACCAAGAAGCAGTTGCTGTAGGAAAACCAAATAGTCCTGACATTTCTACTTACCAGGTTTCACTTACAGTTCATTTCAGAGTGTGACAATTAGAAGAAACAAGGAAGGGCTTTGTTTTGTTTTTCCAGACTCATTTCAAGGAACACTACACACAGACTGCCTACACAGTTGTTTGGTTAAAGAAAATGTTTCCGCTCATATTATAGCTGCATTGTAATGGAAAATTGCTCCGGGTGCCAAACCCACCAAGAATGTTAACAGCACCAGAGAAGACCTCTAGACTTGACTACTGTACATTTTTTCTTCCAATATTTCAGCCACAATTTATAGAGTATAACAAGCTTCTGGAAGTAGAGCTGAAGCAGTCAAAATCAATTTATCCTCGCTCTATGCTGATAGGCAACAAGATACTTTCTGAAATGTAAGGTAAATAGTTTCACATGGGAATGAAGCAAGGAAATTCTTTTAGAATTTGGCTCACTGGACTCAGATTCACACCTTTGCTCTAACGTTTACTCTACAGAGTGTTTGTGCTGGTTATTAAAGTTGACTTGGAAGGTTAAAAAGACCAACAGAGACACTGTGTCTTCTAGGGCTGTTGTGAGGTCTCTTTCTAGAGTTTCTTATAAGGTAGTATTAGAGATATTATTACTTATACATATTATTGTTAAATTACAGTATACCTCTCATTCAATTTCACATTAGAGAAAATTGAAAACTTCTAACAGACAAGGAAATTATTATGTAAGGACTTGCATGGTACAAACTAATCCAAGAAATGAATGATTCATCTTCAGTATGCATGAAAGACACCATATTATTAGTCTAATACGTAAATAACAGAAATGAATTCTATCTATATGTGGCTTTATCTGCATAGATCAGCCTCTTGGATCGTATTTATGAATTCACAGACATAATGTCATTATAAAATATTCATTATTGTTTCATTGTACAAAAGTATAGAAATTACCTTCATAGTCAAAGTTTAAGGGAAAAGCCCCAGTTCAATAAAAGGGTTTGGGCTTCTCCTTTTAGAGGGATTTACAGTACTCATCAGTGGTATAGTTCACGTTAGCATCCAGTGACATTGGTTTGTCTGTATATATTTCTAGCTGTCAACAGAATGTCCTCAGGCAATTGCATCCTGATTCTATAGCTATCTTCTATTCTTTTATAATACACAAGGGTCTAATTTTCTATCAGCAAAGCATGAAATCATGTAAGAATGCCACATAACCAGCATGTGCAAACAAGTAGCACGTTTTCTACACATAAAAATGCTTCATAAAATAACAGATAAATTAAATCTTCTTGTTCAAGTAAAGAGCTTGGAAATCAAGACCTTTTACACAAAATTAGAATTTTCTGTACAGAGCTGACAGTGTCATGTAATTCAATGAAATTTGTTCACCACCTTACATGTTAATATGTGTGACCGTATCATTTTTCTTTGATTTACAGTGGAACTGTTTTATATCAGGAACGTTTTATGGTTACAGATAACAGGCGCATTAACTTCATTAAGATCAGTATTTAGCAATTATCAAATTAACAAAGTGATGACTGGAGGAAATGACTTGTATCGAACTATATTAGCTTTAACACTCATTCAATGCTGTGCAAGAAAAGGACATAGAAATCAAGTGTTTCTCTTTACTTATTCATATTTTGGGTAGAGTGGGACAGGCAGTCAAAGTAAACATGAATCCTCAAAAATGACATTATAAAATATACTAAATGATGAATTCAAGATTTCTCTTCCCTCTCTGGAACATATCTAAGTTTGACAAACTGTTTGAAATTATCAATTCAATGATGCCCTTAAAAGGGTTAGCTTTGGCATATATTTAAAATACATTTAAGACATATGTCTCTTCTGCTGCAAGAACTACAGAAAGCTTGGTTTAACATCAGTGATATGACTGAAACTGCTTAAATTATCATTCTCTATATGCATCTCATATTTCCACAACTTCAGGGTATTTTTAAACACTTTCTACATAATGTACAATTTACTTAGCACGTGGCATTCATATGTCTAGCTGTGAAATAACTTGTTGTAATTTAAGCAAACATGTTTTAAATAAAAGGTAGCTAAGGCTTCTAATCTCTGATGTATTGAGTGCAATGAAACCTTCCATAAAAATGGATTTCCCAGGCAGCCAAAGACCATAGAGGCTCCCCTTAAGAAATATATTAATCTCTGATTTACCCTCATGCATTTCAAGAAATCTAACCGACCAATGTCACCACTGATGTGATTCCATTGACATATTATACTGAAAACAGAGGCCAGGAAAGAAAACTCCATCTATTTTTTCCCTACAAAATCCTTTTTGTTTATTTCTGATTTTCAAACATTAGCAGTCAATATACGGCAAGGCTCCAACTGCTCTTTTAAAAAAGATAGACTTAGTGAGTTATAATTGACATAGAATATACTGCATATACTTAAAGGGTACAACTTGATAAGTTTTTGCATATGTATAGTTTGGTGAATCCATTATCACAATCAAGATGATGAACGTGCTCATCAGCCCCTAAAGTCTCCCTGTGCCCCTTGTAGTTCCTCTCTCCCACCGCTCACTGCAGACGCCGCCCTGTTCTCAGGGGTCTAAGGAGCAAAATATTCCCAAAGTGTGCCTCTTAGATGCCATAAATAAAATGCTTTGCACAAACATCTGTCACTACATATTGTTTGCATTTCTTAGGATTTTATATGAATTTTATATAAATTATATACTATGTGTTCGTTTTTTGTCTGGTTTCTTTCACTCTGTGTAATAATTTGAGACTTATTCATGATGTAGCATATATCACCAATGTATTCTTTTTATTGCTGTGTAGTATTCCATTTTCTGGGTGTACCACATTATCCATTCTCCTGTTGTTGGACGTTTAGGTTGTTTCCAGTTTGGGGCAGCTAAATCAAGCTGCCATGTGCATTCATGTATAAGTCTTTGTATAGCCATATGCTTTCATATTCCTTCTGAAAATTGCCTAAACATAGAATAGCTGGACCATACGGTACGTATGTGTTTAACTATTTGAGAAATTGCTGAGCTATTTTCCAAAGTGGTTGAGATATTTTATGTTCTCCCCAGAAGTATGTGAAAGATTCAGTTCCTCTACATTCTCACCAATACTTGGTACGGTCAGATTTTTAATTTTAGGTACTCTAATAGGTTGTATAGCGGTATCCCAGTGTGGTGTTAATTTACATTTCCCTAATGACTGTGTTGAGCATTTTTCATCTGCTTGTTTGCTGTCTATATATCTTCTTTGATGAAATGTCTGTTCCAATCTTTTGGAAAACTCCATTTGGAGTTTGGAAAACTCCATTTTTTAAATGGAGTTGTTTGTTTTCTTCTTACTGAGGTTGAAGTTTTTTATATATTCTGGAGACTAGTATTTTTATCAGAGGTATGAGTTGTAAATATTTTCACCCAGTACGTTGTAATAAAGACAACTTTAGCCCAAAAAAGTCACTGATGTGACTCAGGAATGCTTTTGACACTTAGTCCTTGGCAGGAGAGTAAACTCAACTTTCAACTCAAGGGACACTATAAGTGAGCCAACAAGCACTTCCTGCCACCTACATATACTGGAAAGAGACCTGAAATGGCAGATAATTATTTCTTCATCTTTAATTTCTCAGTTTGTCAGTAGATGGAATAAGTCATAAGATTGCCTCTTTTATTTTCCCACCAAATTTCGTATACCTGTCTGTTGAAAGCTTCCAAGTGACTGTAATTGCCTGTTTCCACATCTATATCCCCATTAGACTTATGTTTCTTGAAGAGCATGCCATACCTTTTGAAAGCCCCAAATCTCCATGATGTCGCAATGCTTGGCATTGCCATGTACTCAACAAGTATGTAGTGAAGGAATTAAAAGGCCCTCTTCCTGGGTTGTCAGTGCACATGGCAAAAATCAAGTGACACTTTCAACTTACAATTTCTCCCTCCAAGCAATAGTTAAGTGGTATCAGTCCCAGCTGCCAAGTGGTAACCCAAGAGAAAGTAGTCTCAAAAGTCCAGAAGTGTCTGCTGCCATGATCCTCATCAAATAAAGAACATTCACGTCCAACTCTTAAATAATTACTGAACCAGAATATAAAGTGCTACAAGTTCTTTTGTATTCTGAAATTGGACTGGTTTAAGGGAAAAAGAAATAATGAGATTTTTCCCTGTGGAGAAAAGCAAGCCTCTGAAGATTGTGAAAATCATCTTCCATAGTGTCTAGGAATTCTGGCTACCATCTTCTCCTATAGCCAGATCTTCTCCAAGCCATTGCTTTTATTTATTTTTTTTCTGTAGGATTTGTCCAATCAAATGGGCACCAAGAAACTGCCCAGTGGCCTATTCTCTTGACTGAGGTAGGAAGGGATGAGGTAACTGCTCTGGTGCTTCCTGAACCTGCAGTATCCGTCCTGTGAGCTACGATCCTCTTGGAGTGGGGGAAAGCTGTGAAATGATTGCAAGGGATCCCTTTAGCCAAAGGTCTTCCAAGCATGACCCCTAGATAGCATAATAAAGTAATCGTGTGTGGGTGTGCGTGGGTGTGCGTATATGCGCAGTTGACCCTTGAACAATATGGGAGTTGGGGTGCCCACCCATTGCACAGGCAAAAATCCACCTCTAACTTTACAGTTCGTCCTCCGTAGCCACTGTTCCGCATCCACAAATTCAACCAACTGAGGATGGTGTAGCACTGTAGCATTTATTGAAAAAAAAAATCCACTTAAAGTGGACCCACGTAGTTCAAACCCGTGTTGTTTAAGGATCCACTATGTGTGTGTGTATGTATATATGTATATACATATATATGTGCGTGTACATATACATATATACGTACACGCATACATAAATACATGTATATAAATATTGTTACATACTGACATTTTTCAAATATATGTAAATGCTGTTGTGATAATAAAGTTAGAAGTATCATTGAATTAAAGTCACTTTGTCACCATGTGTTTTTTTTCGAATAATTCAAATGGAATTATAAATTCAAACTACTGTCTAATATAAACCCTTGATTGTTTTCCCTTTAAGAGTATTCCTTGTCCTGAAAAGCATTGGTAATGTATATGGAAACATTTAAGAACACATTTTTCAGTTCTTATCACAAGGAAACTTGTCTCAAGAGTTTAGATAATGCCAAATAAATAACAGTGTAGTAAAGCAACCGTTGGTTGGATATATATACTGAGCATTGTTAACTGAGTCCTGACTAATTTGGTATAAACACTATGAGATACAGACATTTTATCTCTAGGAAAAGAATATGACATTTAAAGGAGTAGATTAGAGAAAAGGGTTTAGGCATTTTAAAGAGGTAATTGATTCATCGACTGATGAAATAATCAAAAGATGCATTGGTCAAAAATGTTAGTTTAGAAAATATAATAAGCCTCAGACACCAATAAATAAAATAAATAAATAAAACCTTGCATGTTTGCAGTTAAGCTTTCTCATCATTTATTACTGCCCTACTTTCCCTCCATATGGAGAAAAGTGTCAAGGAGAAAATATACTCAGGAATGATTGTAAAACCATGGATTTTAAAGTTGTCAAGAATTTTAAGTTATTCTAAAAAGGGCAGAACCTTTCATGAATAGGAAAAAGCTGAAACCCTTGATAATATCCAAGAAACTTTTCCTCATGAATTTTGAGACAATTCCATCAAAAAGTTAGAGGAAGAAAATAAATAATAAACCCATAGAATAAAAATAAAAGCTTAAACAAGGGTAGAAACTATAGAAGTATCAGGAAAAGAATCGAAGCCAGGTAGTGGCTTTCAAATGTAGACATCTCAGATACGTCAAATCCAATTTCAAAAGAATATACTCAAAGATGTTTATAGTATATAAAGACAACATTTCAGCAGAATAAGTTGTATACATCTCACTAGGTTTTTCATGGAATTCTATTAGTCAAGATAAATGTAAAATAATATTTTAAGAAGATTAAATCATATGAAAAAATTACTTCAACCTGGATAACAGTAGAAATGGGATGAGAAAGAGAGGAAGACAGAAAGGATTGAAAGTGATAATGAAGCAGGGAGAAAAGCATAAACTCGAAGTTAGATTTATTAAAAAGGGCTTAAAATAAATGAGTCTGTTAACTTTTGGTCTCTATATAATAGCACTTTCATGAATTCCAAACTTTTTCTTCATGTCAAGATGCATAGAACAAGAGACTGCCTACTTGTAGCCTCAGGGAGAAGGAAGGTCATCAAGACACTAGATAACCACATCCTGATGGGAAGCCAGTACTGTCAGCAGGTACACTCCATCATTTCATTTGGAGAAAGGAGAAAAAAGTGATCAGTCCCTTCTGAACGCTCCTTCCTCTCTATATCAGCAGTACAATACCTGCCAGTGTTCCAGGATGAAAGGAAGATGGCAACCACAGAAAAACCATCTGGCTTCTGACCACCTGAGAGGACTTTCCATCCAGGAGATTGGATGGCTGTAGGATCATGATAAGAAGTCCTTAAATCCATGTGTACACCAAGTTGTTTCTGTAGCTTAATAAATAAAAATACAACTTCTATCCTTGAAAGAGGGCACTCAGCCTCCGAAAGATCAGGAAACCTGACCAATTAATGTTTACTTTGTTCATTCATCCACAAGTGTTGATGAAAGAACTGATATACTACAGGCCCTGTGCAGGCTTTGGGAGCAAAAAGTTGAATTGGACATCATCTCTACCCAATAGGGACTCTAGTCTGCTCTGGTGGACCATCAGGCCCCAGAGCATAAGTCTTTGCCAGCCAGTCCTATAATTTAAGAATTAAAATCCCCCAGCATATTTCACTCCTTTCTCTCTCTACTTTCTCTCTATGTTACAGTCAAAGACAGTGGCTTCATTCCCCACATCCGTGCATTCTTTTTCTTTTGACTAAAGAAGAGTGATCAAATGATGGCATTCAATGAAAATAGTCCAACAGTCCTTATAAACTTGCTATTGGGTGAGAGACAAATCTTTCTTCTTCTTGCCATAATTGTTATTTTTGCTTTCGTACAACATCTTAGTCTACATAATTATTACTTTACAGAAGATATAACTTGAGCGCCAGAACACTGAGTTCCTATAACATGAAATTTCTTGCTTGAAAGTCCCCTGACACGCTGTTAAATGTTAGTCTGTTCTTCTCCCTCCAGATAGGGTGTCATTGGCAAAGGAGAACCAATTGTACTTTCAAAAATTTCAGTTTAAGAAATTCCAAAATGACCCTGAGTAACTTCGCTAATTCTAACCTAGACAGGAAATTTCTGGCTAACCTCAACTCCTTGTGTTTCAGTTAAGCCTTCTTCCTTCTGACCATATGGCCTTCGAACAGCAAATCATTCTCTAATTTATTGTGTCCTTAAAGACAAGAATACTTATGTGACTGCATAAAATCAAATAATATTTACTGTGCCCATGCCAAATGCGATGATAATTAGTATCTCTAAAATACTGAATAACGAGATTACCTCAGAATTCGAGTATATTCCTTTAATAGTTAAATATTTCAGTTTCATAGAAAGGGGGTTTAGCTTTTTCATAACGTAAAAAAATATATATATAGAACAGAGTATGTCAAATGTCTGGGTAGCTTCTACAATTTCTAGAAGACATTTTTCAAAATTCTGTGTATAATGTCAGGATTAGGGAACAGAATTTAATACTTCTTATTTGTGAATTTGATGTTAACTGTAATGAAAAAAAGGTTCAGTTTCACTCTGTAGATTCAAAAAGAATATTGCAAAATGAGTTTTTTTAAGCCACCTGATAAATTTGCAGAAATTATCAAAATAACCAGGGTCCTAAAGTTCAAAGAATTTACTCCAAAAATAATTTATATGCCTGAAAAATACATTCTTTAAAATAACCTGGGGAGGAGATGAGTCTGGTGAGAAAATCCTGTATTTACTATGTGAATTGTTCTTTTTGAAAAACAGAAGTACTATTATAATGTAAGTGCAAGTAATTCCCAGGAAAACCATTTGTTCCTATAGCTATCTTTTAAAGCTGCCTTAATGATTGCTTTGCAAAGTTGATTGTTATCATCATTCCCAAGAAGGAGTCTGACATTTTATCAATATCACAGTATTTTCAAGGAACACAAGAATTAGCAGTGAGCCACTTCCAAGGATCTTTATTAGGCAGTGAATTAAACTGACAATTAACCCATCATCAACATAAGTAGATGCTCATATCAGATTCAGTCCAGTCAAACTATTCTGAGTATTTATAAACTGTAGACTCAGAGCAGATGTATACATATCTTCCTAATTTACCATCTTAGAGACATTATACACTTTTTCTCAGAACATTCTAAAATCTCGTGGTTTTATTATATGCAAATTAACAGCATTTGATTAGGTCCTGAGGCAGCTTCACCTGTTCAGAGGAATAGCAATGGGAAGTAAGGAAGAATATTTCATCACTGAAGTGTGTGTTCCCTTGGGGGACACCACCATTTGATTTTGACATTTATTTGTCCTGTGCTATAAAGGACGAAACTACAATTACACTTTTTTTCCTACTGTGCAGTGGGCATGGTGTCAGAAAAAATTAAATCAAAGATAGTATGTTTGTACACAAAACAAGCTCTAAAGCCAAAATTATTAAACAAATCCCCAGTTAAAATCATAGTGCATTAAAAAAAATACTGTTTGACTAATACACAACATTGCGTGTGTATAGAAGACATCCATGAGAACCCAACCCTAAAAAACAGGACGACATCCATTGCACCGTTGCCTTGGCTCTTTGTAGCCAAAACAGTGTGTGTTCAATACTTGATTACTAAGTTCCTGTTTGCCTTATTCCATTTTTAGAATCCTGAAACACGTGTGTTCCCTGATAGTTAATTTGGTTACTACAACAATAAATAAATGTTTGCCAAAATATGTTTGGTTGCATTTAAAATTTTTGCAATCTATTTAACATTTGAAACCTGTAGCACTTTATTGTTCTCTATCATAAAATCATTTACAACCTCGTGAATAGGTATATTCACCTTTTTCACAATTGACTTGGTCATGTTAAAAGGAAAATATTGGAAAATATATTTCATTTGTCCATTTATCAAAATACAAATACCTTTGCAAATGATTATCCTGAGCAAGAAATACAAGGGAAGAGACTGAGGATAGCCAATGACAGCTATAATTTTTCTTAAGGATGGAGTTAGTACTTATTGCCTAATTAGCCTTATGTCTAGCAATTGTAAGCAATTCACTAAAGAGCTACAAATTAAAAATTTCCTGGAACTATTCTAAAATATATCTCTTCCCAAATCAATGATTTTCTGTGTCTCTTTAATTAAAGAGAATAGTTGCAAAGCACATTCTTCTTTAGATAGCCAAATGAAACCTAAATTACAACCCCCCCAATATTCTAGAATTGATGCATTTCTGTGGATTTCAGGAAAAAATACCATTTTTATATTTTTTTTATTGAAGTGTAGTTGATTTACAATGTTGTGTTAGTTTCTGCTGTATAGCAAAGTGACTCAGTTATACACGTATATACATTTTTTTATATTCTTTTATATTATGGTTTATCCCAGGATATTGAAGTTCCCTGTGCTATACAGTAGGACCTTGTTGTTTATCCATTCTGTATATAATAGTTTGCATCTACTAACCCCAAACTCCCTGTCTATCTCTCCCCTACCCTCCCTCCCCCTTGGCAACCACCAGTCTGTTCTCTATGTCTGTGAGTCTGTTTCTGTTTGGTAGTAGGTTCTTTTGTGCCCTATTTCAGATGTCACATATACGTGATATCATACTGTATTTGTCTTTCTCTTTCTGACTTATTTCACTTAGTATGATAATCTCTAGTTGCAACATGTTGCTGCAAATGGCATTATTTTGTTCTTTTTTATGGCTGAGTAGTATTCCATTGTAAACATGTACCACATCTTCTTTATCCATTCATCTGTCTATGGACATTTAGGTTGCTTCCAAGTCTTGGCTATTGTAAATACTGCTGCAGTGAACATTGGGGTGCATGTATCTTTCTAATTATGGTTTTCTCCAGATATATGCCCAGGAGTGGGATTGCTGTATCATATGGTAGTTCTATTTTTAGATTTATAAGGAACCCCCATACTGTTCTCCATAGTGGCTGCACCAATTTACATTCCCACCAATAGTGTAGGAGGGTTTTCTTTTCTTCACACCCTCTCCAGCATTTGTTATTTGTAGACTTTTTAATGATGTCCATTCTGACCATTGTGAGGTGGTATCTCCTTGTAGTTTTGATTTGGATTTCTCTAATAATTAGCGATGTGGAGCATCTCTTCCTGTGCCTGTGGGCCACCTGTATGTCTTCTTTGGAGAAATGTCTACTTAGGTCTTCTGCCTATTTTTCAATTGGGTTGTTTGTTTTTTTGTTGTTGAGTTGCATGAGCTGTTTGTATATTTTGGAAATTAAGCCCTTGTTGGTTGCATTGTTTGCATATATTTTCTGCCATTCGATATGTTGTCTTTTCATTTCATTTATGGTTTCGTTTAATGTGCAAAAACTTGTAAGTTTGGTTAGGTCCCATTTGTTTATTTTTGTTTTCATTTCTATTGCCTTCTTTTAGATTTTATATGTTTGCATTGTGTGTTTTTTCTAAACATCATAAATCTAAATATAAATAAGAGTTATGTATCTGACACATGAAAGGCTGGTTATGATGTCAGTAGTGTCAAAGAGAAAACTGTGACCCAGTAGTATGTGCTCAAACGAAAAAGTAAGATAGATAAAATCCTCTCTAACTAAGGCAATCTTAAATCATGAATGATGTAGCTGTTATGAATTATTAAGGATGGTCCCAGTAATTTAACCAAAAACAATCCTCTTACTATATTCCTAGAAGCCAAGTATTCTAATAATTTAAAGCTTTGAAATCTTTCCTGTAAAGGGAAACAAATTACCTTTTTAAAAGGCCAAATGTTGGGCTTCCCTGGTGGCGCAGTGGTTGAGAGTCCACCTGCCGATGCAGGGGACATGGGTTCGTGCCCGGTCCATGAGGATCCCATATGCCGCGGAGAGGCTGGGCCCGTGAGCTATGGCCACTGAGCCTGCGCGTCCGGAGCCTGTTCTCCACAACGGGAGAGGCCACGACAGTGAGAGGCCCTCATACCGCAAATAAAAAAAAAAGGCCAAATGTTGAACCATAAACTTCTTTTTCTATCCCTAAAATGATCCCTTGTTTAGTTTTAATTAGAAATATTTGTAGCAAAGTTTGAAATCATTAATATGGAAGGAATGTTTTAAGGAATGAATTAAGCAGTAAGCCTGGCAAATCTTTATTTTATTCATTTGATTTTTTTTTCTCCTTCAGAGGGAGTAAGCCACTCCATGATGCATTTTGTAGAATGGCCCTGAAAAGTGAAATCCAAAGAAGTAAGAATTAAAATAAAGGGTCTAGTTCTTTACAAATCAACTTATGAATGGATGATCAAAGCTTTCTTAGATCAACTCACGTAGTCAAAATGCAATAATCACACAATTGCCACTCCAGGACAGAAGCAGTCCTCTTTTTGTCTACAAAAGCGTGGCGTTTTTGTTGTTTTTAGTATGAGCTTGGTTCATCTTACTTCTAGGGGATGTGTTTAATGGGTTTAGAAATTAACTTCTGCTAATGAGGCAAAAGAAAAAGTAGCCAGTGAGATAGCTGTGCTACAAAAGGATCAAGTGAGATTATGAACATGACAAAGCTTTATGAACAGGCAAGTACAATACCAATGCAGGATGTTGTTTTTATGAAAATTTGAAATCTAAAAGATGTTGAGGAGAGGTTGGAAAAGGAAACTAAATACATGCCACACAAGCTGGTAAATATGAATCATTTGAACTTGATCTCCCCAGTGAGGCTGTAAACTTCCTGTGAGCTGAGAAACATCTCACGCCCTCTGTAGTGCTTTAGAGTGTGCATGGCAGTGATAACCCTTCCAAGGCCTGGGGCCACTCAGAGCTCTTCAGCACATCGTACTTATGAGACCCTTGAAACAAGCTTAAAGAAACAAACTGATTGCCATTAAAATTTGTATTGATATTATGATTAGAATCCTGGTAATATCCCTTGGAAAGCGGAGAAACATTATGATGTAGGGAAACACATGCCTGCATTGTAGCAAACCAATGTGATGGGCAAAAAGGAAGTGAATCCGGCTTTCACATCTTAAAGAAAACATGATTGTGGCCTTTTCTCAATGCTGCCTTTCCTCACTTGGACATTTTACCTTGGATCAGATTCATCTCCATTGACATGGGAGGCACTCACTAAATTCCGGCTGAAGAGAATTGATCAAGTATACAAATACCCTTTATTCCTGACCAGGGGCTATTTTAATGTGTTTACATAAGAGTCAGACAATTTCCTTAAGGAAATCATGCACATTCTATACGAATCCTGATTCTAGCCCAGGTGAAGCCTGGTCACGTGGCCCAGACTTGCAGAGGGAAAAGCCACAGCAGCAGTGGCCCTTGTGAATGTAAGCAGATACCTACTCCAGCGAGACACATGCCACTGCGTCCACCACAGGAGCATCCAGTCAGGTGTGAGTTAGGGAAAGGTCTGTACCCAGGTTAGACGTCATTCCTATAGCTCTAACTATCCAGTGTGCAATCTGCACACACAGCTGAAGATTTGAAGAAAGAATTAGAAGCACACTCCACTGAAAGTGCAGGACCCACTGAGAGCCAAGTAAATGTCTTTAAAAGCTTCAAATGATCTGCCTTTTCCCCCCAAATCAAAAAACCCTATTCAGTTTTCAAGAAAATCATTCTCTTGTGAATTGACGAATAGTTTCTCAGTTTCACTCATTCCATTCATTAGTTCCAACTGTGTCTCAAGAAAACATAATCCACCAATTATAACAAAAAATACATTATCCAAGTTGCTGAGAGTTTTTGTAATGATAGAATGTTTTCTCTGCGGATTAAAAATAAGCAGAGAAATTTAAAAGGTCTTTTCCTCCATATTTTCCTTGAGATATTATATAGTACAGGCATGTATAGAAAAATGAAGAGGATTGGTTAATCAGTTTACAACATCAAATGTGAATTGTTCTTCCTTCTTTTTTAAGTCTTCAGTAATAAGAACAAACTGAAGATATGTATTGGTTTGCTCTGAGAGGCATTATCATTATAAGACTGAAACAGTGTTAGATATTGCAGACGAGGATTTTATAAAATAGAAGAGAAAAATTTGGTGCAAGTTTATTCAGTGTTGAGCTCCAATAATTTGACAGGCATTGTGAGGCATTTAAATGTGGTTCCTGCCCTTGTTTCCTTATTAACTGCTTTGGTTTTTTGTTAATAGATCTGATTAGCTCCTGTGGCTTTGAAAAAGAATTTAAAGCCCGGAACTTTCACAAATCCTAAGCAAGAAGCATATATTAGCTCTTCAAAGCATATTGATATATTTTTTAACTGTGGATTTTAGCTTTCATGTGATAAAACTTTTAGTGATTTCCTTACCATGTCTGGTTAAGGCTTAACTTCCTCATTTACATATTTGATGTCTCTCAGGAGACAGACAAGCTTCAAGTTAATTATCTATGTAGTTGTAAGAACTCTTGTTTCCTGGTTAAGAACTCTTCAAAAGAGAACTAATAGTTATTAAATGTTACACTGAGTCACCAAAAGTAATCAGGATACACAATGAGAGGCACTAAACAGACACTTAAATCTAATAAAAACCTCAACTTTTTGCAAGATAGATGAATATAAATCAATTAAATCTCTTACAGTAATTTTTAGGGAAAACAGCCACCAGAAACCAAACAGCTAAAAGCTCTGCTCTAGAGAGTGATTAGGCTCTGCTGGAAGCTTGCGGAAGTCACTGTAACATTCTGGATGTAGACCCATTGAACTCAGATTCGTAATAGAGCTGTAACTAAAGAAATGCCATAACAGAATAAAGTCCAGCGTCTTCTCCAGCTAATGTGTATTTGCATGCATGTGTATGTGTGTGTGCGCGCGCATATATACATACATGTACACACATACATATACACATATACTAAGTGTTATTCATAGATAAACATAGGCTTTATTTTATATAACAAAAAAGATCTGTGGAGAGAAATGATAAATAATCTCTGAATCTGAAAGTCTATTAAGAGCAGTTTTATGGAATGATAACAAGAAAGAGAAGAAAGAAGGGCAAGCGTTAGACTCGAGTTGCAATTGGGAAATTGGAACCACAGCTATCAGGTGAGTTAATTAATCTGGGTATCGTTCAGTAAATGAAAATGTGCCATCTATTTCACAAGGGCCCATTGTGTCTTGCATGTGAAACAAATTTACCCTGTTTGATTAAGGATTACTGATTGCCTCCAATTTATTATATGTATCCTATAATTAAGTCACAATGAATTCGAATGAAATGGGGATGGTCTCCTCCACAAAGAAGACAACAAGCTCATTCTAGGAAGACCTTGGGGGTCATTCAAGAAGCAATTAAATGTTCTCCAGGGTGCATTAAAAGGAAAAGAGCCTGGTGGGCTGAACGGCCTCTTCTTATGTTCCAGCCTTCTCAATATTCTCCTGCTTTTATGGAGACAAATGAAACCATGTCATAAAATAACTCAAGGCATTATCGGCAAGGAAAACAATGCTGTCTGCTCTTATGCTAAGGGAAACGTCACCAAGACAATAATCTATGCTCGGCAGAAGGTAAAGAGGTGCATGAACAAAGTGATGTGCTATGTCAGAATCCATATATAGGAGGGGTTCTAAACAAATCAATGAGCTTTGGAATATTGTATATGATCTTTGTGAATTACTCATTAATTTTGTTTCTGTGTGCAAGTGGGATAAAATCGTACTGGCACGTGAACGTAAATGAAATGGTCCAAGATCAGTATCTGTGTTGTATTTGCAGATATATTTTTCCATATTTTTACAAGTGCTGTTAAAAGTGAACACTATGAAAGAAAAGCTATACGGAACACTTGTTAAAAATGGCGAGAAAGACTTTATTCAAGATTATGACATTATTATATTTGGGGAGAAGATTGACATCTCAAAGGGGCAGAGAAAAGAATTTACAATTGCAATTTTTTTAAGTAAAAGAAAAGAGCGGTCAGGGGCCATTATCAGGAAGAAACATGGCAAAAGTTCAAGCAAGCTTTAGACCATCTTGGTCAGTGCAGTGTTCTGAAATTAGGGTGGCCTCACACAGAACTGAAAGCATCCCGGCTGAACAATCCCCTTTATAAATGCATCTCTTTGGGAAACACATGCCCTAAAATATGCCAGCCTGCAAAGACTTCATATGAAAATTTAGATTACTGTAGTAACTAAAATATAATAATTAGAAGATTAGTTTTTCACATTCAACAATAAATTTTGTTTACATATAACTCAAATTGTGAAAATCTTATCAACTAATATGTGACCCCAAAATTACAAAGACTTCACTGTTTTTAGCCGAGTCCCAGAATGAGCACATCTGTACATGTTATAACGGAAAAATAAATTGCAGATGGAATCTTAAGAACTCAGCCCAAATCTCAGCGACGTATGTCATTTGTTCCACAGACTTGGGAAGATTGTTTATCCTCTCTGAGTTTTATTTTCCTCATCTTTAAACAAAGACAGAACTTGCCCTGCTTACCTCACTGTAGATGTAAAAATGTCCCCAAAACGTGTAAAATGTGTCATGAAAGGTGTCACCAGAGAGAAAAGCAGAGGTCAGGTCACAATGGACCTGAAAGCTATTTTTAGGAATTTTTCCCTGAAACCTAAAAGCAATAGGAAACTGTTGAAGGGTTTTTAAGCAAGAGGGTGGCATGATATGATTCTCATTTGCAAAAAAATCACACTATCGGCAGTGTGGACAATGGGTTAATCCAGAGCAATACCAGAGATGACAAAGCATGTAGGGCCTGGGGGTCAGATCCAAGTGTGGTAAGTACTGAAGCTGAGGCCTTTTGTAGCTTCTCTGTAAGACAAAGACTACAGCATTCTAAGATGAGGCCATTTGCAAAGGCCTGTGGAAGTATAGAACCCTAAAACTAAAGCTTCAGTTAGCTCAGCAATAAATTGGCCTCTGAGGAGGGTGCTAGAATAGCAATATGGGTGTGATAATAGTAAACTGACTCAGAGCATTCACAGTGGTGATAAGGACCATCAAGAGATGGGGGACAGAATCAGTGGGACATGATGCCTCACAATGTCAAGGGTAAGAGAGGAGTAGTCAAGGAAGATGCCTGGGTTTCTGGCTGGGTGGATTCAGACCTGTAGAAGGCAGGATTAGCCTCAGGCAGGAAGGAAACACCTCTTCCTTTACAACAGGAGGGAGGAAGGAAGCTTGAGCGTGGATGTATGGGTGAGGATTTTGTGGACGAGTTGAAGGGTTCCCACATCCAATGGTGAATCTCTCATGAGGGGAATCGCCATACAGAGGGGCACTATGTCAGAAAAGTGGGAGAAGGCGTAAATGTCAATGCTGCAGAGAAGACCAGGAAGGTGAGGGCTCAGGAATTTTTCCCAAAATTTATCTGCTAAAAACCCTGTGGATGGACAAACAGTGGGCTAATCCCAAAGGCGTTCAGACAGACCATCTCCAGTGGAAGAGTCAGCAGATAGAGAAATAAATTGGGTTCCTAGAAAAAGAGGGTAGCTGGGAATCAAGGACAGATGGATGTGTTCACAGTTTTGCTTGGAGCAGCCCTGGTTGTCATCCCTACACAGCTTTGTTAATTCTTTCTGCGGCTCAAATAATAAATAGACTGATTCTCTTTGATTTACATGTATTTTAAAAAAGTGAGGCTTTCCTAGGTTAGAGCTAAAATAGATGATGAGAAATGTCCACTTGTTTGACCCTGTTACACAGTCTTCAGCAGCATGCTCTCCCTGTCGGGAACCTCTTACGTGAACTCATCCGTTCCAGTCACCCTGGTCTGTCCTCTGTTTCCAGGGCACATTATTAACTTTTGTACCTCTTCCTTTGTTCCTTGCCTAGAATATCCTTTATCTTCTCTCTCTTTATCCAAGCCCTACCTTCCATCAAGGTCAGGCTCCAGCGCCTAGGCATTCAAAAACCCTTCTCTGAGGACCAGCCCTGGGAGATTTTTCTAAACTCCTATAAATGTGATGATTTACACAGCTGCAATGATTTACACAAATAGATGCAATGATCTACAGAGATGCTCCCTTCTCTTGTTATTTTATCTTCAGTATATGTGCCTTCCTCTCCAGACAGTAAGCATCTCAGGGGCAGGAGCCTTACTTAACCGGTGCCTCCTGCCCCCTTAGCTCACAGCACGATGCTCTCCCATTACAGGGTTGAGATAAGATAACTAAGTGGTAAGAAAATCCATGCATGTGAATTTTGTTAAGCACACCTTAACTAAAAGAGTGCCTCTGGAAGGAATTTCAGGTTTCATAACAAGCTGGTGAAATATTTATGAACAGAATGGCCTTTCTACACCCCTTAAATAATACAAATTAGTTATAGGACCAGCCCTGGCAGGAGGGAGATGATTAAAAATGTATATTTAAACATAAGAATAGTTTTAAGATATTAATTTTTTTTAAGTCTTGTTCACAGTAACCTTATTGAGAAAATACCCAGGTTAGTAACAAAGGATTTTTTTGAGTGATGCCATAAATATTTACTTGACTAATGAAATCTGAGGAACTGACCCTAATGACTGAATAAAAGTTGCTTTTCATTCGGAGATGTCCTTTGAGCAGCTGTCTCACATCTGAGCACACATCTGTGCTTACAAAAGGAAAAAGAAAAAAATCAAAGAGCAGACAAGTAAAGAGGCCACCTGCCCGAGCCAGTCTGGACACAGCACTCAATGCCAAGCAGCTGCTACAGAGCTTCTTCCTCACAGCTGGAAGGTACGGGGTGACTGCACAGCTGGCTTGGGAGGTCGCTGTGTCAGTACCCTTATTCCTCTTCTGGGCTCTGCTCCCTGGGTTCTGGCTCTATCAGGAGTGGCAGGTGCATGAAAGAATCAAACTCCCCAGAAGACAAAGGTCAGATGAGCTGTGAAAGTTTTCCATGTATGTATATATTTTCTTCAGGGCGTAGGCTAATACTCCCAGGAAACACTCTTCCCAGACCTCACTTCCAAGGTGAGTTGTAGGATCCAGAAAATAAAATAAATAAATAAGAATCCAAGAAATCTAGTAGTGAATTAACATCTAAAATTGGGAAATAGGTTGTTTCCTCTGGGGCCATATCCTCTGAGTTTTTTGACACAAATTTCAGGCAATAAAAAATAAGTAGAGACAAATAGGACTCAATTTATAAATTAGGTTAATTTAAGAACCAAAAGAGACAACAAATGCACAAAAAATCAAAATGTAGGGCAAAAATATATGCTCAGAGTTTCTGTGAAGCCACAACTTGAACACTGCCACAACTCTGAAATATTTGCTTGTTTTACTGTTTGAAAGGCACAAAATGAAAAGGGGCTAGGAAGGAATGGAAAATGTTTGAAAACTATAATGCTCTTCACACAACAGGGAATCTACTTAAACCCTTGCTCCATAATGGGGTTCCTCTGATCCAAGCAAATACAAACATTTACCTTAAGAACTTCTCTCTGAGGCTACCTGTTTGATTGCACTACAGACCGTCTTCTCTCTCCTGGCTCCTGGCACAAAATCAGATCAAGAATTATGAACCCTTTTCACAATTGTTTTTTTGCCTATGTTAAGAGAGAGCAGATATTTTTTAAAATCTCCCTCACATTTCTGTTTCTTAAAGTCTAAATTCAAGTTAAATAAGCAAAACTGGTTCACTTCAGGATGGGCTTTTTACCCAAGGACAGAACTTGGTTTACCCCATCATGGAGGTGCTCAGACCACTCACTCTGAGGAAAGATTGTCACGTCTGCTCAAGTTCGATAAAATAATGTTTTCACATGAAAAATTAGTGGAAATGTAAAGAGAATAAAAGAAATTGTAGGTGGAAATCTTTGTAACTTTGGAATGAGAAAGGACTTTTAAATCAAGATCCGAAAAGCTTAGCAAGGAGAAAGCTAAACTAAAATTTGGGATTTCTTTTCATCAGTTACCATAGACTTATGATTGACAGACCAAGAAGGCTGAAGACATTTTAAAAACAAAAATTAATTAGGGATGAATATCTCCACTCTAAAAGAAACTCCTACAAAAGTACGAGAAAAGACAGGAAACCTGATAGAAAAAAATTGAGCAAAAGACAGGAAGAGGAATTCACAGATGGGAACATTAATAGCTAAGAAGTGTTTGTAAAGGCTCAACCTAATTACTAGAAAAATTGCAAATTAAAGTGCCACTTCAGATTTATTAGATGTGTAAAAATTAGAAAGTGGAGTAATACCAAGAGTTAACCAAAATATGGAAATAAAACTAGTACAGTCATTCTGAAGAGCAATCTGGCAGTACTTAGTGAAAATCTGAGTGGTGTAACCAATAGCCCAGCAGTCCCTCTGTGGGATATATCCCTGGAGGACCCCTTACACAATTGCTTAAGGGGACATTTAGAAGAACATGTCACATTAGTGGTGATGGCAGAGTTGGCATCAAATAATATGTTCATCAGTAACGGAGTAGATAAGTAAAATGTGGTGAATGCAAACTGGAAAAAGTTTTGACTTGCTTAGAAGCAATGAACTAGAAATGCAAAGAGCAAACATGGATAGATCTTAAAAATGCAGTGTTAAGATAGAAAAAAGGAAACAATACAAGATCTAAAGTAACAGTGTTTATGCAAGTTAAAAATGCATAAATACATAAAACACAGTGTATAAAAGAGAAAAAGTGACACCTATGGGGAGGATCAATTACCTTAAAAATATCAGAACTGAAAAATCATAATTATATTGAGGTTAAGTCCACCTTTAATCTGAAAACAACTTAGTAATAATTAGTCACGCTGCAGGAAAACAAAGGCTAGACACGGTCTGAATCAGGAACAGGATGCTAAGAGTTGGACTGAAGCTTCCACCCAACTTCCCCCCAACATTTATCACTAAATCTTTTTGAATAACATTAGTAAAACTTACTAAATACTCATCCTAACTAAATCTCTAATATGTCACATCACTTTATTAAAAATAAGTCTTACAGAAAAGCTCTTCACGTTGATGGCTAATGCTATAACGAAATTTATTAAAATTAAACTTGTATAAAAATAAGCCAAAATAATCTATATTGTAAACCAAGCAAGTAGAAAGAGGTCCTGCTCTTGAGAATTTCAAAATGCAATAGGAAAATGAAATGCGTAAAAGCATAAGAAGGCACATAGAGAGAAGGCATTTAAATAAGTACAATATAATCCTGAAATGCATGATGTTGATTACAATGCAATGAAACTCCTTCTGTAAATCAATCAATTACGTAGAAGTAAAGCTGCTTTTATGATCCTGTCCCATACTTTATGTACTTTATGTAGTCTAAAAAGATTACTTGAGTTTAAGAAAGAAGTCTGAAGCAGTGTTCAAGTTCATTCATACAAAGTGAGGTAAAAGTTGCTATACATTTGGAAAATAAGAGGTACAATAAAATTTAATAAGAAATTTCCCTTGAACATTGGTGCTTAAGTAAATTAAATTAAAATTTTAATTATAAGAGAAAGTAGAAGATGTCATTATAGATTCTGAAGAGGATTCCAGATATTTTAAGGTTGATACCATTTCTTCCTGATATTGTCTAATTTCACTACAAAAGGTAAAACTTTCATTTTATTTAATGAAGATATTTCATTAGCTTTATTCTTATATTTGCATGACTTGACTGGTATCATCTGGGATTCTCAATCAGCAAAAGGAAGAGAGAATAAAAGTAAGAGAGATGAGTTTTTTCCTGAGGCAATAACTAAAAAAATGTCCAGAGGAAAAAATGAAGAGATGGAAAGTGCTTAAGAAGTAATGGAGTGTAGAGTTTTAGCAACTTTCTGAGTTAAAGTTATTGGAGTTAAACCCCTACTCACTGTGGTTAGAGCTTGGACAAATTATTTAACTCCAGTGTCTAGTCCTGCAGTGGATGTTTCTAGAAGATGGGACAGGAGTGGGAAGAGATTTTCCTTTCTTCTTTGTCCTTTTCTATACTGTTATTTTTTATATATGTAGTGTTACTTATAGTTATTTTGAGAATGGGGCCCATTTTATGTCAAAGACCTTTCTTTAAAATACATCTTTTACTTTAAACCAGAAGAAACAAAAAAGAATAGACAACCAGCAATTAGAATTAGAAAGTAATTAGAACTTAATGATATTATAAAATATTTGATGAGTAGGTGGAATTGACTTGAAGAGTGGTATTTGGGAAACTAAATTGTAGTTAGTGTGGTTCTTGGTCACAATTTTTGTGTAGGGGAGGAAAACATATGGTTGAGTGGTTTGTGCACTGCACAGAGACTCTCAGCCAGAGCAGTAGGGGAGCTGGATCTAGGCTAGATTGCTCTGGGCAAAGTATAAGCATCCCCTTTCCCTGATGGAGCTCCATTTTCTAATTCATGCAAAGGTATACAGAATGTAATATACATAATGCAATCTACAGTGCAGTGGTCCTATTTCCCACTTAAATTCCAGAAGAGAGTTTTTAAAATCCTCTCTTTTCCTAAAGAGCCAATAAATGCTTAGTCAGAAAAGATATGCCCTTGCAAGAAGGCATTAAATCCGAGTATGTGAACCAGAGAAACTTGCTTCTTTCCTACTGTACTTCCTGGGGAAAAAATGACATGAGTTTGCCTGGGCTCACAGATGCCTCAGCATATTACATCTGTACCACCTGAGCCTCAGTTTAGCTGCTAACCTCAGGTCACTGAACTATACATATCTGGGAGTCTTACTCTGTGGGCAGGGACAGCTACCTCCTTTGCCTGATGGAAGATGGTGCTTTGCTAAGGAGCTGCTATTCTAAAGATAAACCTACTCACTCCAGCTGCCAGGAACTTCTCCCCAAATTTTATTAGTAACCATTTTGTTTCATGGGTGATTCAACTTGTCAAATGAATATATAACTTTGTTCTCTCAGTATTGTAAATATCTGTTGGAACTTGGTTCTAAGTAAATTCTGAATTCAGCCTTCTCTTGATCAGAACAATGACTCCAGGCTCAGCAGTATCCTTTTTGTATCTTTTTATTTTATTGAAGTATAGTTGATTTACAATATTGTGTTAATTTCTGTTGTACAGCAACGTGATTCAGTTGTAGATATATATATTCTTTTTCATATTCTTTTCCGTTGTGGTTTATCACAGGATACCGAGTACAGTTTCCTGTGCTGTAAGTAGGACTTTGTTGTTTATCTGTCCTATATATACTAGTTTGCACCTGCTAATCCCAAACTCCCGATCCTTCCCTCCCAAGCCCCTCCCCCTTGGCAACCATAAGTCTCGTCTCTACATCTTTGAGTCTGTTTCTGTTTCGTAGATAGGTTCATTTGTGTCATATTTTAGATTCCACATATAAGTGATATCACATGGTACTTGTCTTTGTCTAACTTACTTCACTTAGTATAATAATCTCTAATTGCATCCATGTTGATGCAAATGGCATTATTTCATTCTTTTATATGGCTGAGTAATATTCCACTGTATATATATACCACATCTTCTGTATCCATTCATCTGTTGATGGACATTCAGGTTGTTTCCATGCCTTGGCTATTATAAATAGTGCTGCTATGAACATAGGGGTGCATGAATTATAGTTTTGTCTGGGTATATGCCCAGGAGTGGGATTTCAGCAGCATCTTTTGACTCAACTTGCAATAAGTAATAAAGGTCCATTCTTTCTCATATAGATGTAGGATTATGTATTTTTATGTTATTATATTTATATATCTCTACAAATGTGGAATACATGTAATTATTTTTAATAGAATATTTAATCAATCCAGATAGGCCATTCCCTCAGAGAGCATTCAATAATAAATTGGTCCTTGATTTTTTTTCTCCTGAAAACGACATAATGAAAACCAGCAGTCCTGTCCTAGAATAAGTAAACGGATGTAGTGGCATATGAGCTCTTTTTCAGTAGCAGAACTGACAGAGACTGTATGTAGAATGCAACCAAGCAGAGAGCTGCAGAAATGAGAGACTAATAGAAACAAGGTTAGCTTGGGTCTCAGGTTCCAGTCATTATTGAATATTCTTCTGTGAAAGTGTGAACAACCCTGTATTGTTCCCAGCTACCTAAACCAATGGATTTTCTCTTTCTTCATCTGATTGAATTGGGTGTCTGTAAATTACAATCAAAAGAGACCTAATTAACACATACTACCTTAATCTAAGGAACCAGAGCCTACCCACCCCTTACAAATTTGGTAGAAACCTGGTCACAGAAATACCCACATCTACCATGGGGCAGAGATTGAAGCAGGCACCCTCCCCAGGAAGGAGAGAAAGTTGATGCAAAGAACCAAATTCCATGATCTGGATGGACCAGAGTTGACTTTGTTGCATAGCTGTACACATAATTTGTCAAGATTTTTAGCTGATCAGCCTTTAATGGAGGCCAGTGAAGTTTTTATCCCTTGCTAAGCTAAATCTGTTCCTTCTCTGCAGAGGAGAGCAAGGAACACACAGGTAGTTCTCTGTAGGATAAAAGTGAAGGGTTTTCCTACAAGGGCTAAAATTACAAAACAAGCCCCCTTTTCTGAATATGTGCATCTTTTGCATGATTGTGGAGGGGAGGGGTGGTATTATTTATTTATTTATTTATTTACTATAACGTCTTTATTGGAGTATAATTGCTTTACAATATTGTGTTAGTTTCTGCCGTATAACAAAGTGAATCATCTATACATATACATATATCCCCATATCTCCTCCCTCTTGCGTCTCTCTCCCGCGCTCCCTCACACTCCTCTAGGTGGACACAAAGGACTGAGCTGATCTCTCTGTGCTATGTGGCTGCTTCCCACTAGGTATCTATTTTACATTTGGTTGTGTATATATGTCCGTGCCACTCTCTCACTTCCTCTGACCTTCCCCTTCCCCTTGTCCTCAATTCCATTCTGTGTTTTTATTCCTGCCCTACCCCTAGGTTCTTTAGAAACATTTTTGTTTTTAGATTCCGTATCTATGTGTTAGCATACAATATTTGTTTTTCTCTTTCTGACTTACTTCACTCTCTATGACAGATTCTAGGTCCATCCACCTCACTACAAATAACTCAATTTCATTTCTTTTTATGACTGAGTAATATTCCATTGTATATATGTGCCACATCTTCTTTATCGATTCATCTGTAGATGGACAGTTAGCTGGCTTCCATGTCCTGGCTATTGTAAATAGAGCTGCAATGAACATTGTGGTACATGACTCTTTTTGAATTATGGTTTTCTCAGGGTATATGCCCAGTAGTGGGATTGCTGGGTCATATGGTAGTTCTATTTGTAGTTTTTTAAGGGACCTCCATACTTATCTCCATAGTGGCTGTATCAATTTACATTCCCACCAACAGTGCAAGAGGGTTCCCTTTTCTCCACACCCTCTCCAGCATTTATTGTTTGTAGATTTTTTGATGATGGCCATTCTGACCGGTGTGAGGTGATACCTCATTGTAGTTTTGATTTGCATTTCTCTAATGATTAGTGATGTTGATCATCCTTTCATGTGTTTGTTGGCCATCTGTATGTCTTCTTTGGAGAAATGTCTATTTAGATCTTCTGCCCATTTTTGAATTGGGTTGCTTGCTTTTTTGATATTAAGCTGCATGAGCAGCCTGTATATTTTGGAAATTAAATCTTCATCAGTTGCTTCATTTGCAAAGATTTTCTTCCATTCTGAAGGTCGTCTTTTTGTCTTGTTTATGGTTTCCTTTGCTGTGCAAAAGCTTTTAAGTTTCATTAGGTTCCATTTGTTTATTTTTGTTTTTATTTCCATTTCTCTAGGAGGTGGGTCAAAAAGGATCTTGCTGTGATTTCTGTCATAGAGTGTTCTGCCTATGTTTTCCTCTGAGAGTTTTAGAGTGTCTGGCCTTACATTTAGGTCTTTAATCCATTTTGAGTTTATTTTTGTGTATGGTGTCAGGGAGTGTTCTAATTTCATTCTTTTACATGTAGATGTCCAGTTTTTCCAGCACCACTTACTGAAGAGGCTGTCTTTTCTCCATTGTATACTCTTGCCTCCTTTATCAAAGATAAGGTGACCAAGATAAGGTGTGTGGGTTTGTCTCTGGGCTTTCTATCCTGTTCCATTGATCTATATTTCTGTTTTTATTCTGTTTTTAACATACTCGCTTGATTACTGTAGCTTTGGAGTATAGTCTGAAGTCTAGGAGCCTGAATCCTCCAGCTCTGTTTTTCTTTCTCAAGATTGCTTTGGCTATTCAGGGCCTTCTGTGTTTCCATACAAATTGTGAAATTTTTTGCTCTAGTTCTGTGAAAAATGCCATTGGTAGTTTCATAGAGATTGCATTGAAGCAGTAGATTGCTTTGGGTAGTAGAGTCATTTTCACAATGATGATTGTTCCAATCCAGCAACATAGTATATCTCTCCATCTGTTTGTATCATGTTTAATTTCTTTCATCAGTGTCTTATAGTTTTCTGCATACAGGTCTTTTGTCTCCTTAGGTAGGTTTATTCCTAGGTTTTTTATTCTTTTTATTGCAGTGGTAAATGGGAGTGTTTCCTTAATTTCTCTTTCAGATTTTTCATCATTAATGTATAGGAATGCAAGAGATTTCTGTGCATTAATTTTGTATCCTGCTACTTTACCAAATTCATTGCTTAGCACTAGTAGTTTTCTGGTAACATCTTTAGGATTCTCTATGTATAGTATCATGTCATCTGCAGACAGTGACAGTTTTACTTCTTGTTTTCTGATTTGGATTCATTTTATTTCTTTTTCTTCTCTGATTGCTATGGCTAAAGCTATGTTGAATAATAGTGGTGAGAGTGGGCAACCTTGTCTTGTTCCTGATCTTAGTGGAAATGGTTTCAGTTTTTCAACATTGAGGATAATGTTGGCTGTGGTTTTGTCATATATGGCCTGTATTATGTTGAGGTAAGTTCCCTCTATACCTACTTTCTGGAGAGTTATCATAAATGGGTGCTGAATTTTGTTGAAACCTTTTTATGCATCTATTGAGATGATAATATGGTTTTTCTCCTTCAATTTTTTAATACGGTGTATCACATTGATTGATTTGCATATTTTGAAGGATGCTTGCATTTGTGGGATAAACCCCAGTTGATCATGGTGTATGATCCTTTTACTGTTCTGTTGGATTCTGTTTGCTAGTATTTTGTTGAGGATTTTTCCATCTATGTTCATCAGTGATATTGGTCTGTAGTTGTCTTTTTTTGTGACAACTTTGTCTGGTTTTGGTATCAGGGTGATGATGGCCTCATAGAATGCATTTGGGAGTGTTCCTCCCTCTGCTATATTTTTGAAGAGTTTGAGAAGGATAGGTGTTATCTCTTCTCTAAATATTTGATAGAATTCACCTGTGAATCCATCTTTTCCTGGGTTTTCATTATTTGGAAGGTTTTTAATTACAGTTTCAATTTCAGTGCTTGGGATTGGTCTGTTTATATTTTCTATTTCTTCCTGGTTCAGTCTTGGGAGGTTGTGCTTTTCTAAGCATTTGTCCATTTCTTCCAGGTTGTCCATTTTATTGGCGTGTAGTTGCTTGTAGTAATCTCTCATGTTCCTTTGTATTTCTGCAGTGTCAGTTGTTACTTCTACTTTTTCATATCTAATTCTGTTGATGTGAGTCTTCTCCCTTTTTTTCTTGATGAGTCTGGCTAATGGTTTATCAATTTTGTTTATTTTTTCAAAAAACCAGCTTTTAGTTCTGTTGATCTTTGCTATCATTTTCTTCATTTCTTTTTCATTTATTTCTGATCTGATCTTTATGATTTCATTCCTTTTGCTAACTTTGGGGTTTTTTTGTTCTTTCTCTAATTGCTGTAGGTGTAAGGTTGGGTTGTTTATTTGAGATCTTTCTTGTTTCTTGAGGTAGGATTGTATTGCTATAAACTTCCCTCTTAGAACTGCTTTTGCTGCATCCCATAGGTTTTGGGTCGTGAGGTTTTCATTGTCATTTGTTTCTAGGTATTTTTTTATTTCCCCTTGATTTCTTCAGTGATCTCTTGGTTATTTAGTAGTGTATTGTTTAGCCTCCATGTCTTTGTATATTTCACAGGTTTTTTCCTGTAATTGATATCTAGTCTCATAGTGTTGTGGTCAGAAAGATACTTGATACAATTTCAATTTTCTTAAATTTACCAAGGCTTGATTTGTGACCCAAGATATGATCTATCCTGTAGAATGTTCCATGAGCACTTGAGAAGAAAGTGTATTCTGTTGTTTTTGGTTGGAATGTCCTGTAAATATCAGTTAAGTCCATCTTGTTTAATGTGTCATTTAAAACTTGTGTTTCCTTATTTATTTTCATTTTGGATGATCTGTCCATTGGTGAAAGTGGGGTGTTTAAAGTCTATTTTGTCTGGTATGAGAATTGCTACTCCAGCTTTCTTTTGATTTCCATTTGCATGGAATATCTTTTTCCATCCCCTCACTTTCAGTCTGTATGTGCCCCTAGGTCTGAAGTGGGTCTCTTGTAGACAACATATATATGGTTCTTGTGTTTGTGTCCATTCAGCCAGTCTATGTCTTTTGGTTGGAGCATTTTATCCATTTACATTTAAGGTAATTATCAATATGTATGTTCCTATTACCATTTTCTTAATTGTTTTGGGTTTGTTATTGTAGGTCTTTTCCTTCTCTTGTGTTTCCTGCCTAAAGAAGTTCCTTTAGCATTTGTTGTAAAGCTGGTTTGGTGGTGCTGAATTCTCTTAGCTTTTGCTTCTCTGTAAAGGTTTTAATTTCTCTGTCAAATCTGAATGATATCCTTGCTGGGTAGAGTAATCTTGGTTGTAGGTTTTTCCCTTTCATCACTTTAAATATGTCCTGCCAGTCCCTTCTGGCTTGCAGAGTTTCTGCTGAAAGATCAGCTGTTAACCTTATGGGGATTCCCTTGTATGTTATTTGTTGCTTTTCCCTTGCTGCTTTTAATATTTTTTCTTTGTATTTAATTTTTGATAGTGTGATTATTATGTGTTTTGGCATGTTTCTCCTTGGATTTATCCCATATAGGACTCTCTGTTCTTCCTGGACTTGATTGACTATTTCCTTTCCCATATTAGGGAAGTTTTCAACTATCATCTCTTCAAATATTTTTTCAGTCCCTTTCTTTTTCTCTTTTTCTGCTGGGACCCCTATAATTTGAATGTTGGTGCCTTTAATGTTGTCCCAGAGGTCTCTGAGACTGTCCTCAATTCTTTTCATTCATTTTTCTTTATTCTGCTCTGTGTTAGTTATTTTCACTCTTTTATCTTCTGGGCCACTTATCCGTTTTTCTCCCTCAGTTATTCTGCTATTGATTCCTTCCGGAGAATTTTTAATTTCATTATTGTGTTTTTCATCATTATTTGTTTGCTCTTTAGTTGCTCTAGGTCCTTGTTAAACGTTTTCTTGTACTTTTCTCCATTGTATTTCCATGATTTTGGATCATCTTTACTATCATTACCCTGAATTCTTTTTCAGGTAGACTGCCTATTTCCTCTTCATTTGTTTGGTTTGGTGGGTTTTTACCTTGCTCCTTCATCTGCTGTGTATTTCTCTGTCTTCTCATTTTTCTTAACTTACTGTGCTTGGGGTCTCCTTTTGGCAGGCTGCAGGTTCATAGTTCCTTTTGTTTTTGGTGTGTGCCCACAGTGGGTAAGGTTGGTTCTGTGGGTTGTGTAGGCTTCCTGGTGCAGGGGACTGGTGCCTGTGCTCAGTGGATGAGGCTGGATCTTGTCTTTCTGGTGAGTAGGACCACGTCCAGTGCTGTGTTTGGGGGTGTCTGTGAAGTTATTATGATTTTAAGCAGGCTCTCTGCTAATGGGTGGGGTTGTGTTCCTGTCTTGCTAGTTGTTTGGCATAGGGTGTCCAGCACTGTAGCTTGCTGGTCGTTGAGTGGAGCTGGGTCTTTGCGTTGTGATGGAGATCTCTGAGAGAGTTTTCACTGTTTGACATACGTGGGGCTGGGAGGCCTCTGGTGCACCAATGTCCTGACCTCGGCTCTCACACCACAGAGGCTCAGGCCTGACACCTGTCCAGGGCACCAAGACCCTGTCAACCACACGGCAACAATAACTCTGTCTTCATCAACCAAATGAGCAAAGACAGTGTGGGACCCAGGACCACTCACTTGGTGGAAGGAATCCCAGGTTCAGGCAGGGGACAGGCAGAGTACAGGTAATATCTGGATATTGCTTGACACTTTACAGACTGTTCTCAATGGATTTCCCTTCTTTGCTGAGCTTCAAAGCTTCTAAGATCTTGGCAGCTGGGAAGTGAAAGGCAGAGGTAGGGAGCACAGGACAGGAGCAGCTCCTGGGCATGTGCCCACTAAAATGGCTGCCTGAGGGACCCTGGGGTGATATTATTAAATGTTTCTCCTGTGGAGGCTGCAAGCCAAGGGCCTGCTTCTGTGGGTAGATGAGGTCTCTCCTATGGCCCACCCATCAGTCACTCACAAAAGAGTGATTTCTTGTCCTTAGATAAGAGTTGTGAAAGAAAGAAAGAAACAATGCTATTTCTCCCTCTAGATCTTCCTATTGACTTTGAGACTTCCAGATGCTTTTGATGGTGCTTCCAAGGGGCAGTGATCAGACATGGCCTCTGTCCTATAAGGACAGGGAAGTGCGGACCCAGAAAAGGGCTATGGTATCCTGGTAATAAAATGTTACAAGCTGAAATTAAGTTCTACCCCATAAGCCGAATAGTCTAGTTTATCTATCAGGACTTCTCCTAATTTATTTCCGTTTTGTTTTCCTGTAATCAGTTCCTGTCTGAATGTCTGACTTCAGCTGCACTGCAGGTTACAAAGGTAAAGACTATGATCAGAGTGGAATAGCCAGAAAAAAACTACACCCACATCTTAGAACAAAATTAGGATCAGGGTGAGAGTTACAAATATGGTCGAGATAAATAGGGTAAAATCTCCCAAAAGAAGACCATAAAATCTACCTGCTCCTATTCAACGACTGATCTAGTTTCCTTATACCAACCCTGGAAAATTTTCATCTTCTTTTACATAGAAGGAAAAAATACCTCTTACTTCTAGAGCCACAATACCATGTAAGTTTACAATTATAGAAAGTTTCTTAAATAGGAACACCAGGGCACTGTAATTCAATATATTTCCAGTTTATTTGGACATATACAGTAACATAATGGAAGAAACAACTCCAGTACTATTTGTTTGTCTATAAAGAAGTAAGGAAAATAATGGCTAAAATTTTGTTTAAAACAAGGTAATTATTTTAAATATTGTAAAATAACAAATAAAAAGCTTTTTAATGAGTTCATCATGTTTGGGGTATGTTAAATGTTATTTTTCAATTATTTGATTAGAATAAAAAATCAAGTTTCAGTGCAGTTATTCCATTATTATAAATGAGAGGTAGAGTTACCATTGGCTTTGGCCAAGTTCTCTTAAAAAAATAATCTTCTAATACACTATAAATTACTATAAATTCCTCTATAATTAATACTTGAGGATTCAGGAGAAGATGGAGGAAGAGTAGGACGCAGAGATCACCTTCCTCCCCACAGATACATCAGAAATACATCTACACGTGGAACTGCTCCTATAGAACACCCACTGAACACTGGCAGAAGACCTCAGACCTCCCAAAAGGAGAGGGGATTAAGAGCGCTGCTTAAAGGAGCTCCAGAGACTGGCGCGAGCCGCGGCTATCAGCGTGGACCCCAGAGACGGGCATGAGACACTAAGGCTGCTGCTGCAGCCACCAAGAAGCCTGTGTGCGAGCACAGGTCACTATCCACACCTCCCTTCCTGGGAGCCTGTGCAGCCCGCCACTGCCAGGGTCCCGTGATCCAGGGACAACTTCCCCGGGAGAACGCACGGCGCGCCTCAAGCTGGTGCAACGTCCCGCCGGCCTCTGCAGCTGCAGGCTTGCCCGCACTCCGTGCCCCTCCCTCCCCCGGGCCTGAGTGAGTGAGAGCCCCCGAATCAGCGGCTCCTTTAACCCCGTCCTGTCTGAGCGAAGAACAGACGCCCTCCGGCAACCTACATGCAGAGGCGGGGCCAAATCCAAAGGTGAACCCCGGGAGCTGTGCGAACAAAGAAGAGAAAGGGAACTCTCTCCCAGCAGCCTCAGGAGCAGTGGGTTAAATCTCCACAATCAACTTGATGTACCTGCATCTGTGGAACACCTGAATAGACAACCAATCATCCCAAATTAAGTATGTGGACTTTGGGAGCAAGATAGATTACTTTTTCCCCTTTTCCTCTTTTTGTGAGTGTGTATGTGTATGCTTCTGTGTGAGATTTTGTCTGTATAGCTTTGCTTTCACCATTTGTCCTAGGGTTCTGTCCATCCGTTTTTTTGTTTGTTATTTTTTTACTTTAAAAAATTTTTTTCTTAATTATTTTTTATTTTAATAACTATTTTATTTTATCTTATTTTATTTTATCTCCTTTCTTTCTTTCTTTCTTTCTTTCTTTCTTTCTTTCTTTCTTTCTTTCTTTCTTTCTTTCTTTCTTTCTTTCTTTCTTTCTTTCTTTCTCTCTCTTTCTTTCTCTTATTTTTTCTCCCTTTTATTCTGAGCCATGTGGAGGACAGGCTCTTGGTGCTCTAGCCAGGCGTCAGGGCTGTGCCACTGAGGTGGGAGAGCCAAGTTCAGGACACTGGTCCATAAGAGACCTCCCAGCTCCATGTAATATCAAACAGCGAAAATCTCCCAGAGATCTCCATCTCAACACCAACACCCAGCTTCACTCAACGACCAGCAAGCTACAGTGCTGCACACCCTATGCCAAACAACTAGCAAGACTGGAACACAGCCCCACCCATTAGCAGAGAGGCTGCCTAAAATCATAATAAGGCCACAGACACCCCAAAACACACCACCAAACGTGGACCTGCCCACCAGAAAGACAAGATCCAGCCTCATCCACCAGAACACAGGCACTAGTCCCCTCCACCAGGAAACCTACACAACCCACTGAACCAACCTTAGCCACTGGGGACAGACACCAAAAATAACAGGAACTATGAACCTGCAGACTGCGAAAAGGAGACCCCCAAACACAGTAAGATAAGCAAAATGAAAAGACAGAAAAACACACAGCAGATGAAGGAGCAAGGTAAAAACCCGCCAGACCTAAGAAATGAAGAGGAAATAGGCAGTCTACTTGAAAAAGAATTCAGAATAATGATGGTAAAGATGATCCAAAATCTTGGAAATAGAATAGAGAAAATGCAAGAAATATTTAACAAGGACCTAGAAGAACTAAAGAGGAAACAAGCAATGATGAACAACACAGTAAATGAAATGAATACTTGAGGATGCAGAATTGTATGCATTCATTATATTCAAGTAAATTACAGCATATTATATGTAAATTCTCCTTGCTGTTATTGTTTTTGAAAGGGAAGAGAAAACAGCTAACGTCTTGCTATACTGGGTTTTTAACTCTACCTACTATGCAAACATGCACAGATTTTTTTTTAATGAAATGAAAACAAAATAGGTATTTTCTGGTCTAATGAGCTATTTCCATCAAAATAAATTCCCCAAATGGAGGTGTTACAAGGCTCATGCTAAGCATAACAATAATGCTTTGTGCATTTTCAGAGGCATGGCAATCCCCCAGTAATAGATGAACTTTGCGAGCCAAGCCTACAGCTGCAGCAAATGTTCTAACAAGTGTATTCTTCACTTCTAATCAGAGCGGCGCCCGGGAGCCCTCCAAACAAGCAACGTGAATAAAAGCTTGAGGGGAAAGAGAAGTTCGACCACAGTGGAATCTCCCACTGCTTGAAATAACAGGCACTTTCAGTGGGTCGGGTTTTATTATCTGTTACATAACGTCTCAAGTTTAGTTATTTCAGTAAGAGAGGAGGATTTACAGGTGGATTTTATTCAGGTTATTCACAAAATATACTGCCCAAAATATGGAATGTCATGATGAAGGCAAAGATGCCACAGAGTAAACAAAGTAGTATTCTTTATCTGATCGACTACCCAAACCTACCTCCTATCCAGTGTCGTTGTAAGGATCAAATGAAACAGTATATTCAAACACTTCGGAAACATTCTGGAAACATGGTCAAAACCAGAGCTGGTTAGACATCAGAATAATGTTCTTGGGGGATGAGTAGTCACTGGCGGGGGCATGCAAGAACTTCTAGGTGCTTACAACATTCTTCTTTTTTTTTTAATCTTGATGCCAATTATATGGGTTTATTTAGTTTGTAAAGATTCAGTGCAGTGTACACAAAAGCATGCATATTTTATCTCGATTATTTTTCAGTTAAATTTTTCTTAAAAACATGGTTCATGTCAATTGTGTCACACTCAGATGCCTACAGGGGCTCGTCCAGACACATACACGAATATGCAGGATGGGCTGGCCTCCTTTGAATGAATAAATGAATGTCCCATCTAAAGGGACATATTATTCAGCCCCATCCTTTGTGGCGGCTGGAACTCAGAGGCCCTGTGGTGCCGGACTTTCAAGAAAAGATGCAAATTTAGAATTTGCATTTGGAAAATCACTACTTTTAAATGTAAGCAACGATTCAAAATGTTTAAAGCTCCATAAAGCTCTGAGGGACAAGGAGGCTAGTTGTTCTTGAGCTCAGCATTTTCAGCACTGAGAAGCAGTCCTGAGGTACAGGCCGTCAAGCATGATGTAGCAAAAATGGGGAGTCAAGGTAATAGCCCCCACTGATCAGTTATACAACCAATTTCCTGGAGAATATTGCCCAATCTCTTTGTCAGTGGCTCTGCCAGTATTATGATAAATGGAAAATCTTTGTACCTAGGCTTGTGGGCTACCGCTGGACAAGAAGACATGACAGGTGACACTAGATGACACCCCATCCTACCCACAAAGAGCTGTGTTTTTAACTTTTTTTTTTGTAAATTTTGTGTCATTTGGAAATATTATTCAAAGGGTTATCATACAAAAGGATATTGTCAAGTGTCATTATTGTCTCAACAGTGCCTGCATTCTAATGGGAAATAAGCTTGACCTTTGAAATGGTAAGGATGTAATTTAGAAACTGAAAAGAAAGAAAATAAAAAGCTGATTCTGTAGTATATCCGGGGCTTAATTATGACAAAGGGAATTAGTGGAAGGCTAGACCCTCACATGGGAAGGCCTCAGGAGCAGTTTTGAAGAAACTAGTAGGACAGATCTTTGCCACCCCTTGTGGAGATCAGAAAGAGCTAATTTCTGTAGCCGTGGATATCACAGTTCCACCCTTTCCTGCCCTATCCCTCCCAGACCCTCTGTGTGCAGTGCTCAAAATGATGCAACTTTCTGCATTCGGCGCCAATTTTTGGTTAGATTTGTTTTCCGTAAAACCATTGTGTACGCATCAGTAATTTCAATGTTTTATTTATCTAAAGTGTGAGAGTTTGAACTTTCACAACTATTAAAACAATCCTTTGAAGATAAGCCTAAATGGAAACAAAAAAAAAGTGCATGTAGGCCAAATAAAATAAGCCTACTTTGTTGATCATAATTACTGTAATCTTTGAGAAGATGCAAACATTCCAGGCTCCCTTCTCTAGTTATACATTTTCCCCTTCCACTTCCCTCAATAAAGTGGAGAAGGGCTGAAGAGAACTACGGACAGGTCATTCATGTTACCTTCTTCCCCTACTTTTAAGACCAAAGTGACCCTCACTGTGTTTCACAAATATATACCTACTGTGGAATAAAAACATACTGCATATTTATGTTTTGCTGTTTCCTGAGGGCAGCTTTCTGCTCAACAATAGTTTTTTCCAGTTCAAAACTGAGAATTTCCAGAGGGAAGGGTGGGTGAGAGTCCGTCCCATGCTGTAGAATCAGTAAAAGAAGGTTCTGTCAGCCAGTGGAGCTTGTGCAAATACCAAGTATTTGGCCAGGAGAGAAACAAAGTAGTTAAGCTCACGAAGGAGAAGTATCTAGCGTGAGGTCCTGTTTGAAAACAGCAGAAAATACACAAAAATCGCGGTGGAAAAAAAAAAGACCATTAGAAAATCGTGAAATGTGAGGGAGTGAACAGGTTTTCCAGTAGGACAGGAAGCCCTAGTAATAAAAGGAACAAGCAAACGTTGAGTTACTGCTGAAAGAAGTCTGGAAGCTTCTGCACTATGCAAAGCAACACGGACTGAACTATTCCCCAAAGAAGCAGCAGCTAAGTTAGACCTTCAACATAGACAGCCTGGGGAACTTTAGAAGAAGTTGACGAAACACAGACAAAAGGAGACTAAAGACAGACTGAGACACACACTGACCAAAACTAGTAAAACATTATAAACACTCAGGGAAGAAAATACTGATAAAAAAAATTCATTTTTACTATTTACAAATGTCCTATTTCCAAAAGGATTTGGTGCCACTAAAATTCAACACATATAAATTTTACCACAATTATTTGTAGTTTGTTTTAGATTTTAAATTGAGCTGTAAAATCTGGTTAAAATATTCTGCTCATTGAGGTAGTTAATGATCATTTCTTTCCATTTAAAGCTTCAGGAATTGTTTGAAGGTGACATATCTGCGGTGATCAGCCTCATTGATCACTTATTCTGGTGATCCTATTCTGGTAGAGACAGTATAAATGGAGATAGATACTCACATGCGATGAGTATAGACAATGGCATCAAAAATTGCAACTGGAAATCAAACCTGTTGCAGACCTCATTTGGCAAGAATTAGGTCTGATAGGCAAATTAATAATAACAATGCTGTATAAACATTCATTGAGCATTTACAATATTATAAGCAGAATGTATTTGTGAGTCACTGAGTTGAATCTAGGGCCAGACTAAGTTTGTTTCCTGATTCTATTACCTATTAGCTATGGTCGAGGTATCTTCTCTGTCTGTGTGTCCCTCTTTATCTGGTGAATAGTAATGGCATCCACCTTCGAAGATTGTTTTGAAGAATTTAAATGGGTTAGTACAATACATGTAAGGAGCTTAAAACAGTGCCTGGTAACAACATGTGCCCCAAAAAACCACACAGCATGTAACTGAGTCAGGATGGGGACCCAGGAAAAGTGGGCACTAATTATGTAACATTTGTATCAGTGGTACTAATAAGCTTTTTATAGCGTTTTATGTTTTTAATGTATATTATCTTATTGATCTAAAGCACAAGTGTGAGAAAGGTAGTACATGCAGCATTGACTTAAATCCTGTTATTTTCAGTCTCGTATCAACAATCTGACCTATAAACCTTAACTTTGTTTTCCTAGTTTTATTATTTTATTGTACTCAACTTTGATAAGGAAACATATTCATGTTGATAACAGGACAGAATTAAGACCTATTTTTGTTTGATGTTGAAGAGTAGTGGAAAGTAGGAAGTTAGGTGCTACTCCAGTAGAAGCTAAGTGACTTTTCAGTACTCATCCCAACACTCAGAAGAGTGCTGAGTGAAAAAAACCCAGTACCAGCCACTGACGATAAAAAATTAGTTAGACGTGGCCCCTGTCCTGAAAACTCCCAGGCTAGTTGGGTAGAGAGACATGTAAACAAATAATGAGAACACGATGGGACTCTGACCGTAACAGAAATGGGCCATGGGGACACACAAGGGAAAACAGTATGCGCAGCCCAGTGGATGTGGTTAGCAAAGCCTTCACAGAGAAGGCTGCACCTGAGCTGGGCTCCAGAAGAGACAAAACTTGCCAGATGGAGAGAGATGAGAAGGATGGATCAGGAAAAGGGAATTGCATGAACCATAGCACAGAGCATGATGGTAGATGGTGTCTGGGGAAAATACAGGCAAAAAAAAGTGACAGGCAAAAACTTTCCACGGGTCTCCCTTTTCTGCACGACCTGCAAGCTAATGAGATTTGAGTGGCCTTCACAGATGTGGAGGGAAGTATGACATTGTGAGTGGGACCATTTGGGCTAATTCAGTATTTCTGTTGCTTCTACATCTGAACGTATAGTAGGAATTGATATGATATAAGCTTGTGCTTCTCCATCCCGAAGTGCCTGTGGGGAGTCTTCTGATTAGGACGAGCTGTAAGTAGAGAAATGCTGTTATCTCTGGAGCCCCACAGATCTCATGATCTCTTTGAGCTTTAAGTCTCTGTGACTGATGATTTAGCCAATGAGAGCCTCTGGCAAAGTGTGGTCAACTCCCTGACGTGACTAGCAGGTATATCCTGTTAAAAATCAGATACTACTTTCTACTAGGTTCCTATTGAAACAGATCGCCTAACCTGAGGAGGCCTTATAACTCCCTGGTCTGATATTAGCTTTTGGGGGTGGGCCAGCTTAGGTTCAATGACTAACAAGATGGAAAGAACCCAACAGGCCTTCTTTGTCAAATAGAAATGTTGTAGCCAAGAACAGAGCAGTCTGGCTACAGCATATCAGCTTTAGATGAAACAGTGGCAACTCTCCCTCTCTTGGGGGATACTTCTTTTCCACTCTGCCACCTGAACCACAGCTGCTGACTCAGTGGGTCTCTCCATTCACAGACATCGTCCTAAATGCCTAAGCCTGCTTCCCTGATGGTTTGGCTAGCCTGGATCTTCATTTGTCCACCGAACTGCTGGAGCTGTTCAGTCATCACCAGTGATTGCAGAACTGAAATAGAATTGGTCGTTCCGCTCAGCAGGCACAACGCAAAGCTGTTCTCATCGCTACTCCCCTTGATGAATCCTGTTAATATATTTTTACTGATTCTTGGGCTGTTGCCAATATTTGGTCTGCCAGTTGGAAAACTACAGACTAGCAGATAAAAGATACTCCTCTTTGGGGCTTCCCTGGTGGCGCAGTGGTTGAGAGTCTGCCTGCCGATGCAGGGGACGTGGGTTCGTGCCCCGGTCCGGGAGGATCCCACATGCCGCGGAGCGGCTGGGCCCGTGAGCCATGGCTGCTGAGCCTGCACGTCCATGAGCCTGTGCTCCGCAACAGGAGAGGCCACAACAGTGAGAGTGCCGCCTCCCGCAACAAACAAACAAACAAACAAACAAACTCCTCTTTGAGGTTGTGAACTGTGGAAAAAAATCGTGGCTTTTGATCAAACTGTCTGTGCCATTCCTGTAGATGCTTACCAGAAGTACTAGTTCTCTGAGACCGACTGGAATCAAGTTGCTGATAGAACCTGAAAGACCTAGATTATCATGACTGCAATGGATCCATCATCTTAATGGGAATGGAAACGTCCACAGTCATAGACTAAGCACAAAGTGAAAGATGCTATTTTCAGACACAGGTGCTCCCACAGCATAGCAGACTGTGGCTCTTGCCCAGAGTTGATCCAATTGTCTCATGGTGAGAGAGGACACATTGCGAGGGGCATTGCGCGCTCTCATTGCTAGCAGATTACTTCATCACAACTCTGATTGCCCTCTTGGGGCTATTGTTGCTACCTCACCATTGTTGACGCTTTTTTAGGTATGGTATTGATGTGCTTGTCAGATCACTGATTCTGCCTCTACCATTATGGTCCTTGAAATCATCTGTGTCATATTTTTTGCTTTTCAAACAATTTACATTTTGACAGTGCTTTACCTTTTATTAGAAAAACTACCCAACAGTGGGCTTATATTCCAGATATTTGAAAGACCTTCCATTCATCCACAGGCTCTGAAATTATTGAGCATTGGGAAGACTTCCTCAAATGTCAAGTCAAAAGAATTTCTAACTCTGCCCTCTTTACTGCCTTTGTCTACACTGTTAGCAAGGCAGTTTGGTCATTGAAGCCGGTTGTCTCAGAAAGGGATCTTTTCTGCTCATCTGCTTCATGAGTAATGAGCAGGTCAAAGAAGCTGGTGAGGGCTTCCCTGGTGGCACAGTGGTTAAGAATCCGCCTGCCAGTGCAGGGGACACGGGGTCGAGCCGTGGTCTGGGAAGATCCCACATGCCGCGGAGCAACTAAACCCGTGTGCCACAACTACTGAGCCTGCGCTCTAGAGCCCGTGTGCCAAAACTACTGAAGCTTGTGCGCCTAGAGCCCGTGCTCCGCAACAAGAGAAGCTGCCGCAATGAGAAGCCCGAACACCGCATCAAAAAGCAGCCCCCGTTCGCCACAACTAGAGAAAGCCTGCGCACAGCAATTAATGTCTCCCTCCAGAGCAAAAACTGTCCATTATAAAATACTAAAAACCCTAAGCCCAGACTTTTTCTCCTGTAATGTGACATGGAGGAAGAAACTTGCGTCTCGCCTTCTAGGTTCTTGTGGCTGGTCTAAGAATTAAATTGACATGAGACAGATAACTGGATAAAAAAACAAGCAAAAGTTTAATAACATGTATATGTGACAGAGACCCAGGAAAACTGAGTAACTCGCCTAAATGGCTGAGACCCTCACCTTAAATATCATCTTCAGCTAAAGACAAAAGAGGAGGTTGGGACTTCAAAGGGGAGGGAGGCAATTCACATGGAGATGGAAAAGCAAATGTTTGGTAAACAAAGGTTTGCTGGGCTAAGCAGAGACAGCGGGACAGAGAGTGGACTCTCATCTCCACGAGTTAACCCCACCACACCTCGTGCAGATTGACTGCAAATATCTCTGGCGATTGTTATATTCCTGCAATAGGCCCTCTGTCTAAATTCTTCAGGCATTTAGGAGGAAGGTCAAAGTTTCTTCCTGAGTCTTTCGGGCCTTGATTATTTTTAGCTCAAAATAATCTTCATGCCAAAGAGACATTTTAGAGAGGTAAGCTTTGTTTCCCTATAAATGCAACCCATTGCATGTGCAGGTGTCACCCGGTCCTGTGAGTCACTATGTGGTAATTGGGGCTTTGGGAACCAATGCAAGAAACACACAAACAAAATAAAAACACACTCATATTCTGACTACTGCTCCTCTGTGAGTAATAAACTCCCTTGTCTCTGACCCATGAATCTCTTGTCTTTTGACTAAACTCATGAAACTACTATAGGTAAACTTGTTAGCTTACAAATAGGGTAAAACCTCAAAATTTCAGAGCTCTTGACAGAAATCCAGGTGGACAGAAGCATTACTGTTTAGGAACAAAGTAGCAAGGCATGAGGCTGGTAAAAAAGATTAGAGCTGGATTGTGAAAAGCCTTATTTTCTATGCTATAGTGTTTGGAATTTTCTGTAAGAGGGCGTCATGAATATATTGTTCAGTAGACTGGCAGTTGGGAGGAGAGATTGGGTAAAGGAAGATTGGTGCTCAGAAACTTGTTAGCAGGCATCTGACAGTCTAGATAAGAGATGACAATGACATTTCCAAGAATATTAGATATGGGAATGGAAAGGAGCAGAACCTTTCAAGAGCCATTTTAGAAGTAAGCTCACATAACTTGGCTTCCAACTGAATGTGAGAGATGAAGGAGGATTCTAGTATAACTATGAAGTTTTTAGCTATGGGTCTGTCTAGATTTACACGCAAGTTGGATTTATAATGTATGGTGGTCAAAGAACAGAAGTTAAAACTCATGAAAATGATTGATAGGAAGAATGACTTAAAATAGTTGCCTACAATTTTAAAGGCATGAACATTTTTTAAATTGAAGTATAGTTGATTTACAGTGTTGTGCTAATTTCTGCTGTACAGCAAAGTGATTCAGTTATACATATATATAACTTCTTCTTCATATTCTTTTCCATTCTGGTTTCTCACAAGATATTGAATACAGTTCCCTGTGCTATATAGTAGGAACGTGTTGTTTATCCATTCTGTATATAATAGTTTGCATCCGTTAATCCCAAAATCCCAATCATTCCCTCCCCAACTCCTCCTAACTCTTGACAACCACAAGTCTGTTCTCTATGTCTGTGAATCTATTTCTGCTTCATAGGTAAATTCATTTGTGTCATATTTTAGATTCTACTTTAAGATCTATGGTTTTACTTTAATTTCACTTAGATATAAGTGATATCATATGGTATTTTTCTTTCTCTTTCTGACTTACTTCACTTATTATGGTAATCTCTAGGTCCATCCATGTTCCTGCAACTGGCATTATTTCATTTTTTTTAATGGCTGAGTAGTATTCCACTGTATATATGTATCACATCTTCTTTATCCATTCATCTGTTGATGGACATTTAGGTTGTTTCCATATCTTGGCTATTGTGAATATGAAGTGTTATGAACATAGGGGTGCATGTATCTTTTTAAATTATAGTTTTGTCTAGATATATGCCCAGGAGTGGGATTACTGGAACATATGGCAACTCTCTTTTTAGTTTTTTGAGGAACCTCCATACTGTTTTCCATACTGGCTGCACCAACTTACATTGGTTAGTGGGTTCCTTTTTCTCCACACCATCTCCAGCATTTATTATTTGTAGACGTCTTAATGATGGCCATTCTGACCAGTGTGAAGTGATACCTCGTTATAGTTTTGATTTGCATTTCTCTAACAATTAGCAATGTTGAGCATCTTTTCATGTGCCTGCTGGCCACCTGTATGTCTTCTTTGGAGAAATGTCTATTTAGATCTTCTGCCCATTTTTCAATTGAGTTGTTTTTTATGTTTTTGAGTTGTATGAGCTGTTTGTATATTTTGGAAATTAAGCCCTTGTCAGGCACATCATTTGTAAATATTTTCTCCCATTCCATAGGTTGTCTTTTCATTTCATTTATCGTCTCCTTCGCTGTACAAAACCTTGTAAGCTGAATTGGGTCCCACTTGTTTATTTTTGCTTTTATTTCTATTAAGGCATGAACATTTTGGACCATTTATTTAACTATATTAACGTTCAGCCTTGCATGTTTCCTTTAAGCAGTCAGATACTTACTTGTTAATTACAGGCACTATATAACTACTGTCTTATGTTCAGGGCAGTGGAAAAGGAATGGGTTGTAGGGTCTTGTCAGTCATTGGCCTAAATATAATACCCCATGCTAGCCATAATGACTTTGTTTCTCTGAGTCCATTCCTTCTTTATAAAAAGGGGACGCTTACTCATACCTAACAAGGTTATTGCGTGACTCACACAGGACACACATGTAAAGTTCCTAGGACATTGCTGGACCTGGTCATGTTAATTACTCTCTGCTCACCTTCATTCCTTGCCACGTTTCCCGCTACCTCCTTAGAACTAAATTGCTCATCCAAGCCCTTTTCCCAGAGCTTTTCTCCAGCCCTGATACTTTTCTTATTTGCCATTGAGACTTGACAGTCAGCTCTGTCTTCATGGCTCTCCACCCAGCACCTTTGAATGTCTCTGTCACACTGTGCTTCCTTGGGCTGCCATATTTAGTTTACCCTAGGACTCCTTTTATCACACTGTGGGTGAATACGTCTGAATCTGACTTCCCTCATTTAGAACCGGAAATAATCCCTAGGGGTGCAAAATAAGTAACATTAACACTGAGAAATTGAAATTTTTCTTTTTAGCACTTTTACTTTCTCTTTGATTGGGTAGTGTTAGAATGGAGATCATGACACAACCCTGCGGCAAATCTTCTTGCAAAGGCAAGTGATGGTCATAAGAAAGAAACTAAACGTGAAGCTCCTCATGTGGCTTCCCATAAAGTCCACAACGTAGATTGCAGGTAGGCAGGATCCTTGACAACAAAGTGTGATTCTGTGGGAACCATGTCCCTAGTCACTATGGTTAAAGAGATGTAGTCGAGTGTTTCGAGTATAATCAGGGTTGGGATCAGGCAGGCCAGGGTTCCATCACTAGCTTTGTCATTTACAAGCTGTATAACCTTGGCCAAATTACTTAATCTCTTTAAACTTCAATTTCCTAACTTGTAAAGAAAAAAACGGTAAAGGTGCCCATGCCAGGGGTCATCATGAGGATTAAATTGAATAAACTATGTAAAGCACAATGGCTAGGAGTTGTAAGTGCTCAGTAAATGTTACGTATTCTAATATGTCTTCTGAGTAGGTGGAAAGCAAAGACAGTATTTGAATCTAGACATTTGACTCAATGTTTATATTTTTAAAAGCCTATATAAAATGATCCTAACTAAGAAGTGATTTATTTGTATGACTTTTGTAAGCACAGTGTGTCATAATAGATGTGAAAGCACAACGTTAAAAGTACTATACAAACATAACATTATTATTATTAAACACATAAATAAACAAATAACAGATGTGGTTATTAATCTTAGATCAAAAGATTCTACTATTCAAAGTAGTTTCAGACTGCATAGTTACATAAAAAGAAAAAGTTTGCTTGGAAAGCAAGAAATTAGGCATCTTTAAAAGGTTTCATTCTAACAGCACTACTTAGATGACAAATCATAAAACGATTTCATAGTTATTATACTCTTATAAAAACATTCTCATTCACAGTGTAATCTTTCACAATATATGTTACTTACCTGATCCTTAGATTTTAATCCAATCTGAGAGGATTAATTTTTAAAACGAATATTATAAGGACCCTAAAAAATAACTGTCAAGCACACAGAAACAACCAAGTACCTGTAATAAAAGTCACATAAACTTCTCCAGTACAGATTGGGTTAGTATTTTATATACTCCACAGGCAGTAAATGCTGTATTTTATCATATAAATTCATTTCTAGCTGCTCCTTATAAATCAGAGATCTGATACGATATATCCTAACAGTCTGTCCTATAAATACTTTTTGAGTCATGCTTTGTTACACATATCATCATAATTGTTTACCAAGCGCATTCACAAAGCCTACATTGTAAAATAAATATTTATGGGCTCTTACTGCCAAAATTTAACTAGCTGTGGTTAAAATATTCTAGAGGTGTCAGGATATTCCCACATAATCTATGTCCATATAAAGTCATGAAGTCATAGAATCAAACCTTTCACAAGCAAATGTAATTTCCCTCATCCTCTTTAACACCTGGTTTCTTCCCAGATGATTTGAAAACTGCCTCAGTCATTCCAGTGTGATGGTGACTATACCCGAAAACATCAGTTTAACAGTGTTTACGTGTTGTGGGGACAAAAGAGCAGTGGGATGCTAGAGCAAGTCATTATCACTAGGATGTCTTTTAAAAGTGATATTTTAAAAATATTTGTTCACTATTTATTTAGAGTAGAGGCTGAGAATTTCATGAGGGAAAAGGGAAAGGGACCATCATTCTGGATGGTGAGACTGAGATGGAGCTCAGTTCATCCTCATAATCCAGGTGAGTCAGTTTGGTTCCATAGATGAACATCTCATTCAGCAATGCCAAAGCCCCAAGAGAGCTATACTCACTGCCTAAGAGAATGCACTATGTTTTATTCCATCCTCCAGTCCATCGTAAATATTTCTTTCTGCCTCATAGAATATTCTTCCTGAGAGGAAATATGGAGATATGATTTTAACCATCTTGGTGTGTTTCCATAGATAGTCTGGTGCCCTAATAGTGTTGTGACACTCTTTAAAGATTAGTTCTCCAGCCAGCTTCCTGACCCACCCCTCCTTTAGGTACTAAGCATTCAGTGATGAAAACATGATGTCTACTAGTCATTGAGATAATATGCTAGTAGTTTCTTCAAGGCAAGTACATTATCTGGAATTTAGCAGAAATTTTTTTTACTTTTACTTCTGTAGTTTTTAACTTCTTATTTCGGAAGAGGTTTTTTCTTGTTTTTTGTTTGTTTTTTAGTTAGCAGTATTTTTTTTTACTTTTACTAAGTCTAGTATTTTTTTTTCTGTTTTCAAAATTTTTGGAGTTATGAGTTAACTTCTAATTCTCATCAATTTTAATCTCTACATGCTTGCCATCATTTTCCCTTTCAAAATTAATAAAAGCTACATAACTGTTCGATAATAAAAATTTCACCTACCCCCAAACTTGCCTCATTTCTAGGCAAAATTATAGCATACTCTAATGAACTCTATCTAACTGAGAAATGCAACAATTTTGAAGTCCTCATCCCAATTTTTCCATCAGTTAAAGGATAGACTACCTTGCCTCATGTTCACTGCCACAGCCAGCACTTATTTACTAAAACTGTTGGGAAAGTTATTTATCACATACGATAAGGAAAGGATTTTTTCCCCCAAAATGTTGATCTTTTTCGGTGACTCTCATGATGACCAGTTTGTGGGCAATTAAGTAGCTAATCACTTTCAGTATACTTTACAATCAGGTAGTGTTTTACAGTGTAGAAAATATTGCTACTAATCCAATGAATTATACAGAATTTGAATCTTTTTATTTCAGACTAATTGGCTGAAAGCAAATTGGCTGAAAACAAGAAAGTCCACACCACCTTTAAGTGGAGTAGCTAGTTTATTTTTTAAAAAATTGATAATAATATATGTGGGGAAAGTATTGATTATAATGGTATAACATGAAAAAATTTTATAATCTTTTAAGAATCTTTAAGTAATTTTCTCAAAGTTTTAGATTTTTAAATTTTTGCTTCACTTTTTGCTTTCTTTTTTATTTACTGACATACAATTGACATACAATATTACATTAGTTTCAGGAGTATAGCATAATGATTTGATATTTATATATATGGCAAAGTCATCACCACAACAACTTTAGTTAACCTCTGTCACCGTATATAGTTACAAAACATTTTTTTCTTGTGATGAGAATGTTTAAGATCTACTCTTTTAGCAACTTTCAAAAACACAATATAATATTATTAATTCTAGTTACCATGATGTACATTACATCCTCAGGACTTACTTATTCTATAAATGGAGGTTCGTGCCTTTTGAACCCCTTCACATATTTTGCCCAACCCCAGCTCTTGCCTCTGTCAACCACCAATCTGTATCAATGAGCTTGGTTTTGTTTTCTGTTTGTTTTTTAGATTTCACATGTAAGTCAAATCACACAGTATTTGTTTTCCTTTGTCTGATTTATTTCACTTAGCATAATGCCCTCAAGGTCTGTCCATGTTGAAATGACAATATTTTATTCTTTTTAAGGGCTGAATAATATTCTGTTATATAGATAAAGATACAGATATAGATCACATTTCCTTTGTCTGTTCATCCATTGATAGATGCTTTGGTTGTCTCTAGATCTTGGTGACTGTAAATAATACTGCAATAAACATGGGAGTGCATATTTTTTCAGGTAGTGTTGTTTGTTTTCTTTGGATAAACACTCAGAAATGGAGTTGCTGGATCATATGGTAGATCTCTTTTTAATTTTTTGAGAAACTTCCATACTGTTTTCCATAGTGACTGAACCAATTTACATTCTCACCAACAGTGCATAATTTACATTCCCTTTTCTCCATAACCTTGCCAACACTTCCTGTTTTTGATAATAGCCATTCTAACAGATATGAGGTGGTATCTCATTGTGGTTTTTATTTGCATTTCACTGATGATTAGTGATATCGAGCACTTTTCACATACCTACTGACCATCTATGTCTTCTTTGGAAAAATGTCTGTTCAGGTCCTCCACCCATTTTTTAATTAGATTGTTTCTTTTCTATCATGTTATATGAGGTTTTTTACATACTTTAGATATTAACTCCTTATCAGATGTATGGTTTGTAAATATCTTCTCCTATTCCGTAGGTTACCTCTTCATTTTGTACATGGTTTTCTTTGCTGTGAGAAGCTTTTTCATTTACGTAGTCTCACTTATTTATTTTTGCTTTTGTTGCTTTTTCTTTTCGTGTCACATCCAAAAAATTACTGCCAAGACTGATGTTAAGGAGTTTACTGCCTGTACTTCCTAATTCATTTTTAGATTTTTACTGTTCCTCTCATTTCAAAGATATTACCTACTGTGTGCCAAGCACACTGCCAGGCTCTAAACATAAAAGGTGACCAAATTACATGGGTACCTATCTTCACTAAAATTATAGGCACTATGAAAATGAACATTAAGCATTTTAATAAACACATAATTATAAACCATTAAGTGCTGTGGAGGTAAAGAGCATATGAAAAAATAGCAAGTATAAATGATGTAGATATTTATATTAGTAAAACAGTGGGACAATGTAACTGTCCAGAAAGGTATATTAATTAGGAAAAAAACACTAAATTCAGCATAAATGATATGTGGGTAATTTGCACAATACTAAAGAGCCTACTTCCAACAATAGACAACCAGATGATAAATAAACTGAAATGACATTAATTGAATGCTTATTGTGTTACACATTTTGTGCTAACCACTTTGCATCCCTTATGTAAGTTGATCTTCATAACAACCCCAGTAAGGCAAGTATTATTTCTCTCATTTTACAGATTTAGCAGGACTTAAATATCTTTTCTCCTTGAGTGTGTACACACACACACACAACCAAATAACCAGAGTCAGGATATTTGACTAAAAATGTATTTATTCATTCAGAAAAAAAATGTTTATTAAACATCTACTATGTGCCACATACTATTCTAGACTTCTGGGATATATCAGTGAACAAAACAAACAAATATCCTTGCCCTCATGGAGTTTACATTCTTGTAAACATAAATAGATAATAAACAAAGGTAATGAAAAGTAAATTGTGTAGCATGGTAACATTATAGTAAGTAAAAACGTATGGTTTGTTAGGGGAAAAAATCGGGGCAGGTTAAGGAGATGAGGTTGCAGTTGGTGGGAGATGCTTCAATTTTATATATAGGAGAAGGATGGGCCCAACTGAGGTGACATTTAATTGAGGTGACATGGAAGTAGTAAGGTAGTTGGCAAGAGTCTGCCTGGAGACAGAGAACTCTAGGCAGAGAGAACAGCAAGTGTAAAGGCCTCAGTGTTTGATCTTGAGCGGTGTGTACCATGAAAGAGCAGGGATAGTTAGGCTGGGAACAAGTGAGCAGAGGAGGAAGTAGAAATGAATTCAGTAGGAAAAGATTCTATATGTTCTTATAGTATTCCTTTTTGTTTAAATAATATTTAGGCCTTATAATACAAGGCAAGTTCATTACAGAAAACCAAGGAGTCACTCACACACTGACTCCTAGATTTATGTGCTCTGTGAAGATTTTCTATGTATATGTAAGGTATTCTTCAACCAAAAAAAAAAATTTTTTTTTGCAAGGAAGACATACAGATGGCCAACAGGCACCAGAAAAGGATGCTCAACATTGCTAATTGTCAGAGAAATGCAAGTCGAAACCACAATGAGATATCATCTCACACCAGTCAGAATGGCCATCATTAAAAAGTCTACAAACAATAAATGCTGGAGAGGATGTGGAGAAAAGGGAGCCCTCCTATACTGCTAGAATGTAAATTTGTGCAGCCACTGTGGAAAACAGTACGGAGGTTCCTCAAAAAACTAAAAATAGAGCTATCATATGATCCAGCAATCCCACTCCTGAGTATATATCCAGAAAACAAAACTCTAATCCAAAAAGATACATGCACCCCAATGTTCATAGCAGCACTATTTATGATAGCCAGGACATGGAAACAACCCAAGTGCCCACTGACAGACAATTGGCTTAAGAAGGTGTGGAGATACATTATACACACATAGCCACCCACACGCACGCACACACACACACACACACACACACACACACACAAAATGGAATATTAGCCATAAAAGTCAATGAAATATTGCCATTTGCAGCAACATAGATGGACCTAGAGAATATTAGTTTAGTGAAATAAGTCAGCCAGAGAAAGACAAATCCTATATGGTATCACTCATATGTGGAATCTAAAAAATAATATGAATGAATTTATATACAAAATAGAAACAGCCTCACAAACATAGAAAACAAACTTATGGTTACCAAAGCGGGGGTGGGGGGAACAAATTAGAAGTATGGGATTAACAGGTACAAACTACTGTACACTAAATAGAGAAGCAGCAAGGATTTACTGTAGAGCACAGGGAATTATACCAAATGTCTTGTAATAACCTACAATAGAATATAATCTGCAAAAAAAAAAATCACTATGCTGTACACCTGAAGCTAACAGAATATTGTAAATCAACTATACTTCAATTTAAAAAAAAAAACAACCAACAAACAGAAAACGAAAGGAATAATACTCTACATAATATTTTTTAATAAACATAATTTATTTATGCATTTAGATTGTTCCAAATGTTACTCTATATCATGGTCAGCTCAGGCTGCCAAAACAAAATACTATAGACTGGGTGGCTTCAACAACAATTTATTTATCTCAGTTCTGGAGACCAAAAGCCTGAGATCAGGGTACCAGCATGGTTGGGTCCTGGTGAAAGCTGTCTTCCTGGCTTGCAGATGACCACATTTTCACTGTGTTCTCACATGGTGGAGAGAGAAAGAGCACAAGTATGCTCTCTATTGTCTCTTATATTCTTATAAGGACACTAATTGCATCATGAAAGCCCCACCCTCATGACCTCATCTAAACCTAATCACCTCCCAAAGGCCCCATCTCCAAATATCATCACTTTGGTGGTTAGGGCTTCAACATACAAATTTGAGAAGGACATAATTCAGTCTGTAGCATCCTACCACTGCACACTGAGATTTAGCTGACTTTTTAAATGCTATGAATAATCCAGAGAAATAAATATTGGAAAATTAATTAGAAATTAAACTGGAAAAAAATTTTTTTAAAAAGTCATAAAGGGTTATAGAACTGTTATCTACTGGGGCACAAAAATCATCAACCCTTCAAAAACCAGACATTGCAGGTATGCATTTTTATAATTTTTTGAGCCAAACAAATTGCATTAGATTACATTTGTCTTGAACACACTGCTTTTCACAAATTTATTTTCAGTCAAATCATGTGTTGCATTTTTTTATTGTTAATAATGTAACCTATGTAGACTAGTGGTATATAAATTGGGGACTTGATAGGTATTTCCAGGAAATTGTGGCTTTGTTAGCCTCACTTATTTCTCTGGCTCAAATGAGGTATATGAGGCATGTATATATAATCAATTAAAATTTAAAAGTGACTGCACTCAGCCCAAACTATATACTTACTAAACACTTGTTGACTTGTTGTTTGGCATAGACAAGAAGACATGGAATTAAAAAGAAATGACACTGCTACCAGCCATTGACAAAAGCTTTGATGCTTCTTGCAGAGAAATATTGGCATGATAGTTAGCAAAGGACAGCATGTCACAGCCCCATCATACACAAAGTCAACAGATTCAAGAAGTTCTAAGTTTTCTCATTCTGGTCAGACTTATCAATAGGAGGCTGACAATATTACTGCTATTTACATATTGGTACCACACTGGCATGGATTTGCATAATGTATTGAGGCTCTATGCTCTAGAGAGTTGCATTGTAACATATTGGTGCTTAATGAACTCTGAAAAAATTGATTTTCCACAGAGTAAATTAAGGAATGCATTATAGCTGTTAAAGCAATCTTAAGGGAAATCCGAAGCTTCCACTGCAGCACCATGCTTAGTAAGTAATAAATTACATGTTATACTTATTTGCCTTAATTCATGCTAATTTTGTCCAATTAATGTATCACAGTAATTCAGAAGCCTGTCACAGGAGAGCTAATTATTTATTGGATTTTTGTGTTCAGCTCCCTAGGAGTCTACTAGCAAACAAACTTGTGACTGTCTTTCTCTTAGGTCCGCGGTGACATTCTTATGTGGAGAAGTGAGATTCTTCCTTCTGTCTCAAGTTTTAAAAATGATCTATGGGGTACCTGAGTCAGATTCTTATATTTTGATTGGTGAAATAGTTTGACAACTTGTCACTCTGTGCTATCTTCCCTACCAAAGTAGTTCTACCTATGAGTCTGTATATTTCAGAGCTCTCACTAAGAAAAAAGACATTTTTATTTGTCCACATTAAAAAGTTCTACTTATTATGGGAGTGTCTACCTATACACCCAAAGTGAATTGGAAAAGTGAAGCAGTTATCTGGACAATTTCACCAGAAATTCCCTTTTCTGGCCACAGTTCTCTATCTTTTAGGGCATTCCCCTGGATTTTCTGGATACTTGTATTCTTTTCCTCATTCTGCAGAATCTTGGTTCTAAACCTTAAAAGGCCACATGCTGTGCTCTAAAAGTATTGTTTGGGGGAAAAAGTCATATCTAACTCACAATAGCCATCGATATCTGCTTTGCAAAAATAGATTTTTATTTTACTGTGCTACACTGTTAATTCACAGCCCCCCAAATGAATTATTTATGAGATTAATTTGTGCAATTCATACCTATAAATAATGTGGCAGTTGCTAAGTAATTTGCACACCGTGGTAAGAGGCAGACATCAGAGTCAAAGGAGCAGCGCCTCACCAGTTGGGAAATGTTCAGTATTTTCTGGAACTCTGACAGACCCACACATTTGCAGGCAGTTATCTGTAGAGGGTGAGAAGCATTTGATCTCCTATTTTGCTCCCTCCTATAAGCATCAGGAGAGCACTTGTCTGCCGATTACCATCTTCTAGCCAAATGAAAAAAAAAGAAGTGATATCCATTTAAATACATAATGTAGCATGATGTTTACCAGCAAGTTCTATCACAGTGATCCAACTGGATAGCAGGTGAGACACGCTTGCCAAGATGTTTTTTTTAAAAAGTTTACTTTTACAACCCTCTTTAATTTGATGAGGAAGAACGATGATATCTTTTGTTCAGTCGGTTTATACTAACCTGTTTGCCCATAACCAGTCGAGTATCTGAGAATCAGCAGACTTCTCCAAACCGTGTACAATTTTACACCTTAGTATGTGACTAGTTTGAAAGAAATTGCCACCTACCATATAATGTTATTTTTCCCCTCCTCTCAGTCTTATTACCATTCAAAACGGGAAATAAATTTCTCTTTCTTGTTTGCTCTCTTTTGCATGTGGCATTAATGTTTCAGCCACTTTTTCTTTCTGTTTTGTTTTTTAAACTGTAATTTAGAAAGTTAAAATTAATGTGTCGCTTCCTGGTTCCTTTCCTTATAGGAAAGTCTTTCTGCTAATGACATTACTCTTGGAAAAATGAATTTTCAACTGCAGCTTCACCCTTTGTAAACTTTGACCAAATTTAGAATAGAATAGAATAGAATAGAAAAGCAATACCTGTTTTTTTACTGAGTAAAAATGAAAATGCAGATGTGAGAAGTCTTGTGTTGGTTATTTCATATGTATTCCTATTCCCTCTAAGGTCTAAATTCTCCCAACATACACTACCCTACTGCCCAGTATTGAGGACTTGCACTGTTTAAAGTGTCTTTGTTTTTTAATGAAAGATTTAAACTTTTGTCTTCCTGCCTCAGTCTTTGCAAACACTTGCTTTCCATCAATTGGGACTATGACACTAAAATTCTGAGTCCTGACGAAGCGCTAATGGAGATAATTAAAATTCAACCTCATCGGCTCTGTGCAGTTTAGATTAGTTTAGATTAGATTAGGTTTTTTTCTGGATTCCTAAAAATCTTAGGACATTAGTAAGCTAGGCTGGGCCAGGCCTAGGGTCAGTGTGTATTCAACCTGAGGGAGCAAAGCCTGGCACCCAGGACCTTCTCGCTACAGGTCTCTAGAACTCACGTGACAGAGTTTGTCCTCTGTTCACAGGTTCCCTCCCTTAGTGTTTTGACTTGGCCCCTCTTGACTTGGCTTGGTTGGGAGACAGTCACTCTGAGACATGTCTGAGGTGAAGATGCAGTACATGGTGGTGGTGATGGGCTCAGCTGGAACTGTATCAGATTCTGTTTGGTCCCAGAATCTCCCAGGGACTGAACTACTTCACCTTTAAAATATGGTCAGTCAGAGCGAGTCATCACTAAATCGCCAGGGGTGATGTTTTGTTTTTCTCTGAATTCAGTCTAAAAACGCAAGTGATGGCAGACCTTAATAGGCAAAAGCAGAACTCCTCCTGTCCTGTGGAATCAGACCCAGGCCCAAGAAAGGATGACAAAAGACTGAGGGCTTCTCTCTCCCTGTACCCTCTTAAATATGGGAAGAAAGAATCTCCTCAGTTTTATTGGGCAAATTTAATTACTCCTTGTTCTTCCTTGGATCAAGGTACCTGAGGTGCTGGATTATCATCTGTTCCATTTTTAGTAGCATTTGAGGTTTTAGAACTTAAAAACTTTTGTACCCCAGAGTTTAAGATAATGGTGACATATGCCCATCGTCCACTTCCTCTCCAGTCCACGGGTCTGTGTTCTGAGAGCTCTGTACCTCGAGATAGCTGGCTAAGGTGAGCCTCCTCCGAATTCAGCGTCCAAATCCATCCTAAGAGGAATCCCAGACAGTGATACTTGTCCTGAGAACTTTCTCTCTCTCTCTCTTTTGTATTATGACTCACACACAGTCCAGAAACTAAAACCAATTAAGAATCACAGAGAAGTCAAATTCTGCTAACTTTATTTTTGAGTGAAAAGTAAAGAACGTGCTATGGAAACTTTAAAAATAATACATCTATTTTAACCTTCGCTTTTTGTTCTTTAATGTGAACCTAAGCTTTTCACACTATGTGTCATCAACATTTTTTATATCATTAAACCTGCTGTGACAACATTTTAAAGATATTTATATAATTTTCAATCTCTCCCTATCATAACAATAATTATTGTTTCTAAAAGTTAGCTATGTCAAGAATTTAAGGCTCTGTGTAAATGCCTTAGCCTCACCCAGATCAGTTCAATCTGTGAGCCTGGGCTGGCATCTGAAATATGCAAAAGTGCCCCCAGGTGACTGTAGTGGAGAATCTCAGGGTTAGGGTGGAGAATTTGTAAATAGGTAAAGCAGAGGCTACAAAAGAGTTTGCTACTAATTTTGACTTTAGATTTAGATTCTTTAAATGGTCAGGTACACATAAATTTTTTTAAAGATTTTAATCCTTTTTATTTAGAAATAAAATTAAATCTCTTCTGTGTATGAGAATCCTAACTAACATTTCTTTCTTTGGTATTCTTCATATCAGCCACTTAAATATCAGATACAGGATGAAGGAGATGCTTTCCCAAGACCTTCCAGTTGTTGTCTGCTTTCCCCTTTCTTAGAAGAATCTTAAAGTCGTATAATGCTGGAGGGTTAGAATAAATAAGAAGAGTTAGGAGTGGTCTTTCATGTAGCTTTTTACTACTAAGAAATGCATGACTAACACAACTTATTTCCTATGATATAAAATACAGATACGTTTAAGGGACAACTGACAATTTGGCAGAATATTAATATTGGTCCATTCTCCTACGATAGGGCAGCAAGATCCTTTGGTAGCTCCTTTTTATAGTAGGCAAAAAACTTAAGCAAATTTAAGGAACATTAGTTAGTCTAAAAATAATCCATTCATGTATTCTTTGATTAAAATCTTTATTGAGGAATATTAAGAATCACATAGTCTTCTTTTTTTTAATTGAAGTATAGTTGATTTACAATGTTATGTTAATTTCTGCTGAACAGCAAAGACACTCAGTTGTACATATATGTGTGTATATCTTTTTAATATTCTTTTCCATTATGGTTTATCTCAGGATATTGAATATAGTTCCTCGTGCTATACAATAGGACCTTGTTGTTATCCATTCTACATGTAATCGTTTGCATCTACTAACCCCAAATTCCCAACACATCCCTCCCCTAACCCCTCTCCCCCTTGGCAACCACAAGTCTGTTCTCTATGTCTGTGAGTCTGTTCCTGTTTTGTAGATATGTTCGTTTGTGTCATATTTTAGATTCCACAGATAAGTGATATCTTTCTCTTTCTGTTTTACTTCACTTAGTATGATAATCTCTAGTTGCATCCATATTGCTGCATTATTTCATTCTTTTTTTTTTTTATGGCTGATTAGTATTCCATTGTATATGTGTACCACATCTTCTTTACCCATTCATCTGTTGGTGGACTTTTAGGGTTTTTTCCATGTTTGGCTATTGTGAATAGTGCTGCTATGAACATAGGTGTGCATGTAAATTTTTTTTTTTTTTTTTAACATCTTTATTGGGGTATAATTGCTTTACAATGGTGTGTTAGTTTCTGCTTTATAACAAAGTGAATCAGTCATACATAAACATATGTTCCCATATGTCTTCCCTGTTGCGTCTCCCTCCCTCCCACCCTCCCCATCCCACCCCTCCAGGCTGTCACAAAGCACCGAGCCAATAGCCCTGTGCCATGCGGCTGCTTCCCACTAGCTATCTACCTTACTGCGTTTGTTAGTGTGTATATGCCCACGACTCTCGTAAATTTTTGAATTATAATTTTGTCTGGGTATATGCCCAGGAGAGGCATTGGTGGATCATATGGTAATTCTATTGTTAGTTTTCTGAGGAACCTCCATACTGTTTTCCATACTGGCTGCGTGAATTTACATTCCCACCAACAGTACAGGAGGTTTCCCTTTTCTCCACACCCTCTCCAGTATATGTTTTTTATAGACTTCCTAATGATGGCCATTTTGACCAGTGTGAGGTAGTAACCTCATTGTAGTTTTGATTTGCATTTCTCTAACAATTAGCAACATTGAACATCTCTTCATATGCCTGCTGGTCATCTGTATGTCTTCTTTGGAGTTATGTCTATTTAGGTCTTCTGCCCATTTTTCGATTGGCTTGTTTGTTTTTTGTTGTTAAGTTGTATGAGCTATTTGTATATTTTGGAAATTAAACCCTTGTCAGTTGCATCGTTTGCAAATATTTTCTCCCATTCCGTACGTTGACTTTGCGTTCTATTATAGTTTCCTTTGATGTACAAAAGCTTGCTAGTTTGATTAGGTCCCATTCATTTATTTTTGTTTTTATTTCTATTGCCTTGGGAGACTGACTTAAGACAACATTGGTATGATTTATGTCAGAGAATGTTTTGCCTATGATCTTTTCCAGGAGTTTTATGCTGTAATGTCTTATGTTTAAGTCTTTAAGCCATTTGAGTTTATTTTTGTGCATGGTATGAGGATATGTTCTAACTTCATTGATTTACATGCAGCTGTCCAACTTTCCCACCACGACTTGCTGAAGAGACTGTCATTTTCCCATTTTATATTCTTGCCTCCTTTGTCAAAGATTAATTGACCTTAGGTGTGTGGGTTTATTTCTGGGCTGTCTGTTCTGTTGCATTGATCCATATATCCGTTTTTGTGCATATGCCACACTGTTTTGATTACTGTAGCTTTGTAGTATTGTCTGAAGTCTGGGAGGATTATGCCTCTTGCTTTGTTCTTTTTCCTCAGGATTGCTTTGGCAATTCTAAGCCTTTTATGGTTCCATATATATTTTAGGATTATTTGCTCTAGTTCTGTGAAAAATGTCATGGGTAATTTGATAGGGATCACATTAAATGTGTAGATTGCTTTGGGTAGTATGGCCACTTTAGCAGTATTAATTCTTTCAATCTAATAGCATGGGATATCTTTCCATTTTTTGAATCATCCTTAATTTCTTCTATTAATGTTTTATAGTTCTCAGCCTGGAAGAAGTCTTTCACCTCCTTGGTCAGGTTTATTTCAAAGGTTTGGTTTTTTGCCGGTTGGGGGTGGGGGGTTGGTGCAATTTTAAAAGGAATTTTTTTTTTTACATTTCCTTTCTGATATTTCATTGTTAGTGTAAAAAAATGTAACTAATTTCTGTATGTTAATTTTGTATTCTGTTACCTTGCTGAATTCATTTATCAGTTCTAGAAGTTTTTGTGTGGAGTCTTTAGGGTTTTCTATATATAGTATCATGTCATCTGCACATAATGACAATTTTACCTCTTCCCTTCCAATTTGAATACATTTTATTTCCTTTTCTTGTCTGATTGTTGTGGCTAGGACTTCCAGTTCTATGTTGAATAGAAGTGGTGAGAGTGGACATCCTTGTCTTGTTTCAGAATTTAGCTAAAATCACATACTGTTCTGTGTGCTGAAGCTATCATAGTAAATGAGTCAGCCAAGGTCCACACTCTCATGGAACTTGCAGTCTACTGTGAGGAAGTGGACAGAGGAAGGAAATGAAGAAGAGATGGATAGAAAAAGGAAAAGGCAGCTAGTGTTGGTAGATCCTATAAAGAGATGTTACACAGGAGGTTCTAGATGGCTTTTTTAGACTATGTAGTCTAGCTTCTCTAAGTGATATTTTAGGTGAGGTTTGAATAGAAGGTAGGAATGCCATTCATAGGATGGCTAGGTGCTAAGGACATTCTAGATAAAGGAAAAACCTAGAGCAAAGTGTTCTGAGATGAAACTAAAAAAAACTGAAAAGAATAATCTATACAAAAGATCATAACTATCCCAATGTCTCTTACAAATGGATAGCTCACGTTTACTAACAAATCCTTAACAGCCTGTCTAAGTGCTATGCTCCCTAATAGAAAATCACAAGTGACAGCTGATATCTACCTTATTGTTGGGTTCCAGTCCCAGTAACTCCTCATTGGTCCTGACCCGTTCATGCTCTGTCTCCTCTCCCAGGATGCAAACTCTTGTCTCTGTGCCCCAGTTTTGTACTTGCCCTCGTCCCACCTCTAGTCTTTCTGACTCCCTTCTGGGCAGTGTGAGTCTCAATTTCCCTGCTTAGATTTTGGTTTTGTCCATTATCCAGGGCTGGTTTGGCAAATCCTTTGCTCAGGTACACTCTTTGCTTTTGCTTCAGCCCTGAACGTGATTCTCCCATCCCGTTGTGGGAGAATCCAAAGTAGGCCACCCACTCCTCTACCCCATCCCCACTCTCCTCCTGCAGCAAAGAGATTCAAATAAATATATTCAAATTTAATGAGATTCTGAAGCAATTATTGGGCTGCCCCAAACACAATTCTTCTTGTAACATGCATGTGTACAGAAACCCTGCAAGAATTTCTCTGTAGCAAAGTCTCTATTCAATGGGTGGCAGAAAAAAAAGGGTAAGAATGCATAAACTGCATGGTGTTTCATCAGGCACTTGGTTTTGTTTGCACTGAATGTTTATTATGCATAGTCAAATATAACTTTCAAGAATGAGGTAATAAATTGAGAAGAACTTTTTTGTTCCTGTTCTTAGCAAGTTCCTATTTTCTTAGATGTCAAAATGGTAGTGGAAAAAAAATGTCCCATTTCCAGTTCTAGGAGCATATTAGGCTGTGCAAATCTGGAGTGAACCTTCTGGAGTTCCAATGCACTGCTAAACCAGATGTCCCTGGGCATTAGGCCTGCTTTCCTACCACAGTTGAAGCTAAAGTAGCACCCTCATGTCAACTACACTAATGACATAGGATAAGTGACATTTCGATGATGAGTGTAACCCACATCTGAGCCCATGATTTTAGCATGTAAGGGTTAGGCCTATATGAGATTTCTTTATAGTTCTGTGACCATGTGTTTTCATTTTAGGAAGTCCATGGAGTGTGCCAACCTCAGGACTAACTCTAAAATCCAAACCTTTCTTTTTTAAGTGCAGTTGTCAACATGGCACAAATTGGCACTTTTCACACAAAAGTACTATTTATTTAAATTGCTTCCTCCTGGTATGGAGGAATGAGCCCTGGATTTGGAGTACTTACTGTATTTGGCAATGACTTCCAAATTTTTTCTCCTGCACAGATCTTGCTACTGATCTAGATAGAGCCTTATAAGTTAGTCCGGATACATTTGAGTGTTCCTTTAGGTAGTCCACTCCTACCTTGTGTAAAAGAGAGGCCAACATCTCTCATTATTGTACACATATACTTACTCACACAGACATCTGTTACTAAGACTCTTTTCTTTACTGCAGTTACTGAACACAACTCAAGGTCTTTACACTTGCTGTTTTTCCTGCCTGTAATGCTCTCCTCCCAGATATCTACATGGCTAACTCTCTCACCTTCCTCTTTTTATGATCTCTTCTAAGTAAGATCTTCCCTGGCAACCTATTTAAAAATGTAATCCACTAGCAGCATCCCCTATCCTCCTCCCCTCCTTTATTTTTTTCAATATCCCTAACACTATCTGACATACTACACATTTTTCCTTATTTATTTTTGTCAAACAACTTCCCTTCAGAGAGGGAGTATTTTTGTCATTTTATTCACTGCTACACCCCCAGGACCTAGGACAGTGATGTCTGGAATACCGTAGTCACTGAATGTTTGTTGAATGAATGAGTAAATCACCTTTCTCTTAATCGTCCAAGCTGAAATCCTTGATTCAATCTTGACTCTCTTCTCCTTCACCATCCAGATATGGCTGGTCACCAAATCCTACTTGAAAGTAACTGAGAAATGATTCTCAAATATCACTATTACTTTTTCTTTGTTTGATCACTACCATAATCATGTTTTCCTTCAACAATTGGAATAATCTCCTACTGTTCATGTACCTCTCTCTGTCTCTTATCGATCCTATAAACAGTTGGCAGACCTAACCTCCTAAAATTAAAGCTAATTAAATTTGTCACTGTCGGGCTTCCCTGGTGGCGCAGTGGTTGAGAGTCCGCCTGCCGATGCAGGGTACACGGGTTCGTGCCCCGGTCTGGGAGGATCCCACGTGCTGCGGAGCAGCTGGGCCCGTGAGCCATGGCCGCTGAGCCTGCGCGTCCAGAGCAACGGGAGAGGCCACAACAGTGAGAGACCCGTGTACCGCAAAAAAAAAAAAAAATTGTCACTGTCTAGGTTTTAGATTTTGTTGGCTCACCATTACCTAAGGGGTAAAGCCCTACCACATTGTCTGTCAAACTCTATTCTTCCTCTAAGACCCAATATCATCTCAGAAAAATCCTTAGCTTCTCCAGGGAGAGTTACATCACTTGGGCTCCTAGTACTTCAATCATATCTCTATTATAGCAGATTAGTTCTTGCCTCAAGGAGCTTTTATTAAGGCCTTATGAGGTGTCAGATGCCTTAATCTTTGCTAAAGAGGAAAAGGTCGAAAGAGTGGCTTATGATCTAATGGAGTAGACAGATGACACCAAAACCCAAAAATGGCAACATATAATATTCAAGTGAAAAAATAACATGTTTTTCCCAAAGTATGTTCTGTGAGATGCTAATAGGATGTGATCAGGATCACCATCATATTGCTGGTGATCCTGACGCAGCAACATAAATAGTACTACAAATGCACTAAAATTCATGAGGTTCTAGGGCAAATGGGGAGCAAATATCTGTCTTTCGTGTTATAAACTGTTAAAATGGTACTAGATGAATCATCAGTCTTTTGGTAATAGGTTAACTGGACTAATCCTTTCACAAGTAACAATATAAAATTTAGACAAAATATTTAAAAATATATATACGTTGGAGAAGAACATTGGAGACGTTGGAGAAGAACCAAAGTTAGGTGAAAGCTAGAGGGTAATCAGTCCTTGAAAGACCACAAAGTTTGGCTTTAGCCAAATTTGCCAGCTAGAACAAAATAAACACACTTCAGAGAAATACAAGAGGATCAAGTATTTCTATAATGTATTATAGAAATGTTATACAATATGGTTATATATTATGTTATCAATATGTATAATATAAACTGCTTGTATTCATGGACGAATGCACACAGTCAAAAACTGATAGAAATATGAAGAAACAGAAAAAAGTTATTTATACTCAGGAAAAAGAGCAGTGAATAGAAATTGAACCCAAGATGACCTAAATTTGGAATCAGCAGGCAAACAACTAGTATAAATATGTTCAGGACTTAAAATTATAGATAAATGAAGTGATGGTAAATCTTGGCAGAGAAAGAAAACTATAAAGAAGAACCCGAACTGAAATTGAAATTTTAGAACTGAAAAAGTGCAATAACTGAAATAAAAAAAATACTGAATTGACTCATCAGATTAGTGATAGCAGATGGAAGTCAGTAAACAAAAAGACAGATCAACAGAAGTTATACAATCTGAAGAACAGAAAAAATTGAAGAAAAATTAATGTGTATTAGTGAGTTGTGGGATAGAATCAAGCAGTTATTGGAAATACATGGTATTAGAGTCCCAGAAGAGGAGAGAATAGAGTAGAGAAAAAAAAAAAACTGTTTGAAGAAATAATGACCAAAAACCTCTTGAAGTTGATGAAAACCATTAATTTACAGATTCAAGAAGCTCAACAGACCCAGGCAGGATTAATACCAAGAAAAGCACACTGAGCACATATAGTCAAACTGCTGAATCTGAAGACACCATCCAGAGAATAATAAACACATTACACACATGGAGCTAATGATACAAATGATATCTGTCTTCTAATCAGAAAAAGAAAAAAAGGAGGCCAGAGAGCAATGGTATGATCTTCAAAGTAATGAAAGGAACATAAAAATCTGTTAACCTAGAATTTTATTTCCAGTGAAAATACCCCTCAAAAATCAAAAGTAAATGAAGATATTTAAAGATAACTTTAAGATCATATTCAAGATAACGGAGAGAATCTGAAACCAGCAGATCTGTACTATGAGAAATGCTAAAGTTCTTCAGGCAGAAGGGTGAAGATACCAAATGGAAGTTCTGATCTTCAGAAAGTAATGAAGACCTCCAGTAATGGCATATATGTGGGAGATTACAAAATATCCTATCTGTTTTTCTTCTCTCAATTTAAACATCATAAGACTCTTTAAAGGAAACGTAACTTATGTTGTGAGGTTTTTACATCTGTTAATATGTAGAACACTAGCACAAAGAACAGAAGGTAAATAGGACTGTGCTATTTCGGGCTACCTATAATTTATGAGAAGTAGAATATTAATTCTAAGTAGACTCTGATAAATTGATGGTACACAATATACTCCCTAGAGCAACCATTAAAAAATGCATGGAGGTATAGCTAAAAGTCAGAAGAAGAATTAACATTGAATTCCCAAAGTCTACCAGCTCAAAAGAAGGTAGGAAAGGGGAAACAGAGAAACAAAAATCAGATGAGACAAAGCAAAGAGGGCCAAATGGCAATGGCTCTTGATCCTTTACAGATTTTGCAGAGTTTTTTATTTAAACGATTTTCCCCCCTAGAACTTATAGAATAGTCCAAAGGAAAAGGGGCCAAAGATAAATCTGAGAGACAGAAAATAAGCTGTTTTCCTCTCTCTAACAAATAAGTCTTTGTTAGTGAATCAAATCTGTGAGTCTTACCGCGTTGTACTTCCCTTATGACTCTCTAACTAGCAAGAGGTCTCCATGTCTCTTCCACAGATAGACTTCTGGTGAGTTACTTGTATACAAAACAATCATGGGCTCGTCTTAAAACCAAGTATGAATACCAAGTATGGATACAGTATAAGCTCAAATTGAGACCACTGGCTTTACTAGCAAACTGGGAGCCTTCCTTACTCATTCCTCATGACATACATTCAATAAACAGTAAATCACCAGGTTTTATACATATTTTCCTCCAAGGAAGATAGTTCTTAAAGACAAATCCTCCCTTAAAAACCTCCACATTAGTTGGGCACTTACCATCATTTACCTGAACTACTTTGGTATCTTCTTATACATTCTTTTTTTTTTTTTTTTTCGCGGTACGCGGGCCTCTCACTGTTGTGGCCTCTCCCATTGCGGAGCACAGGCTCCGGGCGCGCAGGCTCAGCGGCCATGGCTCACGGGCCCAGCCGCTCCGCGGCATGCGGGATCCTCCCGGACCGGGGCACGAACCCGTGTCCCCTGCATCGGCAGGCGGACTCTCAACCACTGCACCACCAGGGAAGCCCCTTATACATTCTTGATTGCCAAAAATGCCAAGTTTAACAAATTAGGTCAGAATGTAAGTTGGTGCAGTTAATTTGAAAAACTGTTTGGCATTTTAACATTTAAACCTCTACCTATCATACGACTCAGATGCTCTTCTCCTAGCTATTTACCCAAGAGAAGTAAAAACATATGTTTTCACAAAAATTTGTAAACAAATTCTTATAACTAGCTGCTTTATTCACAATGGCTAACAACTGGAAATACTCCAAATGTCCATCAGCAGGTGAATGGATAAACAAAATGTGTTGTATCCATACAATGAAATACTACTCAGCAATAAAAGGGCACAGATTTTTTGATACATGCAACAACACAGATGGGCCTTGAAAACATGCTGAGTGAAAGAAGCCAGACCCAGAATATAGATCATACGATGGAATTTTAATGAAATGGAAAAGCAGATCAGTGGTTGCCTGGAGTCATGGATGGAAAAAGCGATAGACTTCAAAGGGTCAGGAATCATCTTTTAGGAGGGGTGGAAATCTGTGTCTAGACTATGGTAGTGGTTTCACACAAGTATATACAACTTTCAAAGCATATTGAATTGAACAATATGTTCAATTTAAGTGGGTGCTGTCTGCTGTACCTAAGTTATTCCTCAATAACATTAATAAAAAATATTCAGCACTCATGGGGTGGAAGGGGTAACTTGTGAGATAGGTAAATTATTATAATTAACATTTCTGTTTTATGTTTAAGGAAACTAATTCCAAAAGGTCATTGTGCTTGCAAGTAAGTAGCAGGGTAGCAATTTGAAGTCTCATAATTTATCTCAGTACCCTGTGATATTCCCACCCCCTTTGATCCTCCTAATGTACATGGTAGAAGGTGGAGGAATAGGGTTGCTCAGCGTTGGAGTGTTGTAGGCTCTAGAATCATGTGTTCCTGCATTTGAATCCTGGCTTCATCATTTATAAGCTGTGAGATATTAAGCAAATTCTCTCAGCCCCAGTTTCCTTATCTGTAAAATGCCGATAAGAAGAATTGTACCCACCTCATGGGATGTTTATGAATATTAAATATTGGCACGTAGTCCAATAAATGTTGGCTACTGTGCTTCATTTTCTTCATCTGCAAAATGGAGGTAGTAATACTACCTACCTGTAGTGCATTCAATGGTGGCCTCCAAAAAATATGTCCACATCCTAATCCCTGGATCCTGTGAATGTTACTTTAATTTCGAAAACGGTCTTTGCAGATATAATTAAGCTAAAGATCTTGAGATGAGGAGGTAATCCTGGAATATCAAGGTAAGCCCTAAATCCAATGACAGTATCCTTAGAAGGGATTCTCCCCAAGAGCCTTCAGGGGTAGTGCATCTTTGCTGGATTTGAGGGCTCTAGCCTCCAAAATTTTGAAAATGGGTTTCTGTTTTTTAAGTTGTCAACTTGTGGCAATTTGTTATAGCATCAGAAAGAAACTAATACACTGTGTCACAGGATCGTTGTGAGGACTGAAGAAGTTAATGTACACTAAGCTCTTGGTGCCTGTACCTAGTGCATAATATGAAGATCAGTTATGTTGTGGTTGTTCTTAGCAGCCGGCTTCTAACTCAGTTGTATATCTGTAGTCACATGGCCTCTGACTTGGAAGACATTGTCAAATTAAATAAAGAAAGCCCCATGGTTCATTTCTTCAATCTAAACTTTAAGCTGATTTGTTTTCCTTTCATTTGTCTACAGTAATTCCTTTAGGAAATCTATTGCTCTGTTGCTAATTTGAACTGTATTTGTTATTAAGTGCTCTAGGATTGCAGAACCAAGGGCACTATAGCGATGTGAGAATGTATTGTTCTCTGTGATATTCCAGAGGGATGTGTTAATGACCAAGTTTTAAGCTAAACTCATAATTTCTAGGGTTTTGTTTTTTTTAACTTCCAATATTCCTGCTCCTTTAAAAGAATTGATTTTTTTCCAAATTTGAATCTCATTCAACACAGTAATATTTTATTTTATTTATTTTTAACATCTTTATTGGAGTATAATTGCTTTACAATGTTCTGTTAGTTTCTGCTGTATATCAAAGTGAATCAGCTATACGTTTACATACATCCCCATATCCCCTCCCTCTTGCGTCTCCCTCCCACGCTCCCTATCCCACCCCTCCAGGCGGTCACAAAGCACAGAACTGATCTCCCTGTGCTATGTGGCTGGTTCCCCCTAGCTATCTATTTTACATTTGGTAGTGTATATATGTCAAAGCCACTCTCTCACTTCATCCCAGCTTACCTGTCCCCCTCCCCGTGTCCTCAAGCCCATTCTCTACATCTGTGTCTTTATTCCTGTCCTACCCCTACATTTTTCAGAACCTTTTTTTTTAGATTCCATATGTATGTGTTAGCATACAGTATTTGTTTTTCTCTTTCTGACTTACTTCACTCTGTATGACAGACTCCAGGTCCATCCACCTCATTACAAATAACTCAATTTTGTTCCTTTTTATGGCTGAGTAATATTCCATTGTATATATGTGCCACATCTTCCTTATCCATTCATCTGTTGGTGGACATTTGGGTTGCTTCCATGTCCTGGCTATTGTAAATAGTGCTGCAGTGAACATTGTGGTACATGACTCTTTTTGAATTATGGTTTTCTCAGGGTATATGCCCAGTAGTGGGATTGCTGAGTCATATGGTAGTTCTATTTGTAGTTTCTTAAGGAACCTCCATACTGTTCTCCATAGTGGCTGTATCAATTTACATTCCCACCAACAGTGCAAGGGGGTTCCCTTTTCTCCATACCCTCTCCAGCATTTATTGTTTGTAGATTTTTTGATGCTGGCCATTCTGACCGGTGTGAGGTGATACCCCATTGTAGTTTTGATTTGCATTTCTCTAATGATTAGTGATGTTGAGCATCCTTTCATGTGTCTGTTAGCAATCTGTATATCTTCTTTGGAGAAATGTCTGTTTAGGTCTTCTGCCCATTTTTGGATTGGGTTGTTTGTTTTTTTGATATTGAGCTGCATGAGCTGCTTTGTAAATTTTAGAGATTAATCCTTTGACAGTTGCTTCGTCTGCAAATATTTTCTCCCATTCTGAGGGTTGTCTTGTGTGTGGTTTCCTTTACTGTGCAAAAGCTTTTAAGTTTCATTAGGTCCCATTTGTTTATTTTTGTTTTTATTTCCATTTCTCTAGGAGATGGGTCCAAAAGGATCTTGCTGTGATTTATGTCATAGAGTGTTCTGCCTATGTTTTCCTCTAAGAGTTTTAAAGTGTCTGGCCTTACATTTAGGTCTTTAATCTATTTTGAGTTTATTTTTGTGTATGGTGTTAGGAAGTGTTCTAATTTCATTCTTTTACATGTACCTGTCCAGTTTTCCCAGCACCAGTTATTGAAGAGGCTGTCTTTTCTCCATTTTATATTCTTGCCTCCTTTATCAAAGATAGGGTGACCATAGGTGCATGGGCTTGTCTCTGGGCTTTCTATCCTGTTCCATTGATCTATATTTCAACACAGTAATATTTTAGAAGTATTCACTTAAAGCTTCACTCATACAGTATGTCTGAGTGATAAGTTAAAAGCAAGAATGTCGTCCACTTAACATGCTCTCTGTGCAATGGCAGAGCCAGATGACATTACGTTTGTATTTTCCAGGATGCATACGGAGCATGACACTGCTCTACATTTTTTGATAAATAATTTAGGTTATCCTTATACAGATCACCATTTTACCCTATCAGTTGAGGACTGTGGATTGCTATTTTAACTAACCAGCCAATTAATTCATTAGAAAGAACAAATTGTTTCACTGACTAATCTGACAATTCATCCATAATGGTTGGACTGCACATGTGGACACACCTAGAGAAAAGCACTGGGGTAAGCATCTGCTCCATCCCCCAGTCATGGGCACCTGATATTCTGTATCCATCCAGTAAGCTGAGCTCTATGGAAGAAAGAAAGAAAGAGGGCCATGGAGAGCAAATCACTGGCCCTCCAAATTCCCAAGTGTCTCGAATTACAGTAAGAAAGAAAATCAACCAGGGTGTTTCTCTATTTTCTTGTTAGAAAGGGACCACACAGAGTGAACATCAGTAACAAAATACAACTGTGAAAACAAGATTTTGGCAGGAAAGAGAGATGTGAGGAGGAAGGTGAGAAGGGCATATTTGGAGGTATTCCACCTCATTTTCCCTGGGAATGGTTGGTGAGCCAACAACGTAAATCAAAAAAATGCTTAAAAACATTATTATCTGGAAGATCATGTGTTACACATATATGAGGTCAAACCTGGTGTTCTATGAAAGAACAAGTGAATATGTTGTAAGTGTGCTTGAATTATCCAGAAATGAAAAATGTTTACTTTTTTCCCTAAAAAAGACTTTATGGAGTAATATATTTCAAAACCCATGTGAGTAAACAAAATTCCAGAAGTCATTTGTTTTTCCTTAAGTACTTGAAAACCAAGGACAGGAGAATATCATTTCTGAATATATTATTAAACTTTATTTGGAAAACAAAGCTTGTTTTCTCAAAAAAAAAAAGCATTCTTTCAACAGTGTAGAATTTTCCACATACCTGTAAAAATGCAGGGTACTCTAAGGGCATGCTAAAGTAGTTTGAAAATAATTTGTTTCTTATCAGTATATTCCAGTGATTTGTTTCATAATCATATTTGATACAGAATTCAGTGAAAGTAATGGTGGTGAATACCTGTGTAACATGGGAAAAATATTACTTCTAAAATGGTAAATGAAAACTTGTAAAATATCAGACTTCAGATGAAAGTCATGTCTACTAGAAAAGGTAAACATTAGCTTTGGAAGAACAAATGGAATGTTTCTTAACAGGTTTGGCAAGATGAGTGGAAAGTATTTCTCATATACATTTTTTTCTGAACAAGGGGTAATTTGTGAAGGGATAAATTCGTGTAGGAAAAACAAGTTGGGAATAGATTGTAAGCAACAGTTTAATGAGTAAACCATCCACAGACTCCCAGAAACTGTTAGGCACTGAGAGAAATTGTCACTAAATATATGGTAGTGATTACCTTGAAAACCTCATCCAACTCAGAAACATACAGTTCATTATCCCTAATGTTATTTTTCTGAGTATTTTTGCATGTGTAAAAAATTTGCCCAGAGCCTGAAGACTGTAATTTTCCTTTCATAAATACATGGATTATCTGTGTGTTTGGTTTTTACAAACACTAGTGAACAGTCATAATTCAGACAGGCACATTTTTATGATAGATATTTCCAATTATTGAGCAGAATAATCAATAATATGAACTTTAATATTTATCATATGCTTGTCATTGGGCTAGAAGGAAATACTGAGAAATATGACATGACTGCTGTTTTTAAGAAGTTTATTCATTTCATTGAAGAATTAAAAATAACACACCTGAAATAAGTAATAAGTATGTGTCATTTATAAGTGCCATAAAAGTTCAAAGAAGGGAGAATAAATATGACATTTAGGGAAGATTGAGATTATGCTGACATGCAAGGACTTAAATATGTTTGTGATTTTCAAAGGAGGGAGAATATCAGCTTCTTTGAAGTGGAGAGGAAGGGTGTTATATGAAAAAAAAAACCATCTTCGATATTACAACAATTTTATATTTAAGAAGAGATCAAAACCAGTGACTTTGGCTTTCATGATGCAAATCAAGGAAAGTAAAGCTTTACAAATCCCTATCTAGTAGGATAAACAAAAACTATGATTCTTAATGGGGTGAGGGAAAGAGGGGCATATCAGAATCTCTCCAGGCAACAGAAATTTTGGTACCATGGTTGAGAAACACTGGAGGAGGGAGCAAAATAGATGGAGATGCACTCCTGGTGGAGATGAGGTGAGAGAGAGAGAAAGTGGAAAAGACCTTGAAATGTGTGGAATAAGGTGAAGATATGGGAGTGGAAATGGGTGCTGGTAGATAGAGAGACCATTGAAAAATAAAGTGCCAGGCTAACATGACTGTACTTGATTTGACTGACAACAAAGAGCCATATTTGATTCTTAAGCATAGGAGTGTTACGATGGGTGGAGTTTGGGAAAGCTCGTCTACCTGACATAGATACATAGGGTGAAAATGAAAGACTGAGAGAGAAGAAAGTGGAAGAAGATAGATGAGTTAGAAACATCTGGGATATTTAGCTATGATGAGCCAGGGTTGGGGATAAAGTGAGGTAGTAGACTGTCTTCTGTCCCCAAGAAGATATAAAGGTATGACTTCAAGTCTGGAAAACTAAAAGGACTTATTGATACTTACCTGATCATGAGGGTGATTTTCCCAGGGTGAGGTTTATGCATTACATTCCAGATACACGGAACCCTGAAATTTCTCCAAATGTGGGAAACTCTACTGCATAGTTTGTGGTGGTGGGTGATTGTGTTCTCACTTTCCTTAAGGAAAATAAAAGATTTATTGTAACCATGCCCACACTCTTAACCTTACTTCCTCAGAGTGCATGCAAGCCTGTTCTTTTCATGCACTTAGAAGGGCAGTTAGTTGGAAAACATGGTCAATAGTTGAAGGTGCAACCCAATTTCAAGGACTTAGTATATTTCATGCTGTGGTGTAATTTCTTCATCTGGGTGGGCATTCTCCTTGTTTTACTTTGGTAAAAATATTTAGTACTAAATTATAAAAATAAGATTCAATTTCTCCTTCCAGTTATGTCTATCATGGTCAGGTAAACTCAAGAATGGTTAAATAAAGTGTTTTTGCCCACATGTATATGGAATGCAAATAAGTAAAAGTCTTTTCATTTTTCATTTGTGTGCCTCTTCCAGCATGTGGCCTTCTCTGGCTGGTAGTTAAGTGAGAGTCATACTTCAGAATCTCAAGACAAATGGTATTGAAGGGTCCCTTCCCACCTTGTGGGTTCCCACTTTGCCTCTGTAGCTCTGAAAGTTGTCCAGAAATCTGTGTTGGCTGGCATCTGGAGAAGTTACCAATTGTGGATCCAAAGTTGTCTACTAAAAGAGGGCATAGAGAAACAAGAATTTTTCATGCCTGTCCAGCTCGTAAATTGAGTAGCTACACCCTATGTAGGTAGCCTGGGAGAATTAGGTGGAAGAATTTACAAATGTATAGTTTCAATCTCACTGTTTCCCACAGTATTCTTAATCAAAATCAGATCTGTTGTCCCAAGTTATTTTTACCTTGGCATTTTGAAGTATGATTTTAAGTGCCAGTAGTGTGATTGTTTCCACAGTACTGTGACTTTTATTTTCTTAACAAAACAAAACAAAACAAAACACTTGTGGGCCACCCCAAGGACTCTGTACTGTCAGTGTCATTTTTAGTGGTGTCAAAAAAGCCACTGCCAGTTTTGACAAAGAAGGCAAGTCTACAAATATAATCACCACTGCTGCCTAAGTCACCAGAGAACATGGTAGTGTTTGAAAGAGCTAGAAATAAATTATTTAGTACTTAGCGTGCCTTTGTATTCAACATTGCCACCACCAGGATAAAGTGGTTGAACTCTACCGAAAGGAGCAATTAATCAGAAAATACACACACACAGAAACACAGTTTCCAGCTGCCAATGATTTCATTGGATTTGAATAGGGTTTCAGCTGGAATCTGATATTTTGAAGAAAGCAATGAAAAACAGGAGAAAACAGCAGATTAAGAAGAAGGAGGAGCAAAGAAGAGGATGGGTGGTGAGAGTGACAGTAACTGCTGATGTCTTTGACAATTCAGTTTCTACACCGCCCAAATTAAGACAAAACAGGAAGAGGAAAAGTCAGCTCTGCAAGTACAATACTTTCTATGTAACAACCTCACAATAAATTGCTAGAGTTAACAACCTGTAACAACTAACAGCTTATATCTAAGTCATAGGATTGGGAGTAGAGTGGAGATTGCTTAAATAAAACATTTTTCCCAAAGAGTTGAGTAAAATAACATAAGGAATAAGGGTCAAGGCTCAGCAGCAGGCGAGGAAGATTGTGACCCTTTGGGCATAGAAGCCAATACCAGTATTTGGGAAGAGACCAGAGAAAAGGTAAATAAAGGCCAGTTCACGTGGGCAGGAAATGACCCAACCTTTCTGCAGGTCAAGTCCTCATCAAGGTGCTAAGGGCAAGCTCCTGAGGCTCTTCATTTCTGCACCTAGGCATCTTCTCTGAAACATGACACAGTTGCTCCTTCTTAATTTCCTTCATCACCACCCCCAAAGACAGCCACAACTAAAATGTGGAGGGAAGAGGTAGGGGAGAAGTGAGGAGGGGTAGAAAACAGGTCAGAGGGGAAAAGGAAGAGAAAAATTCTGAGACAACAGCTGCTTCCTTCCCAGCTCCAGCCTGTTCTGGGGAGAAGGGAGGCGAATAGCTTGGCAGTGGGTGTGAGATTTACATTTTAAACTTAAGTGGCTAATTCTTGGATGCCAGAAATAGACTGTTCTAATAGCCAAAAAATGCAGAAAAGTTATAGAATCTGGCTAAAACCCTGTTTAGGAAAGATAAGAGGGAGGAGATTCAATATAGAACAGTTGACATTTATTTTAAAAGATATAGTTTTCATGTTTATTGAGACTACTCACTAAAGCAGTGCTATGGACTGAATGTTTGTGTCCCCCTAAAATGTATAAGTTGAAATCCTCATCCCCAAGGTGATGGTATTAGGAGATGGTGCCTTTGGGAAGTGATTAGGTCATGAGGATGGAGCCCTCATGAAAGGAATTAGTGCCTTTCTAAAAGAGATCCCAGAGAGCTCTCTTCCCCCTTCCGCCATGTGAGGACACAGGGAGAAGATAGTTGTCTGAGAACCAGGAAGTGGCCCTCACAAGACCCCAAATCTGCCCATAAATTCCTGTTGTTTATTAGTTACCCAGTCTATGGTATTTTTGTAATAGCGGCTTGAATGGACTAAAACAAGCAGTGTATCTTTGCTAGTGAAGAGATACTTTCTTACACATTCCTTGTCAATTAGCAGCATAATACTATGTCTTTGGTGTCTATCTGATCCTGTTGTTTCACAGACCCCCTTACTGAAACCTGCTCTCTGTGTCTACATTCACTATAACTCCATTCTTGACTAGAATTTTAAAAACGTTTTTATTGAGATATAATTCACATACCATACAATTCACCCAAAATATATTATTCAATGGTTCTTAGTATAACACAGAGTTGTGTACAATTTTATATTAGCACAAGCAATTTTATAACATTTTCATCACCCCCAAAAGAAATACCACACTCCTCACTCATAATTTCCCATCCCCATTGCCCCCCGCAGGCAACCAACCCTAAGCAATCTACTTTGTATCTCCATATATCTTCTTATTTTGGACATTTTATATAAATGGAATATGTGGTCCTTTCTGAATGACTTTTTCACTTACCATAATGTTTAAAGGTCCATCAAAGTTGTAGCAAGAATTAGTATTTGATTTCTTTTTATTGTCAAATGCATTGATTATAAGGGTATACCACATTTTGTTTATCCATTCATCAGTTAGTGGACATTTGGGATGTTTCCACTTTTGGTTTTTATGAATAATGCTACTATTAATATTTGTGTAAGTTTTTATTTTAACTATGTTTTTGTTTCTCTCAGTTATATGCCTAGTAGTAGAATTGTTGAGTCATACGGTAACTCTATGTTTAACCCTTAGACATAATACCAGACTGTTTTCCAATGTGACTGTACCAGCTTACTTTTTTTTCTATCAGTGTGTAGGAGTTCTAATATCTCCAATTCTTAACAACACTTACTATCACTTTTCTTTTTCATTATATTCGTTCTAATTTATGCAAAAGTATCTTCTGATTTTGATTTCCATTTCCCTGATGGAAATTATGTAGGCTAATTATGTGAGCATAATTATGTGAGCAATTATGTGCCTATTAGCCATTTGTATCTCTTGGCTGTAGAAATGTCTATTCAGATCTTTTGCCCATATCTTAATCATGTCTTTTTATTACTCAGTTGTAATAGCTCCCTATATATTCTAGATACAAGTTCCTTATGAGATATATGATTTGCAAAGTTTTTTTTCCCATTCTGTAGGTTGTCATTTCACTTTTTTGATGGTATCCTTTAAACTACAAAAGGTTTTAAATTTTTGTCTATTTATCTATTTTTGTTGTTGTTGCTTATCCTTTTACTATCATATTTAAGAGACAATTGCTTAATCCAAGGTCATAAAAATTTATGCCTATATTTTCTTCTAAGAGTTTAATAGTTTTAGCTTTTATATTTAGGTCTTTGATCATTTTGAGTTAACACTTACATATGGTGTAATATATGGGCCCAACTTTATTCTTTTGCATATAGATATCCAGTTGTTCTAGCACCACTTGTTGAAAAGATTATTCTTTCCTCCAGTGAACTGTCTTGGCACCAACTAATTTTAACCTGAGTCTTCTATTGAACTTTTCATACTATGCTTTTGGCCTTAGCTCCAAGTTCTTAGAACCTGCATTATTTCTCACTATGAAATTTGGTTCTTGAATATTTTTGGGTAAATCATTCTCTTCCTTAATGGCTGGAAAACTATAGCTGCTGACTGGCAGTGGTTGCATCTCCCCAACTCCTCTAGCACTACCCCCAGAAACCATTACAACCTGCTACGATACTACCTCTAAATTATAGTTGGGCTCACTCCTGGTCCAGTCCACAGTTAATGATTAGCAATCCAATTTCTTCAAAAGTTGCCTCTATAAAAATTATTCTCATATGTACCTCTCTAAGTTCAGCCCTTCTCTAAACCTAAATTGCGAATCCTCTGAATGGCATCCCATCACTACCTCAAACTCAAATATATAAAACTTTGTGTTATCTATAAAACTTGTTTCAATTCCAGTGTTCCAAAGTCATTTCTGACACTTTGCTACCTTGGCTTCTGGTATAGCTACTTTTTTGTTTGTGTGACCAGTAAACAAATCAGAATTACCTTACTGTGAATTCAAATCTTCAGCAAGGACTGTGTTAGTTTGCTAGGGCTGTTGTAACAAAGTACCATGGACTGAGTGGCTTAAACAGAAGAAATTTATTGTCTCAGAGTTCTAAAGGCTAGATGTCCAAGATCAGTGTCATGCAGGGTTAGCTCCTTCTGAGGGCTGTGAGGGAGAAATCTGTTTCCTGCCTCTCTGTTAGCTTCTGGTGGTTTACTGTCAATCTTTGATATTCCTTGTCTTCTGCTGCATCACCATGATATCTACTTTTATCTTCACATAGCATTCTGTGTGTAGGTATTTATGTGTGTTTTTGTGTGTGTGATTGCATGTGCATGTGCCCATATTTTCCATTTATATAAGAACACCAGTCATGTTGGATTAGGGGTCCACTCTACTCCTGTATGACCTCATCTTAACTTATAACTGCAATGGCCCTGTTTCCAAATACAGTTCCATTTTGAGGTTCTGGGGGTTAGAACTTCAATGTATGATTGGGGGGAGATACACAGTTCAACCGATAACAAAGATGAAGAAGATGAAAAAAGATTAGAGAACCCTAGATAAACAATCTCCACTTCCCTGCAGTCAAAAACTTCAGAGCTGATCTGATTACTATACTTTCCAAACTTTGTTACATTCATAGGTCAGGGTATCCTGTGAAACAGACTCTGAGACTAAGATCTGCATATGGGAAGTTTTCTTAAGGATTAAAGATGTAAAGATTTTCCATCTATAGGTTTTTAAGTAACTTGCAGACTCTGCAGAGCATACTCATGTAAGGCCTTAATATAAAGGCAAAAGATAAAGTGCTGTAAGAGAAAGTACAAGCAAGCATTGGGGTAAGAAAGACATCCAGACGCTAGCTCCCAAGTGTCCTTCTACACACAAGCACTGTACTTTGGGTCTAAATTGAAAAAGGTCTGTGGGAGAAATCTTGTCTTTAGGAAAACTCAAAGCAGAAGTTTCCAATAAGGATTTTATGCCCTTCTGCTCGTGCAGTTAAACGACACTGTTTAACCAGTTAAAACATTTAGAAACCATCAACAAACAAAAAACCTGACGCTGGGTGTTGTCAGGGAAGTTTCATCCTGCCAGGAGTGAATCTATATTTATCTCTATATTCCTAACTATGCCTACCATAATCTTAGAAAGTTGTTAGTAAAAGTTGTCACTCTGTGAGTCGAATGATGGCCCCCTCAAGGATACCTATGCCATGGATGAAGTGTGTGTGTGTGTGTGTGTGTGTGTGTGTGTGTGTGTGTGTGTGTGAGAGAGAGAGAGAGAGAGAGAGAGAGAGAAATATTTGATAGAAACTTACTAAAAAAATGATAGGTAAGAATTAGAGTAGGGGGCTTCCCTGGTGGCGCAGTTGTTGAGAGTCTGCCTGTGGATGCAGGGGACACGGGTTCGTGCCCCGGTCCGGGAAGATCCCACATGCCGCGGAGCGGCTGGGCCCGTGAGCCATGGCCGCTGAGCCTGCCCGTCCGGAGCTTGTGCTCCACAACGGGAGAGGCCACAACAGTGAGAGGCCCGCGTACCACAAAAAAAAAAAAAAAGTCATGTACCACCACATTCATTGCAGCTCTATTTACAATAGCCAGGACATAGAAGCAACCTAAATGTCCATCGACAGATGAATGGATAAAGAAGATGTGGCACATATATACAATGGAGTATTACTCAGCCATAAAAAGAAACGAAATTGAATTATTTGTAGTGAGGTGGATGGACCTAGAGTCTGTCATACAGAGTGAAGTAAATCCGAAAGAAAATAAAGGTTCTGAAGAACCTAGGGGCAGGAAAGGAATAAAAATGCAGACATAGAGAATGGACTTGAGGACATGGGAAGGGAGAAGAGTAAGCTGGGACGAAGTGAGAGAGTGGCATGGAGTTACATACACTACCAAATGTAAAATAGATAGCTAGTGGGAAGCAGCCACATAGCACAGGGAGATCAGCTCCGTGCTTTGTGACCACCTAGATGGGTGGGATGGGGAGGGTGGGAGGGAGACGCAAGAGGGAGGAGATTGGGGATATATGTATATGTATAGCTAATTCACTTTGTTATAAAGCAGAAAGTAACACACTATTGTAAAGCAATTACACTCCAATAAAGATGTTAAAAAAAAAGTACAATAACAACAGAAACCAGGATACACAGTGCTTCAAGTCTCAGGCAAGTGACTAGTCAGAGGGGACAGGTCTCAGCCTCTGGGTTCGTACTTATGCATAAAGTTCTAGTGCAAAAGCAGATTATTGAGTTTAAGGCAAGATGGCAAGTTCTTAGGCTGAGGTTCCCAGCAAGATGTTGGCACTGAACATAAAGTGCCTGGACCAAATCTGAGGGTAAAGGTCAAGGCAAAAGCTCAGTATTAATGGCTTAAGCTGACACAATGGAGATGAAAAGAACTGAGACTTGGAAGCAACATAAATATCTATTCACTGAGACTAAAGGAACCAAATTCCCAGAGGGATCAGTGAGGGACTTTTAACAGCACATGGTAGGTCCCAGGCAATGCAAAATTGTACAATACAAAATTGCAGCTAAAATTCTCTCCAGGGTTTGCCTGGGACAGTCCGGGTTTGTCCTCGTTTTGCCTATTATCTCAGAGTCCCATTCCATTTAGAATTGTCCTAGACAAAACATCAAAGTTTGAATGACGTATTATGTGGTCCCATGACTTGGGGAATGGGAAAGCTGATTATTAAGGAGCCTTAATTTTTACCCGCCTCTGCCAGAATTGGCTTGGGAACACCAGGTGAGACATGAGAAGCCGAGAGAAGGTGCATGGGTTATGGCTGAATGAGGGAAAAAAGTGATCAAAGACCACCTACCTAGGCAGAGGAACATGTATTCTGATGTCCCAATATAGTTCTCTTTTGTTGTTTTTCTTTTAACATAATGCCCTAGTTAATTATATAATGCTTCCCCCACATTTTTGTTTTCTGTTTGGCAAGTGACTCTACTGTTTCCCAAATGAAACAGTGATTGGGATTGGATTAATTTAATTGAAATAACTGTTACCATGATGCAAAAAAAAAAAAAAATTGTTGACTATCCAGTTACTTTAATGAGAAATGATTGTGTGACTGTGGTGCGAAGAAAGCGTGAAGTTGCATATAACTAAATTTCTGTCAAAACAAAATGACATAAATCCGGTGAAATTATGCATTTTCTAATTTGCTTTAATTCAAGTGAATTCTATAACCTAAATTTGACATTCCCACTCTTGGGAAGCTGAATTCTTCAGAGATTGAACGTCTCAACTCCTTAGGCCAAGATAGAGCCTTTAATTGAAAAATAATTTTATTCTTTCTTTCTTGTTTTAAGAGGCAAAAAATTTAAAATCGCTGTATTTTTTCTCTTCTAGTCCTAAGAGAGGTTTGCCCATTCATGACATAATTGAAAGTTTTCAAACCTAAAACACCTTTAAAACAGGAATAAATCAAGACTAAGTAGGGTTCCTCTCTATGCTTTTTGGAGAATAGGTTCCAGGAAGCTCTCAGACGGCTCAAAGTAGGACAGTGTAGTCAGAAATGAGGCTAGAAATAAGGGCAGGGTACCATTGGGGAAGAAAGGGTTAGCAAATAATTGCCTAAGAAAACATTTACCGAGAGTTGAAGGCTTATCATGAGAGTGGCTACCCAACATTGTTAGAATTTATCTCAGTTGATAACATAAACAACGAAAAAGATATAAAATTTTTAATCTATCAATTCCTGTATTTAATGAGTTTCAGGGCCGTACAGTGTAGTGGTTAAGAGTACTACATGCTACCTGGACCCAGCTTTTAGCTTCATCTCCTACAAGGTGTATAACCCTGGATACATCATATGCCATTTAATTCTCATTTTTTCCAGCAGTGAAATGCGGCTGACCATAATAGTATGTCACAGAGTTATGAGAATTGTCCAATTAATGTAGGCTCTAAAAGTACCTACAATTATTTTCTCTAATCTGTTTTTCATTCTATCAGCCAAAGTCAGAAAAAATTTTAATAAATCTTCATCTGGGAACTGGATATTTAAGGTTTCCCACTGACTGCGATGGTTTTATTCACTCAAGTTTCTCTACAATCATCTCTCTTTTATTTTTTTTCTCTACAATCATCTCTGAAACTCCTTTTCACCTTATCCTGGTCCAAATAATCGTTGACTTGTGCACATGTGGAGATATTTATCCATATAGTCTGGACAATAAATTTAGCACCAGAAGACTGGTGCTTCTGTTCTGTTTCTAATGTGGTTGTAGAATCCAAAGCATGTTCTTCATCCTGAGGCAGAGTCACATACTGTGTAGCTTGTAACAGATAAAATAATCAAGGCCACCTGTAAAGTATATTGAGAATAACGTAATAGGAGAATGGATGTAGTCACTGCTTTAATGCCTAAGTCTTAGAATCACTTTGAACCCTTTTGTACTTTTGCTAAGTATAAATATAAGGAAGCTTCCATTAGTATTATTTGGAATATTGAAATCCATTGAATAACAGGACCATCTGGAGAGGGAGTTAGAGGTCTTGTAAGTTACCTTCCCACTAGCCTCCTCAGGTGCATGTGTACATAGAGATATTAATTCTAATATATCTCCGGAAGGACATAATTACTTTACCAAAGGAAATGACTTTTAGTAACTTCCTTAACTGTGTTATGCTTGTTTCCTCATGGGATTAAAATGGGTATAATTTTGCCTACATTTTGTAGTTGTGATGAGGATTAAAATGATGCACCTGTAGTATATATAGCACAGTGCCTGACATATGGCAAGTACTAAGTGAATGATGTATATCCACACAGAAATCATTATGCCTATTAGTATTTCAGATTATATTTAACATTATGTACAAATTCTTAAAATCTGTAGTCCTCAATTCAAAGAGTTAAAAAAATAAGTTTTATAGATTAGCTACTGGTTAAACATTAGTATATTTTATTCTGGGGATTTGAAATATTCCTTATTCCTTTCCAAGTTTTTTAAATTTCTTTTTAATCACCTTTCTAGTTCTTTTCTTGTTCAGCAAAATTCAAAGCTGAGAAATAAAAACATATCCTAATGAAGTACAATATTATCTCAGAAAATGTGTTTTTTAGTTTCTGTGAAATTTAGTAGGATGTTGTTTTCTTCTTCTGATTTGCATCACATTTTTGAGGTAATTTAAAACATATAATTACAAATATATATATATTCAGTAAGAAAATATTAATAAGAAAGAAAAGGAAGAAAATAAAAATCACTTGTGGTAATTATCTGCTTTAGCTAGAACAGAGGAACTGGTACTGCACTTGTTCACCAAAAGAACAACAACTATGAAACTAGACAAAACACACAAACCAACTCCTTTAAGCTCTGGACAGTAGGCAGCACAAGAGCACAATCTCTGAAGCAGAGAAATTCACAAGGTGAACACATGCTTGTTCCAGTTCTCTGTCTAAGGCAGGTGTCCCCACCCCCCAGGCCACAGACCAGTACCAGTCCATGGCCTGTTAGGAACCGGGCTGCACAGCAGGAGGTGAGCGGTGGGCAAGCGAGTGAAGCTTCATCTGCATTTACCGCTGCTCCCCATGGCTCGCATTACTGCCTGAGCTCCACCTCCTGTCAGATCAGTGGTGGTATTAGATTCTCATAGGAGCTCAAACCCTACCGTGAACTGCGCATGCGACGGATCTAGGTTGCGCACTCCTTATGAGAATCTAATGCCTGATGATCTGAATTGGAGCTGAGGTGGTGATGCTAGCACTGGGGAGTGGCTGCAAATACAGATTATCATTAGCAGAGAGGTTTGACTGCACAGAGACCATAATAAATCAATGGCTTACAGACTCATATCAAAACCCTATCAGTGAGTGGCAAGTGAAAACAAGCTCAGGGCTGCCACTGATTCTGCTTATGGCTTTGTATAATTATTTCATTACATATTACAATGTAATAATAAGAGAAATGAAGTATACAATAAATGTAATGTACTTGAACTATCCCAAAAGCATCCATCCACCCCGGTCCATGGAAAAATTGTCTTCCACGAAACCAGTCCCTGGTACCCAAAAGGTTGGGGACCACTGGTCTAAGGGATAATTTCCTAATTTCCCAGCATAGGGAACTTGAGTTCAAGGAGAGCCTCGTGGTCCTCTCTGAGATGAGGAGGAAAAGATAGGAGTTTGAAGCAGCTAAAGTGGCTGGAATAAATATGGTATAACATACTATGTTATGTTAATATTGTTATAATGTTCATATTATATAAATGGATATATGATATATATCATTACAAGAATGTATATTGATAGTATGTATGTGTTAATTTTCTTTCACATGCAGTGGTCCATGATAGTCATATCATAATTTTGAATTATACTCCTTATAAGATAAAGTGACTTTTTCTCATTTTACATATTATACATTCAATGTAATATGAATACATGTTATGTGTTTGATTACACTTGCCTGACATAATTTGACTGTTGTGTTACTTTGAATTTTTGTGTGTCTTGGAATGTCTCAAGAACAACATGTAGTTGAATTTAATTTTTAAAATCAAATCTTAGAACCAATTTGATGGGTCAAGTCCAATTTCATCTGTAATTTAAAGGGATATACATTTACTAGGTTAATCATTTATATTCTTAATTTGTAAATATATTTATTTCCTATTATTTCTCTCATTTTATGTGAAGAAAATAATTATATATATATGAGTATATATTATATACATCTTTTATATTCGTTTTCAAAATTTTTCTCCAATGCTTTAGAAAATGTGTACAGTTTATAATCCTTATAAAAGATATCAAAGTTCTCAAGAGCATTTTAAGGTTTATTTAATTGTTTGAGTCTTCTTTTTTTTTTAATAGATTTATTTATTTTATTTCTGGCTGCGTTGGGTCTTCATTGCTGCACACAGGCTTTCTCTAGTTGCCACGAGCAGAGGCTATTCTTCGTTGCGGTGCGTGGGCTTCTCATTGCGGTGGCTTCTCTTGTTGTGGAGCACAGGCTCTAGGCACGCAGGCTTCAGTAGTTGCGGCATACGGGCTCAGTAGATGTGGCTCACGAGCTCTAGAGTGCAGGCTCAGTAGTTGTGGCACACGGGCTTAATTGCTCTGCAGCATGTGGGATCTTCCCGGACCAGGGCTCGAACCCATGTCCCCTGCATTGGCAGGTGGATTCTTAACCACTGCGCCACCAGGGAAGCCCCTGTTTGAGTCTTCTTTAATCAGGAAAATTTTATTCCCTTCCCGATAATTCCCCACACATACACACTACTCAAGCTTTGACAATATTACTGGTATTTCTGATACTGATTATAGGTATTACATATTTTTAATAATATAGATTTTCATTGAAGAGTAATTACTGTATTACATTTAGTTTTAAACCCAGATTTATATATAATCTAATCATTTCAACCCTTTAATTGCTACTAATACTCATTACTATTTCCAACCTCCAGTCAATGACTTTGATGTGTCCTTTGGTGAAAAACATTTCTCCATTTGAAGCTAAGATCTCTAATCAGCAGAGATCAAAATTGGAGAAGAGGAAGCAAAAATTCTACAAGTGTGTTGTTAGTTTTAATAATGAGCGGCCCCACTTCCACTTCTATCCCTAAATCCCTAGATTCACATATTATGGCTTTGAGAGAAACAATGCTATTGGTCTTTGTTTCTGAGTATATACTACATCGTGTAAGATTAATCTTCAAAAATGTCAGGTTACTATCACCCCTTTAGTGCCATGACTTGATCATTGGGTGACTATCTAACCAGATGCTTTTGGATTACAGGGCTTATGATAGTGCTGGTGAATTCCATATACATGAGTCATTGCCACACTTATTTTGCTACAAAATGAGTTCCTTGGCCAGGAACAGTGTTGCTTATGCCACGGCAATGAATAAGGCATTTATAAGCTCATGAATAATGGGGCTTGTAGAAACCTTGTGGACAAGGAAAAAAATCCATATCCAAAATAAGGGTGTATTCTAATGAGGGCAGATCTCTGCCCCAGCCAAGGCAGAAGGCGTACAATAAACCTACAGCCAGGTGTCTGGCTCATCTCTATTGGGAGGATCAACACTGTTCTCTGAGAAGCTCAGTTCCAGGTCAAAATCTTATATGTGATCTTTTAGGCCCAACCATAGGCAATTACAAAGGCTCTGTCTGACCACATTGGGGAAATGTTCCTTCCCCACACCAGGCTTGGTGCACTGTCAGTGCATTACAGTTTTCTGGAGGGAGTTGCTGGCCCCCAGACCCCTCAATACCAGAACATGCTCGTGTGTATATCTGTATTCCTAGCACAGGGGCCACAGTTAGGAGGCCTCCTTGTGGGGGAGGGGTATCTTGGTTGAGCCATTTTTTTCACCCTTACTCAATACTTTACCACTCCTAGCCATCCCCCTCTCCTCCTTCCCATGATGAATTTATTCTAATATTCCTATAACCCTAAAGGTTTGTGTTTTCTTAAATTTTATCGGAGTATAGTTGATTTACAGTGTTGTGTTAGTTTCAGTTGTACAGCAAAGTGATTCAGTTTTACATATACATATATTCATTATTTTTCAGATTCTTTTTTTATATAGGTTATCACAAGAGTATTGAGTGGAGTTCCCTGTGCTATACAGTAGGTCCTTGTTGGTTATCAATCTTATATATAGTAGTGTGTGTATGTTAGTCCCAAGCCACTGATTTATCCTTTCCCCCATGTTTCACCTTTGGTAACCATAAATTTGTTTTCAGTATTTGTAAGTCTATTTCTGTTTTGTAAATAAGTTCATTTGTATCATTTTTAAATTAGATTTCACATACGAGTGATATCATATGATATTTCTCTTTCTCTATCTGACTTCACTTAGTATGATAATCTCTAGGTCCATCCATGTTGCTGTAAATGGCATTATTTTGTTCTTTTTTACAGCTGAGTAACATTCCATTGTATATATGTACCACATCTTCTGTATCCATTCATCTGTTGATACACATTTAGGTTGCTTCCATGTCTTGGCTATTGTAAATAGTACTGCAATGAACATTGGGGTGCATGTATCTTTTCTAATTATGGTTTTCTCTGGATATATGCCCAGGAGTGTGACTGCTGGATCATATGGTAGTTGTATTTTTAGTTTTTTAAGGAACCTCTATACTGTTCTCCATAGTGGTTGTTCCAATTTACATTCCCACTAACAGTGTAGGAAGGTTCCCTTTCTCCACACCCTCTCCAGCATTTACTGTTTGTAGACTATTTGATGATGGCCATTCTGACTGGTGTGAGGTGATACCTCATTGTAGTTTTGATTTGCATTTCTCTGATAATTAGTGATATTGAGCATCTTTTCATGTGCTTTTTGGCCATCTGTATGGGTTCTTTGGAGAAATGTCTAGATCTTCTGCCCATTTTTTGTTTGTTTTTTTGACATAGAGCTGCACAAGCTGTTTGTATATCTTGGAGATTAATCCCTTGTCTGTCGCTTCATTTGCAAATGTTTTCTCCCACTCCATAGGTTGTCTTTTCGTTTTATTTATGGTTTCTTTCCCGTGCAGAAGCTTTTAAGTTTAATTAGGTCCCATTTGTTTATTTTTATTTTCATTACTCTAGGAGGCGGATCAAAAAAGATATTGCTGTGATCTATGTCAAAGAGTGTTCTGTGTATGTTTTCCTCTAAGAGTTTTTTAGTGCCCAGCCTTACATTTAGGTCTTTGGTCAGTATTGAATCCAAGTCTTGGTTATCTAAACAAGTAAACTGTTGAAGCCATTTTCAGCTGCATAAGCTACTCCATTAAATTCAAAATGTCAGTAAATGCACCCATATCAAGAAATTTGGTCCAATCCAGCATTATATTCCTTCCTCCATTTGGTCTAAGACCCTTAGAATCCATCCCCATACATATTCCCCCCAGGTTAACCTTTGCATTTTTCCCCCTGGAATAACCAACATGGGACTCTAGTTTTATATCTAGAAACAACAAAGAGGGTTGGAATGGATCTTGAGAAAATCATGATTCCCCTTGCAGAGCAACTTCCCCAAAGGAACTTATTACTGGATCTTCAAGCAACAAAAGCTAGTATCCTCAGATAAGATACAGGAGGACAGATAGCTTCTACTGTTAAGGGAAACCGAGAGAGCCTTGGGATGTTCAAGAGTCTCATCTTCCTCTGAGTCCCCCAATGTGTCCTCAACTTTGATATTCCAAATATAATTGCCAAAACTTTTGCATGAAAATCTTAGCAAGTTTGAATTCATTCTATGTTGTAATTATGCAACATACCCAATTAAATCTTGAGTCTAATTTTCAATGAGGATGGACTTATAGCTATAAGAAATAAAGCTTCTTTTAGGATCATCACAGAATCTCCTTGGTTCTCTGACGTTGGCTTGAACTGGGAACTTAAAGTTCTGATAGACATTTTCTTTCTGTAGGTTCTCTAATATAGCCAAAAGGAACTCTCCAACTCCTTCGTCCTACAGCCATATTATTTCTGTAACAGTCAAGTTCAGCAGCTATTTGATTCCCCAAAATACTTTGTCAGCAAGCATTCCATTACCACCAGTGATAGGTGATAATTTGTTTAGTCCTGGTGCCATGGTGTACCCAGGTCCAGTTGGCAGGAGCTCAGCGCTGAATTCAAGATCAAGGATACAACAAACCAATCCCTTTCTGATGCGAGAGCAAGTACTATATTAGTCAGAGTCAAGTCAGGAACATAGAAATCACACTAGCTATTTTAACTGAAAGAATGTAATATAGGAAAAGTTGTTACACAGGTACTGGAGGACTAAAAAGGCAAACAAGAACACTGAGGCAATGTGAATTAGTAATGGCAGGAAGCAGCAACCAACTCTAAGCCAGAAGAACAAAAGAGAGATGTTGGAAACATCTGAACCTGCAGAGCTAGGACCCTGACCTCTGAAGAGATGGCACTCTTGACTACTGCCAACACTCCATTTTCTCAGAGAAGGGATCCCACCAAAAATGGGATTCAGACCTCTGAGGAGGGTCCCTCTGTGGCAAAATGAGGCTGGTCTGGGAATGTGGAATGAAGCAGCCTACTAGAACCAACTGCCCTTTCTGAGGTGAAGGGATGTTTCTGAGAGGTGCTGACAGGAACAATAAGCAAACAGGAAGAAACAAGTCCTTCCTCTTTGCTCCAGCTTCCTAGTCTCCCTCAAGTGCCTCCTATTGGCATTGCCACCGGTAAAGGAGAAATATAGTCTGCAGAGTCTGAGCTTCAGAATTATAAAGCTGGTTATAGAAAGCTAGGTTTAGAGCTGAGAGACAAGGTTAATATTTAGCACACAGTGTCCTCACAATTCTTAAGCTCTTAATTTTGATTCATCTTCTGGTAGGTTGGAATTAATCTTCACATAATTTCAACATCATATTTCTGCATATTGTTTCGTACATTTGAATTCCAAGAATATTATTCTCTTGCCTTTGCTAACAAATTACAACTTTAGTATTTATAAAATTCTTGGATTATATAGTTTTTCTATTAAAAATTCCTTAGCTGTTATTCTACAATATTCAGGAATTTAGTGTTGTAGGGGAGAGTTTGAAGGCTAAAATTTTTTGTTTCTTTGTAGGTAGTCCATTTTCCTCTTGAATGGTGATTGAATTGGTTTTATTCTTAATGATCAAAACATTAACTATGATATGCCTGGGGGTCTCTGCATTCATTTGGTTTGGAATGAAATGACCCTCTTTCAATCTGTTCCACAGTTTCTCTTTGGCTTGGAGATTTATTCTCATATTTTGTCATCAATTACTGCATCATTTTTGTTTGGTCTAGTTTCTTCTTCAAACACAGCAATTATCTATATGCTGGCTTTCCAGTCTTTCTCTTAGATATCTATCATTTTATTTCTTATTGTTTTGTGTATTTTTTTCCTTTTCCTTTGATGTCTGGGAGAGCTGTTAAAATATATCCTTTAGGGCTTCCCTGGTGGCGCAGTGGTTTAGAGTCCGCCTGCCGATGCAGGGGACACGGGTTCGTGCCCCGGTCCGGGAAGATCCCACTATGCCGCGGAGCGGCTGGGCCCGTGAGCCATGGCTGCTGAGCCTGCGCTCCACAACGGGAGAGGCAACAACAGTGAGAGGCCCGCGTACTGCAAAAAATATATATATATCCTTTATATCACTGATTCTATTTTCTGCAATATCACTTCTGCTCAGGGCTGCTATTCCATTTTTATATCCTTGCAGTCCTTCCTGATCACAACTTGTCTTTCCCTCTTATCTTGTTGCCTTTTAATATTATTCGGTTTTCTTTTTATGAATCCCAACTCCTGTTTCATAAACGCCATGCCTCCTGGCAATCTGTTGCAGATGCCATGCTTTTTTCCTGAAATTTTCTTCTGGCCATTTATTGGATAATTTTCAAAGATCTTTTCTGCTTTTAAGTCTTATGAGTATCATTTTCATTACCTTATTCCTCAGTTCAATAGTGAGGTTTCATTTTCTTTTAAGACATCTCCCAAAATAGTGTACTATATTCAAATTCCATATCTCCCATTAGATATAGTGTATGGGTTGTTTTGAATATTCTTGTTTTCTTCTTCTGTGACAAATATTCTTCTCTCTGCTACATCTCAAGGGTAAATTTATTTTCTCAGCTCCCAGTCTATTTCTCAGTTTCCAAAAAGATTTCTACTAGTTGTCTTCTATGATGAAATATTTCAGTATTCCTACTTCCTGGTATCTGTCCTTGTGAACATAAAGTGTACATTAAAACTTAGAATTTCCTGCCAGCATGTTCTTCTATCAAAGTTATTCATGTTTCCTCTTCTGTCTTTCCAGTTTTACTTGTGATTATTCCACAGTACTGCTACTGTCAGTACTTCTCACCCTCCTACCTCCTTCCACAACAGTCCAGGTGTATTCATGGATTTGCTCTCTCTTTCTCTCTTCTTCAATAGAACGTATATTCAGAGTAGATACTAAGTCTGATTGACCCACATTAAGCAGAACACTTCCCCAACTACCCAGTTAATACATTTTCTGAATATTTGAATCTGGATGTAGACATACATTTTCTTCAAGGAAAAAAAAATTGCTACATAATATGAAGCCAGGAGTATCAAATTAGGAATGTCTAATTGTGTCTTTCTCAATCCAGCCACATGTGTGGTTCATCCCAGATTCCCTATAAATCAGAGCCCAAGGCAAGGATTATTTGGGTTGCATGAACCCAGGACAGCAAGAGTGAGGTATAAGGAAAGTGAGGTAATGAAGGAGGCCAAGTAGTGCAAAGTCATACATTCTCATACTGACAACTGCTTCACAACAGCCCCTCAACAGGTGCCTCTGCTGGGCACGTTCAGGGTCTCAGGAGAGCTTTATGGACAAACATACTCAGAGCAGTTCATGAAATGGAAGGAGAAGGTGGGGTTTATTTACATACTCTTCCTTGTATTTCACTTTCCATTGAACAAAGTTTACTCAGGGGAGAATTAACTGTCCCACACTTCCAGGTTGCATCATCTGGATCCTTTAGCAGCTTCTTAGAATGCCTGGAGTGTGTATTTTATTCAGATTCAGGAATTGCAGGCGAAACCAAAAGTCTGGCATGTAAGACTGGTCTACCGGGTTGCACAGAAGTGGCCAGTGACTTGTTGGCTGCCCCAGGTGGAGATGATGTGGTCCAGGAAGACGGAGGGTGAAGGCAATCTGGGGTGATGAATATGATTTATATGATGCTTTGTTTATAATTAATAATAAACTCTTATAGAATCTGGTTTTAGGGCACCCATCAGACTTTATTTTTAATGTTGTTATTGCTTTTTAGCAACCAAGCTCAGGCTTTTTAAGTGAGAGATTTTAGTGGGAGTCTAGTAGAAAATTGATATCAATAGCTGATGGCTAGGTGTGAGAGTAACTTTTGAGATATGCATGAATATTTCAAGGAAAAGTAAGCTTCATCTCTCTATATGTACCTTATAATTATCAGTATGTCAATTTGTAAAATTACTCTAGCTGATTTATTTTTAATAAAAGGTGAACTCTAATTTATTAGTTGACATTGTTTAATTCCTTTTTCAAAGTTAAAAAGGATTTATTCTCTGCTTGAACATCTAGTATTTGACATGTCACATTTTCTGCTTATATTTTCTTTTGAGAAAGTTGGCAGATTTTGATAAAATACAGAAAGCTAATAAGCGGTAGCAAGATAGACTATAAAATTACTTTGTGGTTCTGGCTGCTTCCCTAAAAAAAATGAATGAGAAATTTTCATGTTAACATGTCACCTGTGAGTGTACAAATCGTGATTTAGCATTCAGAGAACTAGATAAACTAAAAGATGTCCTGTGTTAAAAGTGTTTCATATATAATGGTATTAAGTTACTACCATTTGGAAGACTATCAGTCAAGAAAAATAATTACGAAATTTTCTCTCTTTAATGATTATATGTCATCTTGCACAAGAAAAGGCAGTGATACTGATCCACAAGGATAGGACAGTGGTTCTGAGTTATTTTTCAAGTTCTGGTAGAAAGCAAATTGTGCAAATTAAGTTTTACCCTATGATTACATTGGCAATCATTTGAAATATGTATTTATAGTCTAAGAAAATTCATAGGTTTCTTTGTTCAGTATTCCAGTGTAGCAAAATAAACCTAGGTACATACACGCTGCTTTAAAATACATAAATGGACCCAGTTTTTCTCTGGATTTAAGACAGAAGAGGCTCTTTAACTGCTTAGAAATGTTTATGTCTTGTGTAGGAAAATATGAAGTAAAAGTAAAGTTTTCCCTAAACAATTTTAACCTTGCTTTTGTTTATGTAGTTAGAGGGAAAAGAGGAAAGACTATATACGATGGAAGAAGAGTAGAAATAAATCATGGCCAAGGGGAAGAGGAAAATGAACAGTGAAAGGAAAGATAATAAGAAAGGAACACTAAATATAGTTGTCAGGTGTTGGAAATCAGTATTAAAAATTTAAAGCACCAGAACCAGGGCATGATTACCTACCTCGAACATGGAGAAGCCCTTTATTGCATTGTTTTTAATTTAAAAAGTTCAGAATATTCAAAATACATTTCCCCCAATAGCCAGTAATTCATATTTTAATGCTCATCCAGTTAAGAAACATATACATCCCAAGTTCCTGGACTATTGCATTTTTCATCAACAAAAGCAATTTTTACCAAAGATGTGTTTTCTACCTAAGCAACATAATATCACGTTCTACTGTGTGAAAACAGATAATATGTGAAGTTATGCTGTACACTTCCTGTCAGAATCTGACTGTAAAATGTGACCTTTACTGAAAGCTGGCATTATGTACAGATATTTTGATATCTCAATTCATGAAAACATTTCTTAACAAATTGAAAGCAGTGACCTGTCTCTACTCTAATAAATATATGTATATATTTTGCATATATATATATATATATATATATATTATATAAAGTAGAATCTTTCAAGCTAAGGGGAGAAGGTGGAAGAAGGGTCACCAAATCATGTTAGAGAAACTACATTGAAAAGCAATGCAAAAAGCGAAGCAATAAACCATTTTCATTCTGTAATGAAAACTTTTAATAGATAAGATAAAAAATAATGAAGAACTTCATTTCTTAGATTCCGGTTTTTCTTTAAAAATGTGCTTTAGCTGCACTTCATTTCACACACCTGAGTAGTCATACATTCCTTCATGTAGCAATATTTGCCTTCTAGCATCAGCTTTTAGGAAATCTACCAGGACAACTCACATGAAAAATGTATATTCCTACAAAGAAGCTTTTTTTTTTTTAACCAAATGACTTGTTTCACTTGTTAAAAAAAACTAACAGGCTTTTCCAATTTTTTAATATTTCTGGTAGTAGAAAGAGGTTTTCAGTTACCCGACAGATACACCTTATCTCATACTGCAATTCTCTCAGGCAATGCATACGCATTTTGTGTCCTTTCACAGTGCAGTTCACCTGGAGACAAAAGCAAGAAGAATTTGTTTCACTTGAGCTATTTCCTTTTAACATATGCTTTCCAGCTGACTAAAGTTATCTTCAAAATTGCAACAGTCAAAAGGGCATCAGCCATAACCATCACAATTGTCATGGATTTTTTTTCGCATTTTAATACTTAATAAAGGGAAGAGAAACTTGTTATAATTTGTTCATTAATATTCTAGCACTCATAATTTACCATGTACATATAGAGTCCTACAATTACCTACAAATTAGCTTTATTAAAAGATACCTGATTTTAAAATATCATGCTCAAAAAAATACCTCCTATGAAATATGACCACTGGAGAAAAAAAGAATTCTTATGTTGCCATTTTAAATAAGAATATCTCATTGGCCTTGCTGTTAAAAGAACAATAGAAGACTAATTAGCTCAACTATGTATTAGTCCCAGCGAGGAAACCCCAAAGCCCACAGTAATTTTGACACAGATGTATGCCACATGATACCTTTATTATATGCTAATGATATTTGACCAGGAAACATAATCAAAACTTTATAAAAAATCGGTTAGAACAATTTCATCATTAAAAAAAGCTTTATGTTCACTATAAGTTCTTCTAACATTTTTGCTAATTTAATTATGTTCTGTGCATCTGTTTAATAGATCAAATTAACGTATTTTTCACGTGAAGTGGCTATTTTAACATCTCTAAAATGACCACTTATGTTTTGAAGGATACAGAACCGTAGACAGTCAGCTAACAAAGAATTCAGGTTTTTATTAGTCTTTTTCCTATGATTGTTACTGCATTGAATAAAGATACATCATGACTGCCCAAGATTTTCATCAAGAGGTACAAATTTATTTAACGTATCAGGCAGAAGTGTTTTTGGCGGTGGTGTTGGTGGTTGCTTTTGGCCAGCGTCAGGAATATAGCTAGAAAATTTCCTATGGTCCCCTCTATGTTCTATGTCTATTCTGCTGAAGTTCTGAGAGGTCAGAAGCTATTTCTACTCTGTTTACCACTGTTGGTTTAACATCTAGCATTGCATCCAGACTTTAGTCAATATTTATTGAATATGATTATTATTATTATTATTATTATTGGCGGTACGCGGGCCTCTCACTGTTGTGGCCTCTCCCGTTGCGGAGCACAGGCTCCGGACGCGCAGGCCCAGCGGCCATGGCTCATGGGCCCAGCCGCTCCGCGGCATGTGGGATCTTCCTGGACCGGGGCACGAACCCGTGTCCCCTGCATCGGCAGGCGGACTCTCAACCACTGCGCCACCAGGGAAGCCCTGAATATGTTTATTATTGAATAAATGAAGAAAGGAATGGTAACTTCTGGATGATGAGGAGCTACAAAGCGGCGTTCATTTTAAGACATTTTCCTTATGTGTCCTGTACCTTGATGTCTTGGACAATTAAACATCAAATAACAATTATATGATAATGATGATGGAAAATGATGAAATAATGATTATTGTTCTCAGCCTTGGCTTGACTTCAGCATCACCTGGGGATTTTAAAAAATACTATCGCCTGGTTTCTACAGCAATTCTGTGCTAATTGGTCTGGGGGGTGGCCTGGGCACTGAGATGTTTGAAATCTGTCCAAGTAGTTCTAGTGAGCAGCTAAGACTGAGAACCACTGTTAATGCATGATGGTATGATGATGACTACGAGGAAGAAGAGACATTTCAGGATATCTACCTTATAATCTTAATTTATGAAAATGAAAAGGGTTTCTTTTTCATGAAAAGCCAATTTTAAGTAATATAACAAATCCATTCCATTTCTGCTGGACACACCAGCACACACACACACAAAGAAATACAACCTTAAGCACTTTCCTTTCTCCATTTCAAGAAGCGTTTAAGAAACCTGAACCTAGAACTCAGAAGCTCAGCTCCATGCTATCCCCACGTGCCTTTGGTCTCTGGATCCAGGAAATGGATTTCTGTCTTGTCCCTGCATGTATAAATCTTTGCTTTGAAACACTTTTTTAAGTTAATTAACTAATTGTATTTTTATTGAGCTATAATTGACATATGACATTGCATAAGTTTAAGGTGTACAGTGTGTTCCTTTGATACATTTATATATTGCTGTACGATTACCACTATATATCACTTACATATAGGATCTAAAAAAGCTTTGAAACACTTTGACTTGACTTATGCCACTTGTCCTGTGAGCAGCGTTCTTCCTTGGTTTCTCTCACATCTCAAGAGCCCAAATCCTGCTCTTTCTACTCTCCAGAAACTCTTTAATTTTTTCAGAAAAACTATAGCTTTGGGGCCAAGATTACCAAGGAGCAGAGTTGATAGCCACTACAAAGTATAATTTATGGATCTACAAATAGCCCCCATGAAACACATCCCAAAATATCCACTAAAAGTATCTCTGCTGGAGATGAGTTTACTTGTGTTCAATTCGACAAATTCGCTGAGTATTCTAGGGTTATGATTATGGAAGCCATTTTTTCCAAACTAACAGTTGGGATAGACCTTCAGAGGATCTAGCGGTAGGAGAGGATATTTGATGCCAAACTCACGAAATCCAAAGTTAACTAAAACAGTTTTTTCTAAAGTACTCTTTTAGTCATAAAATTGGTCATTGTTCTTAATGCAGGAGTTTTTTTATTGTGTCTCAGAACAAGGGAAAAGTCTTTTGGTCCCAACACCAGAACTGGTTAGAAAAAATGAAAACAAAAAACTATGGAAACTGTTCAGGAAAGGAGCAGTAGTTAAAACACGATATTTCATCTGTAATCTTTTCATTTATTGACTGTGAAAATAGGAAAAGTATTTTTTCTCTGCAAAATTTTCTTATCTGTACATTGAGAAGAAGAATTTCTATTTCACAGTGTTGTCATGAGAATTAGATTAGGTAATGCACTCAGGATGGTACACAGAGAAACAGGTACTAAAACATAGTTCCTGTAACAATAATTAATATTGTTGCCAAGAATAGAAATTACCTTCCCTGCTTCTTCGGAACTGCGTAAAACTTATTTTGCTCCTTCATTTGATAAAGAACCTTATCTGTGACCTCTAAAATTGTCCATCAGTAGTTAAGTGTTGGTGGAAATGCAGATTATCTCACAGCTAATCCACTCACAAGACGATACCTCAGCTAGAAATACAACAGGAAACATTACTTTCTGAGAAAAAAAGGAGAGCTAACAAGCAGACGTTTTTCACCTATTTTAAGCTAATTTTTTAAATACTTCTATTCCACAGCAGGATTGTTTCAGTTCCAACAGCTCTTCATATGCAACTATCAGCCAGGTTAAGAATTTAATGCATAGTTATTGTGACATGATTTTTTGACAAGAGCAATCAGCTGTCGTTAGCAAGTGAAATTTGAAAAGATTGGATTGGTCAAATAAAAGCACTTTAGGCTGGGAATGAAATTGAGAAAAGGCAACAGTCAAAACACTGCCAAAGTGCTTCATGATATTGGAATGTTATCTGGATTGGGTCAGAGGAAATGTTGAAGTGGTGTCATGGTTTACAGCTCAACTTCAAATTTAGAATTTGATAATCTAAGACTTACCAGGAATCTGCAATCATTGTCATAATAAAGTAATGGCCATAAAATGTTGTTGAATGTTTATCATTTAGAAAAGGGAACATAGCAAAAGTGCATAATAGTTTTGCTTAAAATTACCTATTGTTAAGAATAAGTAAGTTATATATATATATATAATAAAATAACATTTTTGCTTTATTTTTGATGTTCTGAGGTATTCATCGTGTTTTTTTGTTTTTGTTTTTTTGTTTGGTTTTGTTCTGTTTTTTTTGGCAATCCCAAACAAACTCTTACTAAAAGTGATTGTCTGGGGTTATAAGTGGGAAATTTATGTGGAGCTCTAGGAAAGTTACCAATCATTGCATTTCAAGAAATGAGCAAATCCAAGAGCTGGTAAGCTCTATTTAAAGAAGAAAGCTTGAGACAGTTTATCGAGTAGATGTGGTCCTTTGTTTATAGAAGAGACTGCTTACTGGGTTCATGATAAGAGGAAAGGAAACAGGCATTAGAAGATGTTTCCTTTATTTAATTCTGTCAGGTTAGTGTGATTATGACTGAGAAAAATTAGGTTAGAATATCAGAAAAGCTGCTTCTAAGAGTGTTTCCTGTATGCTGCTCTGAAGCATTGGAACAAATCAACATCATTCATTCATTTATTCATCAAAAAAATGTATATTAAATGCTTGCTAAGTAAGATATCCATGAGTGGGAAGTCAGAGATAAGTTGATGACTTATTTGCTAAAGGTGGATTGTAGATTATGGCTTACAACTATAGCCAGAATCAACTTCCTTACCCTACTTCTTTAATATTTGACCTTGGCTTCCACCCTATAGGGAAATAGGACCTACGAAGAGGCTACCAACCCAGGCTGCAACATAGAGGGTCCTAGCTCTCATGGACCACAGAGATCTGAGATCCAAAAGGAGAAGAAGAAGCCACACATACTTTAGCCAGGTAGGTCTAAAACAAAGCAGTGTACCTCCAAAAGGCCTGAAACACTTGTTCATGACTATATATCACTCCATCTTTCTTATGGTATGATGAGGGATTAAATACTTTCTAATACTGTCTCCTCCTGGCAGGTGGAGAGGGAAGTCCCTTGCTTTCTATGAAAATGTGAGGAATGGGTTTATAAGCATTTCTGAACAATATTTTTGCTAGGTTTAAAAAATAAGTAGGAGTGTACCAAGAATATGACAAAGAGTAAATATTCTAAATTGGTAAATTTCTAGGAAACTAAGGCTGCAAACATTGGAACAGAGGATGTGAAAGGGATGGAAGCTAGGAAGGGGAGGAGGATGAGGGCTATGAGGGTGTGAAAATAAGCAATGACCCTCTGACTCCTGATCCCAAAACTCCAAGGATTCTGATTCATGATGCCTCTAGAGCAGGGCTGTGGGGATTTAATTGGCTTACTTTTTAAGCAATGACCAAGTAATTTTGATATAGGTAGTTGTAAATGCCAGGTTGGGATTCTCTGTTCTGGGTGATGAGAAGGCTTTAAAGAATTTAAAGCAAGTTCAAAAGCAAGAATTTAAATTAAGAATTTAATTTGGAGAAGAAAGAAGGATAAATATCAATGACAAGGTTTCTGGCTAGGGTGACTGAGTAGATGGGGCTATTACCCTAGACCAGAAATGTATCCTGAGTAAATTTTAAATTGTAAGGTAGAAGATTCAGTTTAAGTTTGGAGTTGTCTCCTCAGTTCTAGAAGAAATCAAAGTTCAATCATGCTATAATTTACAAACACTAAGAATGAATAAGATAGGTAATTTACCTTGGCTCATTAATTCACTGAAGAAAAGTTTATTGAACCAGGAAGTGTGAGAGGTGCCGATTCTTACCTTCAGCAAAAGATGTTCACAGTAACATCTGACCTTTTTTATCCAGTAGAGTCATCTCTGCTACTCTTAGTTCTTGGGTCTCCAAGTCCATTTAAATAACCAATGGTTACTGAGCCAAGTAGTCACAGGAGTGAGAACATGTCCAGTTCAACGGGTTTCTAATAGGAGATTACCATACCCAAATGAGTCCTCCTTCACCAAGTTTCCAGGACCAAATGCTGGTCTAGTAGAAGAATACAAATTTCATTTATAGCAGAGCAGAGTAAAATTTACCAGAGCAGTCAAGTATATGGGTCATTTTTGGTCTTTCAAGCTTAAGACCCGGGCCTTCTAGAAAAGGCTGGCACACTCCTTCACCGTTCCCTGGCTCATGGCTGCTTGCTTCAATTCCCTTACTTAGTTTTCTGTTTCAACCCGCCCCACCTCACAAACCAATGTCCCACTCCGTTCTCTTCTTCTAGCCCAACTCTGCCCTAATTATAATTTGCAAATTGAGGGACTCAAGCTTTATCTGCAAGCTCTAAGAGTTTCTCTTGGAATTGAGAATTTACTATTGCACAGTAGGAGAGCAAGTACGATTCAAGTTCACTCTACCAGTTAAATTTCTCACTACTTACCTAGGAAGCCTGCAGGGTCAACATACAAAGTTGTGCAAGACATACAGGCTGCGCTCTGCACAATCACCCAGCGGAAAGGGCAGGTAGAGGCTGAAATCCAGCCTGCACGTGACTTCTCCAGCATGTGCCTTATAACTGGGCTATGTCCACCAACAGGGGCACCTCTTTATTTTATTTTTATTTTATTTTTACATCTTTATTAGAGTATAATTTCTTTACAATGGTGTGTTAGTTTCTGCTTTATAACAAAGTGAATCAGTTATACATATACATATGTTCCCATATCTCTTCCCTCTTGCGACTCCCTCCCTCCCACCCTCCCTATCCCACCCCTCTAGGTGGTCACAAAGCACCGAGCTGATCTCCCTGTGCTATGCGGCTGTTTCCCACTAGCTATCTACCTTACATTTGGTAGTGTATATATGTCCATGTCACTCTCTCGCTTTGTCACAGCTTACCCTTCCCCCTCCCCGTATCCTCAAGTCCATTCTCTAGTAGGTCTGTGTCTTTATTCCTTTCTTACCCCTAGGTTCTTCATGACATTTTTTTTTCTTAAATTCCATATATATGTGTTAGCATACGGTATTTGTCTTTCTCTTTCTGACTTACCTCACTCTGTATGACAGACTCTAGGTCTATCCACCTCATTACAAATAGCTCAACTTCATTTCTTTTTATGGCTGAGTAATATTCCATTGTATATATGTGCCACATCTTCTTTATCCATTCATCTGATGATGGACACTTAGGTTGTTTCCATCTCTCGGCTATTGTAAATAGAGCTGCAATGAACATTTTGGTACGTGACTCTTTTTGAATTATGGTTTTCTCAGGGTATATGCCCAGTAGTGGGATTGCGGGGTCATGTGGTAGTTCTATTTGTAGTTTTTTAAGGAACCTCCATACTGTTCTCCACAGTGGCTGGACCAATTCACATTCCCACCAGCAATTTGCTCAAAGGCACAATCTGGCCCAGAGGTGGCCCTAAAGCAAATCTCACCACGGTGAGCTTTAGTTTCCTGTAGAGTGTGTGACTCCTTCCAGATCCTAACCTGCATTAAAACAATTACATTAACTACGAATTGCTTTCATTTAGTTTTCTGGGATGTACATCAGTTTCTGTTAGCTCTGACAACTTGGGAGGTAACAAGCAGCAATTCATTATTTCCTGCCACAGCTTAAAACACTGTTCTGTTGCTAAAGGAGTTCACAATCTAGCAGAGCAGAAAGCATATACAGGTCTTCCTCAACTTATGATGGAGTTATGTCCCTTATAAACTCATTGTGCATTGAAAATATTACTAAGTCGAAAATGCATTTATGTTTGGGCAGCTAAAATTATGTAATGCAGTGTTTGAAACTGGAATTATTTTTTCCTTTTTTTGCCTTTTTTTTAATACTGTAGAATGTCCCTCAAGTTATGGCAGTATACCTTGTGCCACTGAATTTCCAAAGTTTACCAATTTTTTTTTTTTTACTGTGCTTCAAATAAATAGAAAAAATAGTTATGATATTGATCTTCAACTTTGCCATTCATGTTTCTATGCACATTAGGCTAGGTGTTCCACTTGGAAAGCATGAGAGTGTCTAGGCCTTTGAATGGCATATGCCATTTCTGGGAAATGTATTTGTAGGCTAAGTATTCTTTCTACATTTAAGTACCCCCTTGTTTTAAAAAGAAGAAATGCATATTGAATAGTTTCATGATTTGATTTGTTTGGCATTATAGGAAGCAAGCCAGTGCTAAGTATTTTTAAATGGCTATGTAAGCAAACCTGAACTGTAGATCGTCATTCAGGAATGTGTATTAAGATTATGGAATGGGTGTAAGACTACTGGTAGGGGGAGAAAGTGGGTATGACTTAAATGGATCTTCTGTGGTCCTGTGATCTATCCTTTCCTTGAAAGTTTCTGAAGAAAAAGTGGAAAGATCATTTTGCTGCATTCCTCCATTCTTGTTTTTTAAAGAACGAGTCCCAAGCCCTACAAACAGCTTGTATTGAACTTTCACATTTGAATTAAAGATTGTTAAACATGAAAAAAAAAAAAGAAAATGCATTTAATACGCTTAGCCTACTGAACATCATAGCCTAGCCTGGCCTTCTTTAAACGTGCTCAGCAGACTTACATTAGTCTACAACTGGGTAAAATCATTTAACACGAAGCCTGTTTTATAGCAAAGTATTGACTACCTCATGTATTTTATTAATTACTGTACTGAAAGTGGAAACAGAATGGTTGTATGGGTACAGAATGGTTGCAAGTGTGTCAGTTGTCTATCCTTGTGATTGTATAGCTGCCTGGGAAAGATCCAAATTCAAAGTGTGGTTTCTACTGGATGCTTTATTGCTTTAGCACAATCATAAAGTCAAAAAACGGAAAGTCAGAGCATTGTAAGTTGGGGACCATCCATACATATATAACTGATCAAGACAGTAAAATAGAAGAAGCACAAATTTTGAAATTTAAGGTGAGCGATTTCTTCTGATAGAGGAAAGTGAAATGTTCAGGATATAGTAACGAAACAGGCTATTGAGAGGTAGACAGAATTTTAATAGCAAATGGGAGAGCAGTATAGAAGAAATTCAGCCCAAAGGCAAGGTGGTAGAAAAACATGGGGATATGAGGAGACTATAGTGCTTTTAGAGAGAGTGCAAATATTGCAAGGAGAATGAGAAAAAACAATGATAAATAATGCTGTTAAAGTATAATCAGAAGCGAAGGACTGGGACTCTCCTGGTGGTGCAGTGGTTAAGAATCCACCTGCCAATGCAGGGGACATAGGTTTGATCCCTGGTCCACGAAGATCCCGCATGCTGCAGAGCAACTAAGCCTGTGTGCCACAACTACTGAGCCCCCGTGCCACAACTACGGAAGCTCACAGGCCTAGATCCCGTGCTCCACAACAAGAGAAGCCACCGCAATGAGAAGCCCGCGCACCTCAATGAAGAGTAGCCCCCACTCACCGCAACTAGGGAAAGCCCATGCACAGCAAGAAGACCCAATGCAGCCAAAAATAAATAAATAAATACATAAAAATTAAAAAAAAAAAAAAAAAAGAAGGACCAGGCAGTTTATACCATCCAGTCCTGTGATTTTAAACCTCATAGCACAGAAGTGCCTGTATGACTATCTTGGCTTCTACTTCCCGAAGAACTCCACATTTTCTGTTATGCATACTTGTGTCACAAAAGAAAAAGAAAAAAAAGGAAAAGAAATCCACTAGCCACATCTGGCTTCATTTTTTAGATGGGAAACGGGTGCCCAAGATCGATACAAGAGGCCCAGCCGGCATCCCATAACTAGTTAATGGCAGCCCAGGACTAGAACCTGAGGCTCTGGCTTTTTCCACCTCCCAGCTTCTCAGACAGGAATGCTAATATCTTCCGATCCGTAGGGCAGTGCACTAGAAATTAGGTTGAGCTACAGAGTTAATATGGCCCATTTCTGGGAATATAGATTTAATTCAAATGACAAGTAAGTAAAAGCATTTTTTTCTATTAAAACAAAATGCACACATTTCAAAGATAGAAGTATATTAGGTATCTCAGACCCTTGGGGTATGTCATGATTTTCGCTGGCAATAGAGGTACTTGGATGGAACATTTTACAAAGCATTTTGGTGTAATGAGGCTGGAAAAGTTGGTTGCTGCCAACTTTTGGAAGTCCTTAAACATCAATCCAACCAGGGACTGGATTCAATTCATAGGCAATTCATAACTATTAAAGTTTTAAAACTGTGGAATGCAGTTATTGGACCTAACATGTTTTAATTGCCTCACTTTAAAGTCCCTGTCGCTTACGTCTTTTCGGCAAGATATGAGCTTTCTCTTTGCTGTTGCTGTTGTTGACCTGGAGCCAAATTGTCAGTTTAGTTGGCTGAGTTTTGGTATTCTCTTTTGAAAAAAAGTTTTTTCCATTCTGTTTTGGTTTTTGCTAATTTATAGGTTCTTTGAACTTCTTTTGGATTCGATCTGAGACTTGAGAGTAGTCGTTTGAGAGCACCACAGAAGCTCTAAAGATTTCTCCCTGCTGAGTGTGAGAAAACTAAAAAAAAAAAAAAGAAAACAACATGGCCGAGGGAGACACTCCTGTTGAAGGAGGTTTACAGAGTTAAGAGCTCCTGAGAGCAGGTGATCCGGACTTGCCTCAAAGTTTTGATTATGGCATACTGTGGCTGCTATTCCACTGTCCAGCACAGTGTGCGTGCTTTGGAATTTAAATGTAGAGATCTTTTAGTCTCTGCATCTGTGTCTGGGGAACCTTCCAAATCAACAGTCTGCTTTCTTTCAAAAGCTGGACAAAAAATTGCAAAACGTAGTCCCAGTTGTTCCTTTATAAGTTGAGTAAGGTAAATATGCATATTAGCTCGAAGAAGGCAAGCAAAATTCAAAGTTTCCTCTATCACAGTGCCAGAGTCCTTTAACCTCCTGGATGAGCTATCTTGTTACGGTCTCTGAGGAAAAAAGGGTCTGATCAAAAAACTCTAGGGCTTCCCTGGTGGCACAGTGGTTGAGAGTCTGCCTGCCGATGCAGGGGACATGGGTTCGTGGCCCGTTCAGGGAAGACCCCACATGCCGCGGAGCGGCTGGGCCCGTGAGCCATGGCCACTGAGCGGGCGCGTCCAGAGCCTGTGCTCCGCAGCGGGAGAGGCCACAGCAGTGACACAGGCCCGCGTACCGGAAAAAAAAAAAAACAACAACTCTAATTGGAATTGAAATCGATTCTTCTTTATTTTAAAAAAAAAAAAAATTTACAATATTTTCGTATAATGCTGTAATTATATTAGCCAGGTCTTTCAACAGGAATAAGTAATTTTTATGTTTAGGTTGATGTTTACTTTGAAAACAATATTTTTATATGATTTAAATAAAATATAAGTGTAACTTATATAGAATCAGTTTCTGAAATTTTTACTGTCTAAAAAGTTTAAAATTTGTGGAAATTCGTACACATGCAATGCAAGGGTAGTAAGTGGCAAAACCCAAGAATCCTTTCACTCTTGTGAATCGTTTCTTAAAAGAGAGAATTCAACATCGGTCTCATGTGAGGTGCTGTGTTACATTACACAGAGTAACTTTCAACCAACGGATGTTTCTTAACTTTATTACAAATTCTGAATTCCTGTTTCTCTTACTTTTCAAATGCCATACGTTTTGTGTTGCTTTCTTATTAATGCTATTGTTTTAAAATGAGGCACAGAGACTCCTGATCTCAGCAAATATCTTGGTGAATATACTTTTGCTTTGGGGCAAGTAAAACTTAATATTCATAACTCTTGGAATGCAGAAGCAGAATATGAAGAGAATCATTACTATTCCCAAGCTTTAGGTATCAGGGCTAAATAGCTGATATGAACAACTTATCAGGGGATTGGCAACATTATTCAAGTATCATGTAAAAGCCAAGATCACCCTGAGCTTCAAAAATCCAGGGATTTAAGAAAAAAAAAATGTCATGAAGAACCTAGGGGTAAGACAGGAATAAAGACACAGACCTACTAGAGAATGGGCTTGAGGATATGGGGAGGGGGAAGGGTAAGCTGTGACAAAGCGAGAGAGAGGCATGGACATATATACACTACCAAATGTAAAATAGATAGCTAGTGGGAAGCAGCCGCATAGCACAGGGAGATCAGCTCGGTGCTATGTGACCGCCTGGAGGGGTGGGATGGGGAGGGTGGGAGGGAGGGAGATGCAAGAGGGAAGAGATATGGGAACATATGTATATGTATAACTGATTCACTTTGTTATAAAGCAGAAACTAACACACCATTGTAAAGCAATTATACTCCAATAAAGATGTAAAAAAAAAGTAAACAAACAAACAATAAATCCAGGGAAAGGATAACTCTACTACTAGTTGACATTTCAATAAGATATGGCTGAGAAGAAAATGCCTGTATCAAGAGATCTCAATGGGCTGGTTTTGAGAAAAACAATGAAGCAGAGACAAAGCAGTAAAATAAAAATATATCCCAGTGATGACCCTTAAAATCTGAAAATCAATTAAGGCAATTTTGAAATGACGTAAAATTAGGTAATTTGAGAAGTTCACATGAGAACCAAGTAAGTGAGGTGCCTGTGCATAAGCACTTCAGAGTTTTATTGTTCTCTACCCATAACATTCACCAAAATCATTCAAGACACCAAGGGATTCCAAAGCTATATTTTTCTAGTTCATAAAATTACTATTATGTAGTGTGCATCACAGCATATAGCACAAATAAAAACGGTAAATAATTTTTAGAATTTTAGGAATATGGGAAAATTTTTTTCCTGGCAAAGCCTCAAACTAAGTCTTTAGTTTAGAGTAAGAATATTTCATTGCAAATCAAGAAATATCAAATGATATCACACATGAATATTTCTGTCTCTGTTTCATCTATTGAATATTTTTGTATTTCTGTTTGTATTGCACCCTACGACTGTGTACCATTTTACATACTTATTTAATAAATAAGATCATATACCATTTATAAATTCCTGTATTGGGAATAGGACAAATAACTGCATTGGTTATGTTGGAAAATTGAATTCCTGAATACTGAAATACAACAGAATACTGAAATGGACTTACCAGTATTAGGAAAAAAGATAACTTTACAATTCCTAAGTCCCTAATACTGTACTTCCCACCCCAATTTGGGGAAATTTGGACTAAAATTGAATAGACAGACTTAACGCCGGTTATCTAAATTAGTGTCCCTAAAGTAAGGAAATCAACAAAGGCACAGAAAAAGGTTTCAAAGTATAATCAAGCAAAATAAGGAAGAATTGAATTGCAGAGCCAAAGCATATGTAGGAAAATATCTGACAACAATCTACACTAGGAAAGATGCTGATGAAGTTTTAAACTGTGGAGGTTAAATAAAGAATTCTTCAGTCAAAACCAATGTGTGTGTGTGTGTGTGTGTGTGTGGTGTGCATGTGTGTGTGTGCGTGCATGTGTGCATGCATGTGGATGTATATGCGTGTAGGAATAAAAAGAGGTGAAATGTGGGACTGGTTCCAGACCTATACCAAATCTAATCTAATGCAGGAAGACATCAGAAGACAAGGGAACAGATGTTAGCAACATTCAATGGGAAAGAAAGTGTAACTAAAGATTATTACATACAATCAAGTTGTCAAACAAATATTAAGGCAACATGAAGATATTTTATGAATTTAAAAATGGCAACAAAGACAAAATACTCAGAGAATATACAACTCATGAACCCCTTTTGAAAAATAAAGAAATATTAAATATTTAAAATGATATTAAAAAGCCAGCCAACTAACAGTGCTTGATGGGAGATGCTGAGGTAAAAGAAGAAGGGCATCTGTCAACACCCAAAGATAGTGAAGGCGTAAGTGCAAAGCAGTGAGGTAAAAAAAAAAGCACGAGTCAAAAATGTATACTCAACCAAGTTATCATCCAACTATCAGGGAAACAGAATTTCATGGAGGAAATGCAGCAGGCATTAACTTTCTAGAAAAAAAAAACAAAACAAAATAAAGCAAGCAAAATAAACAAAAAAACTATTTCCTAAAATCCTGTTCCAAGGGGTGAATTTTTTTTTTTTTTTGAAGTTCCAAACTGAGAAACAGTGCAACCGACAATGGGAAAAGAACTGTCGGTGAGTTTGAATGCACTTAAATATAAAACAAAGATTTTAAAATGTACAAATCGGAAAAAAATCATATTATTAACTCGGATAATGTGTTGGGTTGGCCAAAAAGTTTGTTTGGGTTTTTCCGTAACATCTTATGTAACAAGGTGGTTTACAAAATATGAGAAGAATTGATGTTCTAGAAAATAGCTCTTTAGCTATTTTCACTTACCACTCCTCCAAGATATTTTCCTATATAGAAGTCATCAGTGCTGAATTTTCAAGATAGGAAGCTCCCAGTTCTCCAGTAGTTTGGATCGGGAGAGGGAATGTGAGAGCATGTTTGAGTGTTTAGTTTTAATCGTTCTGCAGAACACACTCCATAAGAGAAAAAAATTGAAACATAGTTTAAAATTTTACTCCATATTCAATGTTTTTCAGCATATTTGTCTTAAACTAAGGCAGACCATTTGGGAAATTATATCACTGGTGATGATTAAATTTTATCTAGGGTTCAGAAATCCCATCAGTTCCACTTCAGTTTTTAAATTCTGCTAAATGCAATCAAAATTGAAATTATATACTTTTATTTTTAAAATACTATGGTTTTGTTGTAAAATATTTATCTATCCAGCCCTCTATAAATAAATGTGCCACATGTTAAATAATACTCAATTTTATTAACAGTGGTTACTTCAGATGGTTAGATTTTGATTGTCAAATTTTTACTTTATTCTTTTCTTCTTTTCTTTTTTTTTTTTTGCGGTGCACGGGCCTCTCACTGTTGTGGCCTCTCCCGTTGCGGAGCACAGGCTATGGACACGCAGGCTCAGCGGCCATGGCTCACGGGCCCAGCCGCTCCGCGGCATGTGGGATCTTCCCGGACCGGGGCACAAACCCGTGTCCCCTGTATAGGCAGGCGGACTCTCAACCACTGTGCCACCAAGGAAGCCCTATTCTTTTCTATTTTGAGTGAAAAATTTATAGTTAAAATATGTCATTTTTTATTAAGACTTTAAGGTACAGAGATTTCTTGTATGTCCTCTGCCTCCATACTTGCATAGCCTCTTCCATTATCAATATCCCTCACCAGAGTGGTGCAGTTATTACAATTGATGAACTTACATTGACATATCATAATCCCCCGAAGTCCATAGTTTACATTACAATTCACTCTTGCTGTTGTACATTCTATAGGTTTGGACAAATGTTTAGTGGCATGTATCCATCATTATGATATCATACAGAGTATTTTCACTGCCTTAAAAATCCTCTGTGCTCTGCCTATTTGTCCCTCCCTCCCCACTGATCTTTTTACTGTCTTCTTAGTTTTGCCTTTTCCAGAATGTCATATAATTGGAATCATACAGTACGTAGCCTTTTCAAATTGGCTTCTTTCATTTAGTAAAATGCCTTTAAGGTTCCCTTATGTCTTTTCATGGCTTGATGCCTCATTACTTTTTAGTGCCGAATACTATTCCATTGTCTGGATACCCCAGTTTATTTATCCATTCACCTACTGAAGGACATCTTCATTGCTTCCAAGTTTGGGCAATTAGTAATAAGGCTGCTGTAAACATCCACGTGCAGGTTTTTGTGTGGTCATGTTTTCAACTCCTTTGGGTAAAAATATCAAGGAGTACGACTGCTAGGTCATATGGTAAGAGTATATTTAGTTTTGTAAGAAACTGCCCAACTGTCTTCCAAAGTGACTGTACCGTTTTGCACTCCCATCAGCAATGAATGAGAGTTCCTGTTGCTCTACCTTGTCACCCATATATGGTAATGTAAGTGTTCTGGATTTTGGCTTTTCTAATAGGGATGTAGGGGCATTTCATTGTTGTTTTAATTTGCATTTCCCTGCTGACAGATAATGTGTAGCATCTTTTCATATACTTATTTACCATCTGTGTATCTTCCTTAGTGAGGTATCTGTTAAGGTCTTTGACCGATCTTTTAATTGGATTGTTTATTTTCTTGTTGAGTTTTAAGAGTTCATTGTATATTTTGGATAACAGTCCTTTATCAGATGTGTCTCTTGCAAATATTTTTTTTCCCAGTCTGGCTTGTCTCCTCACTCTCTTGACATTTTCTTTCACAGAGCAAAATATTTTAATTTTTAAATAAGTCTAGCTTATCAGTTATTCCTTTCATGGATCGTGACTTTGGTCTTATATCCAGAAAGTCATCCCTATACCTAAAGTCATCTAAGTTTTCTCCTATATTATCTTATAAGAAGTTCATAATTTTGTGTTTTACATTTAGGTCTCTGATCCATTTTGAGTAACTTTTTGTAAAATGTTTAAATTCTGTGTCTAGATTTATTTTTTTGCATGTGGCTGTCTAGTTGTTCCAGCACCATTTATTGAAAAGCCTAGTTTTCTCCATTATTATGCCTTTGCTTCTTGGTCAAACACCAGCTGACTTGTCTATGTTGGTATATTTCTGGGCTGTCTGTTCTGTTTCATTGATCTTTGTCTACCCTTTGCCAATATCACACAGTTTTGATTATTGTAGCTCTATAGTAAATTTTGAAGTTGGATAGTGTCAGTTCTCCAACTTTGCTCTTCTCCTTCAATATTGTGTTGACTATTCTGGGTCTTTTGCCTCTCCATAAAAACTTCAGAATCAGGTTTTTGATATCCATAAAATAATTTTCTGGGATTATTTTTGGGATTACATCAAATCTGTAGATTAAGTTGGGAAACACTGACATCTTGACAATATTGAGTCTTCTCTTCCATGAACATGAAATATCTCTCCATTTACTTAATTCTTTGATTTCATTCATCAGAATTTTTAGTTTTCCTCATACAGATCTTACATATATTTTCTTAGATTTATACCTAAATATTTCATTTGTAATGTGCTAATGTAAGTGGTATTGTGTTTTAATTTCAAATTCCACTGGTTCATTGCTGGTTTATAGGTTAATGATTGACTTCTGTATATTAACCATGTATCCTGCACTCTTGCTATAATTACTTGTTTTTTCCAGGTTTTTAAAAGTCTTTTGCATTTTCTACATGGACAGTAATGTCATCTAAGAACAAAGATGGTTTTAATTCTGCCTTCTCAATCTGTATACCTTTTATTTCATTTTTTAATGTTATTTTGTTAGCTAGAATTTCTAGTCCCATGTTGAAAAGGGGTGGTAACACAGGAAACCCTTGCTTTGTACCTGATCTTAGTGAAAAATCTTCAAGTTTCTCACCAGTAGCTATGATGTCAGCTGTAGGTTTTTGGTAGGTATTCTTTGTCAACTTGAGGAAGTTCCCCTTTATTCTAGTTTACAATTATTGTTATCATGAATGGGTGTTGGATTTTGTCAAATGCTTTCTCTGCATTTATTGATATAATCATATGATTTTTTTTAAGCCTGTTGATGTGATGGATTACACTAATTGATTTTTGAATGTTGAACAACTAGCCTTGCATATCTGGGATAAATTCCACTTGGTCATGGTATATTATTCTTTAATGCATTGTTGGATTTGATTTGATAGTATTTTGTTGAGGAATTTTGCAATTCCTATAATCATGAGAGATATTTGTTTGTAATTTTCTTTTCTTGTAGTGTCTTTGTTGGTTTGGGTATAAGGATAACACTGGCCTTAAGAATGAGTTAGGAAGTATTCCCTCTGATTCTATCCCATGGAAGAGATCATAGAGAATTGGTAAAATTTCTTCCTTAAATGTTTGGTAGAATTCACCAATGAACCTATCTGGGCCTGGTACTTTCTGTTTTGGATAAGTTACTAATTATTGATTAAATTTCTTTAATAGATACAGGCCTATTCAGATTGTCTACTCTCTAGTGAGTTTGGTCATACTGTCTTTTTCAAGGATTGATTGTTTCATCCTGATTATCAAACATATGGGCATAGAGTCATTTAAAGTATTCCTTTATCTCTTTTTAATGTCCGTAGGATCTGTAGTTATATTCCCTCTTTCATTTCTGATGTTAGTAATTTTTGTCCTCTCTCTTGTTTTCTTAGTCATCCTGGAAAGAAGTATATCAACTTTATTGATCTTTTCAAAGACACAGATTTTTGTTTCATTGATTTTCTCTATTGTTATCTTGTTATCAATTTTATTGATTTCTGCTCTAATTCTTATTATTCCTGTTCTTCTGCTTATTTTGGATTAAACTTGCTATTCTTTTTTCAGTTTCTTAAAGTTGAAACTTGGATTACTGATTTTAGATATTCTTCCTTTTCTATTATATGCAAAATATCCCTTAAGGACTGCTTTCACTGCATCACACAAATTTAGATAAGCTGTGTTTTAATTTTCACTTGATCAATTTAATTTCTCTTGAGCTGTCTTCTTTGACCCATGTGTTATTTAGAGATGTGTTATTTAATTCCCACATATTTGGGGATTTTCTAGCTATTTTTCTGTTATCGTTTTCTATTGGGATCTGAGAGCATACAGTGCTTGATTTCTATTTATTTAAATTTGCTAAAGTATGTTTTACACGCAAGAATGTACTCTATCTTGGTGAATGTCCCATGTGAGCTTGAGGAGAATGTGTTTTCTTCTGTTGTTGAATGAAGTAGTCTATCTATAGAGTATTGACCATAATGTCAATTATATCCAGTTGATTGATGGTGTTGTTCAACTGTGTCCTTACTGATTTTCTGCCTGTGCGATCTGTCCATTTTTGATAGAGAGGTGTTGAATCTCTTACTATGAGAGTGGATTCCTCTATTCCTCTTTGCAATTCTATTAGTTTTTTGCCTCACATAATTTGACACTCTGTTGTTAGGTGTATACACATTAAGGATTATTATGTCTTCTTGGAGAATTCACCCCTTTATCTTTAAAATGTTATTCTTTATCCCTGATAACTTTCCATGCTCTGAAGTTGGCTCTGTCTGAAATTAATATTCAGCTACTCCAGTTTTCTTTTAATTAGTGTTAGCATGAGATATATTTCTGCATCCATTTACTTTTAATCTGTCTTTATATTTAAAATGGGCTTCTTATAGACAACATATAGTTGAGCCCTAATTTTTGATCCATTCTGACAATCTGTCTTTTTTTTTTTTTTTTTTTTTTTGCGGTACGCGGGCCTCTCACTGTTGTGGCCTCTCCCGTTGTGGAGCACAGGCTCCGTACGCACAGGCTCAGCGGCCATGGCTCACGGGCCCAGCCACTCCGCGGCACGTGGGATCCTCCCAGACAGGGGCACGAACCCGTGTCCCCTGCATCGGCAGGCGGACTCTCAACCACTGCGCCACCAGGGAAGCCCGACAATCTGTCTTTTAATCAGTATATTTAGACCGTTGAAATTCAAAGTGATCATTGATATAGTTGGATTAATATCTACCATGTTTGTTACTGTTTCCTACTTGTTGCCTTTGTTCTTTGTTCCTATTTGTCTTCCACTTTTTGTGTGCCTTTTATCATTTTAATTGAGCATTTTATAGGATTCCATTTTCTATCCTTTCTTAGCATATTGTTTATGCTTCAGTTTTTACATTTTTTAGTGGTTTCCCTAGAGTTTTCAATATACATTTACAGATAACCTAAGTCCACATTCAAATAATACTATACCTTGTTACAGATAGTGAATAACAAAATAATCCTAATTTCTCTTTTCCATCCCTTGCATCCTTGCTGCCATATATTTCTTATTTATAAGCATGTATAAGTCACATACATATATATATATGCACATAAAATATATGTGATAGATAAGCATACATACATAGTCGGTAAACAGTTTGTATTTTTTACAAATGGTTATCTGTTAGATCAATTATGAATAACAAAATAAAAGGTTTAATTTTACCCTCACTTATTCCTTTTTTGGGTGCTCTTTCTTACTTTATATAGATCCAAGTTTCTGACCTATATTATTTTCCTTCTCTCTGAAGAACTTCTTTTAACATTCTTGCAATGTAGGTCTTCTGGCAACAAATTCTTTCAATTTTTGTTTGAGAAAGTCTTTATTTCTCTTTTACTTTTGAAGAATAAGTTTATAGGGTACTGAATTCTAGGTTGTTGGTCTTTTTCTCTCAACTTTAAATATTTCACTCCATTCTCTTCTTACTTTCATGGTTCATGGTGTCTGGGAAGTTCGATGTCATTCTTATTTTTGTTCCTCTACAGGTAAGGTGTTCTTTCCCTCTGGTTTCTTTCAGAATTTTTTCTTTATCTGTGATTTTCTGTAGTTTGAAAATGATATACATAGGTGTGTTTTGGTTTTTGGCTTTTTGCATTTATCCTCCTTGATGTTCTCTGAACTTCCTGGATCTGTGATTTAGTGTCTGACATTATTTGGGGGAAATTCTCTATCATTTATTGTTTCAAATATTTCTTGTTTCTTTTTCTTTCTTCTCCTCCTGTTATTCCTATCATGTGTAATTTATACCTTTTATAGTTGTCCCACATTTCTTGGATATTCTGTTCTTTTTTTTCAGTCTTTGTTCTCTTTGCCTTTTCATTTTCCAGGATTCTATTGATATATCCTCAAGCTCAGAGATTCTTTCCTCAGCATTGTTCAATCTACTAATGAGCCTATCAAAGGCATTCTTTATTTCTGTTACAGTACTTTTGATCTCTAGAATTTCTTTTAGAGTCTTTCTTGAAATTCCCATCTCTCTACTTACACTGCCCATCAGTTCTTGCATGCTATCTATTTTATCCATTAGAGCCCTTGGCATATTAATTATAGTTGTGTATGGTCAGGCCACTCAAGATGGCTGTTCTCTTGTTCTATATACATCCCCTGCTCGACCAGTACCTGCTTCACCTACACCCATGACTGACCTTCGTATGTGCTTGCCCCAGGCCCCAGCTAATGATTGTTCTTATCAAAGAGGCGGTGAGGGGCTTGCCCCTCTACTGGTTTCCTTGGTAACTAATGAGCCCACCTGACATCAATTCCCCTGTAAACTGGTAATCTCTCCTTCCCCCAGGAGCAAAGCCTGCCGCCATGTCCTGCCCGCTATCCGTGCACACAGTGGGGTGTCCCTCCAGGACCTTGCTTCAGACGTATAGGCTGAACGTGTAGGCTCCCCCATCCATTAAACCATTGACATCTCTGCTGCTGACTCCAGGCTCTTTCTTCGGTCTTAAATCTGGGCAGGTGCAGGCCTTGTAGGCCTCTGGTGTGCAGCCCAACAAGTTGTTTCAGATTCCCTGTCTGATAATTCCGATACTCTTCAAACTGTTTTTGTTTTTTGGTATGCCTTGTAATTTTTTTCTTGATAACCAGATATACCCAGTAAAAGGAACAGCTATAAATAGGCCTTTAGTAATGTGCTGTTGGGGGAGGGAGAAGTGTTCTATAGTCCTGTGATAGGGGCTCAGCCTTTTCGTGAGCTATGCCTCTGGACCATGAACTTCACAAGTGTTTCTCAGTTTTTTCTCTCTCCTTGGGTGGGACCAGATGGCTAGTATTGGCTGGAGTTGCTTTTGTTCTTTCTGTCACGTGGAAGGCTAAAGCTGGCTTAAATTAGGTATTTCCCTTCCCCCAGGTCAATTAGGCTCTGATAATACCCCAGCAGGTTAGGCTCCAGTTAATTAGTTTCCCCTGAGGGCAGGCTTTATTAAGGAGGCCTGCGTGCTCTAGTGTATTTCAAAATGGTTCCTTTCCCCTTCTCCTTGCCGGATCAGGAGAGAAGTTTTTTCCAACGTGGAAACTTGGTCACGCTCCTGGAGGTAAGTCTTATAATACTGTGCACCCCCCTCGCCATGACGGGGTGACCCTGGAGATTTTAACTGTCAGAGTTGCCCATGCTGAGCCTCCAGCAATTTGTCGGTTAAAGTTCAGGTTTTCCTACGCTCGCGCTCATTCCTGTGGTGGCGTCTGCTCTTGAGTCTCTGCTCTGCTACGTCCTTACTCCATGTAGTCTCCTGTCTGTATCTGCAATCTTGGGAGCATCCGTTTGCCCTGTGTCCTCCCCTCTCTTAAGAACCCAAGAAGAGTCATTGACTCTTCAGTCTGTTCCCCTCTTCCCTTATTAGGATGGAGTGGCAACTTCTAAGTGCCTTACATGAAAACATGGAAAATTAGTATGTTATTTTTAAAAGTAATTCTGAAACAAGAAATTTAAAAACTATTGAAGTTTAAAATATATTAGAAGTGAATCACATTATAACTGATATCATTGTGTAAGGATATATTATTTTTTAATCTATACAATAATTTTCCTTAAAAATTGTGAAAATCGTATTACTTCGTGAAACATCTACATTGAGGCATTTTTTGGCTTCCTACATGCTGCCACTTACATCTAAGATTTTAATCTCTTAATCAGGAATAATATATTTGAGTCAGTGATAATAGATTTAAAAGTCTTTCAGACTTTAATTTCATTTGCCTGACACCAAATTCTTATTCCATTAATAAATTCATTCAAGACTATTCTTCTCATTTCCCATCGCTTATGACCTGAAATTTCTTTATTTTTAGCCTACTATTTGAAAAATTAACAGATGATATGTTTCTAACATAAAAACTGGATCTTCTTTCTTTTTTCCCCTTTCTTTATGTTTAACTAAGACCTACCCAGAATGAGAATGTTCTTGGCAAGTAAGCTATGTTTAGCAGCATGCCTGACATTCCCTGTCATTGCTTTGCCTATGTCAAGTTCTTAAGCATTTCTCAAACCATTGCATAGTCTACCCCCATACAAGTTACTGTGTGGAGAAGAGCAGTTAGACACTGAATGTAAGTTGCCATCTGTCTGTGCCCCGAAACCATGATGAACAAGATCATGAACTGTGGAGGAAACTGGTTGAGTTTGAATCCTAGCTCCACTACTCATGATCACACTCAGCTGTGTTACCTTGAGCTAATTATTTAACTTCTCTGCGCCTGGATTTCTCATCTCTGTAATGAAGATAATAACAATCCTTACTTTATAAGGTTGTTGTGAGGATTAAATGAGTTAAAATAAGTCAAACACTTAGGTATCACCTGGTACATAGTAAGCATGATGTGTTCATTTTTATCTTTATCATGGTAACAACTACCAAAATATAACTTACTCTTCCAAAATTTAAGAGCATACATGAAATAATGTGTTTACTAGAAATGTCATGTATTAATTTGAAAATTATTTTAGAGGCTCGAAACACAGAGTTTGTAACTAGAATATAATTTAGTCAGCTAACCATGCAGTTTGGATTGCCCAGGGCAATCTCGGTGTATGTTTGTTGTCCTGGAACACTTTTTTAAAATTGAAATATAATTGGCATATAGCATTGTGTGAGTTTAAAGTGTACAACATGTTGATTTGCTACATTGTATATTGCAATATGATTATCACCATAGTGTTAGCAAACACCTCTGTCATGTCACATAATTATAATTTATTATGGTGAGAACAACTAAGATCTAGTCTCTTGGCAGTTTTGAAGTTTATAATCCAGTATTGTTGACTCTATAAACACTATGCTCTGTGTGTCCAGAACTTACCTATGAGTTGCAAGTTTGTCCCCTTAAACAAAATCTCCCCAATTCTGATTGACATATATACACTAATATGTATAAAATGGATAACTAATAAGAATCTGCTGTATTAAAAAAAAACAGCTCCCCAATTCCCTCCTCCCACCCCCAGCCCCTGGAAACCACTATTCTAGTCTATGTTTTCATGAGTTTGGCTTTTTTAGATTCCACGTGTAAGTGATATCATACAGTATTTGTCTTTCTCTGTCTGACTTATCTCAGCATAATGCCCATAAGGTCCATTTGTGTTGTCACAAATGGCAGGATTTCTTTCTTGTGGCTGAATAATATTCCATTATATATATGCTACATCTTCTTTATGCATTTATCTCTTGATGGACACTTAAGTGTTTCAGTATCTTGGCTATTGTGAATAATAGCCAAGTGAATATGTAGTGAATATGCTGCAGTAAACACAGAAGTGCAGATATCTTTTTGATATCCTGTTTTCATTTCCTTTGGATACATATCAAGTAGTGGAGTTGCTGGATCATATGGTTGTTCTATTCTGAATTTTTTGAGGAGCCTCAATAATGTTTTCCATAATAGCTACACCAATTTACATTCTACCAACAGTGCCCAAGGTTTCCCTTTTTCCCTCATCCTCAAAACCACTTATCTCTTGTCTTCCTGATGATAGCCATTCTAACAGGTGTGAGGTGATATCTCATTGTGGTTTTGATTTGCATTCCCCTTAATGATCAGTGATGTTGAGCATCTTTTCATATACTTGGTTAGCTATTTAGATTCTTCTTTGGAAAAATGTCTATTCAGTTCCTCTGTGTCCTGGCATAATTTAAACAGCTTCCCTTTCACTCTCAAAAGTAATTCATTTTGAATGGTAAATGTTATGAATACTCGTTAAACAAGAGGACAGAACTATGTCACTTGGAAAGACATGGTTAAGTTTAGAACTTAAACCTATTTTTTAAATTAATGTTACCTGATAAGTTGAAATAAAATGTTTCCTTTAGGCTTAAAAAACTCCTATTGGCAATTAGTAATTCATTCATTAGTTCATTTAAAAAATATTATGTAGTGCCTATTTTCAGGATACAGCTTTGAACAAGACAGAAAACTCCTTGCCCAAGGAGTTTACTTTTTTGTGAAGAACGTAGATAATTAATAAGTAAACAAGTATGTATCTAGAATAATGACACAGAGTAGGCATGAATAAATACTTTTAAATTCTTTTTTAAATAAATGAGATAAGATTGATTCTGATAAATGTTCAGAAGAAAATGAAATTATAGGAGAGAGTATCTGGATGTTATGCAAAGAGCAGGACTGTCCAAAACTAGCCTGGGTGTTCATTCTGGATTGCCTGAATGTGGACAAGATAGCTGGGACAAGCCCCTTCTTCCAACGGAGGATAGGACTCTGAGCTCAACTTAACAAGAAATCAGTCTTCTCCACCTGAGCCCCCGGGTCTTCATCTGCTGTCACCTGAAGTTCATAGACAATTCCCATTTTTATAACACTGGCCCTTCAAATCGATACTCTCTTGTGTCTAGACAGCTTGATGTCCTTCATTAATAAGGTTGCTCTAATGCTGACTTATTAGAAGAGAGAGAACTGAGGGGACAAGTTTTCTCCACTGTAATATAGACCCAAATTACATATTCAGCATTACTCCTTGGCCCAGTATGTCTCTCGTGGTGGTGAAAGAACCAGGTGTGTCCTTGCCTCATCTCTTGATGATGCTGACCCTAAAACTTCTGTAGTTTACTTGAAAAGTAATGAGAAATCATTGAAGAGTTAAAAGTCAGGGAATAACATGGTCTGACTTGATTTAAGTAGATTATTCTGATGGCTATGTAGATAGATAATGGTTTTAAGAGGAACAAGAATGAATACAGGAAGGTCAGTTAGGAAGTTACTGCTATTGTGTAAAAGAGATGGTGTGGCTTGGAAAAGGATGATGACGGCAGAAATCGGAAGAAATGCAACAATTTGACATATATCTGGCAAGACTTGTAGAAGAATAATATGTCAGAGGTGTAAGGAGGGGAAGAGTCAAAACTAACATATGGGTGTTGTTGTTTGTTGGTTTTTTGGTTTTGTTCTTTGAGCCAGTGGATGGTGGTTTGGACACCTAGTTCCCTTCCCAGGAGATCTCAGTGGTATGCAGGTCTGTGGGGGGAATACTGACTCAGAGTGGCCACTCTACCGTATTCTGCGTCACCATTCAGCAGTAGTAATTATCCCACAAAAACATACATGAAAATCTTTCTTTGTAGTATTGGCATCAAGGAAATTGATTTACTTTAGAGAATTTGAACATGGATAGTGGGAATATTCAAACCTAGTCCCTCAGACCAGGATCACACAGTGCCTACCTGGTCACTAGGATTCACCTTTTCAACAGGGGCCGTGAGAGGGGGACTTCCAAAGAAGGGACGTGGGTTTTGGTCAGGGTTTCTATTTATTTCAATATTCCTTTTGTCCTTACTTATTTAATTTTAGCTTTTTTAGTTAAATTTCCACAACACTAAACCTAATTTTTAATAATCTTTTGCTCTTTAAGTTCTTAGCTATTTAACCTACAACCTTCTTTTCATAAGCAATCTAAAGTGACTCAGCTAAGGAGAAAGTTTGGTTCTGAACGGGAGAGACATTTGGGTCTCAACTTTTTGACAGTTTACCTCATTTAAAGCAAACAACTATAGAGTTGACCCTTGATCAATGCAGGGGTTAGGGACACTGATCCTTTGAACAATTGAAAAACCACATATGACTTTACAGTCGGCCCTCCGTATCTGCGGTTTAGCATCTGCAGATTCAACCAGCTGTGATTGTGTAGTACTGTGGTATGTATTCCTTGGGAAAAAATCCACATATAAGTGGCTGGGCACAGTTCAAACCTGTGTTGTTCAAGGGTCAACTGTATTTATATATATAAAATTTCCTAAATATAATTTAGCATGACAATTATTTGGATTAAAGATTATATTGTTAAAAATATAGGTACTAGTAAGCAAAATAATTTTACAACTTTAAAATATGCAATATTGACAAAACATGTTGAAGTACCCTGGTATGGGAATTAACATGGTTAATGAAACTCTATAGATAATGTTTCCCCAAGTGTGTCTCTACATTGCACCAAATTTGGTAGTATTAAATGTAATATTTCACCTATCATTTTTTAAGCTTCTTCAGGGATAAGAAAAAAATACAGCAAATTTTCTTTTCAGGAGTAAAGGACCAATATTGCGTTGTTATTGCAACCAAAGCTGCAAAACATTTAAGAGAAGGGTGGTTCTTCAAAAGTTACTCTAACTTGGTAATCATTGATGCACAATGCCATTTGTTTAAAATGCACTCATTGTTACATGATTATAATTGTCCCCAGAATGTTCCAAAGGATTTCTAGAAGAACGTAGTAAGGTAGATAGCTAGTGGGAAGCAGCCGCATGGCACAGGGCTATTGGCTCGGTGCTTTGTGACAGCCTGGAGGGGTGGGATAGGGAGGGTGGGAGGGAGGGAGACGCAAGAGGGAAGACATATGGGAACATATGTATATGTATAACTGATTCACTTTGTTATAAAGCAGAAACTAACACACCATTGTAAAGCAATTATACCCCAATAAAGATGTTAAAAAAAAAAAATTAACAGGCCAACTATTTATTGCTATTAAGAAAATTATTTCCAGCATTGCACTGGATCTAGTATATTTAAATTTATTTTCCAGTAATTTATGCATATCTAGAAACTTATATTGACAAAAATATGCATCTCATATAGCTAGGCCGGAATCTATAAATTATTTATCACCTATACTTATACCTATTAAGTGGGATCTTAGTGGAGGGGTGGATATCAATATTTTAGGTGACTCTTTCTCTGACTACTTGGAATCACAAACATATGATATAATTTTAATGCATAAAATTTAATGATTAATGCACTATATGTGTACTGTGTATTAATATTTGTCAATAGGTTGTCCCATTTCTATTTCTAGTCATAATCCTTATATTTGTATTATTTCTTTAATATATGTGAAACGTTTACTAACTACAAAATAGTGAATATCGCCACATTAGAAACTCAATAGAAATATTTACACTTATCAGTGATTTTAGTAGCAAAATATAACTGAAACATCCCAAAGACTAATGTAGTTAAGTAGTTCTCAGCTATGTGCATGAGTCTTTTCTAAGCACAAATGTCAGGTCTACATTCCTGTATATTCTGATTCAGTAGGCTTGAGGTGGGTCTCTGATATCTATATTTTTAAAGTTTCATAGGTGACTCTGGGTGGCATCATCATTCAAGGTCCTTTGGACTAATGTATAAGAAAGGAAGCACCTTTTTAAGTATTATGAACATTGCTGAGCGTTCAGAACATTCTCAATATTGTACTAAACCTTTATTAGTTATAAACTCTAACAATTCCTCAAAATAAACCTGGAAAAGATTCTCTTGGACAATGTTTCCATTCATTAGGATTTGTCAATAACTTTTGGCTGGGAGAATGCTCTGGGATCAGTGGAGCAAACCAGTGGCCTGCCAGATGAGGCCTGCAGCATTGCTGTTCTGTCTTGCGCAGTGTATCTTAATTTGTTTTAACTGAGCTAAATGTTTTCAAATTGTAAGAGTTAAACTTTAACTATTCAGTTTCTAGCTTCTCCTGGAGAAGCAGAAGTTCTGGCAGTATGGGGCCAGCTTACCCTCAGACTAGACTATGCTGTCCTTACAGATACAGGTAGGCTCTGCAAGTTGCCTCGGCCCCCGCCTCTCAAGCTGTGTGTGGGGGAGAACTTGCATACGTCCCTCTCTGCCAGGGCAAGCTTTATGGGTGTGCGGCCCATGCAGTTGCACTGGGCTTTGCAAATTATGTAGCTGGACTTTCCCTTGGCCAGATCCATGACCTACCCACCTCCTGTGGGTGTGAGGTCAGCATACCGGCACCAGCCATGTCTTTTCTTACTAACGAACTGCTCTACCACTTTTAGGATTCAGCTCAAGCATTTTCCTCCAAGAAGCCTTATCAGAACTACCACACTAATTTGAGTGCCCCTCTTCTGGACTCCCAAAGCACCCTATTTATTTCTGAAATGTAATACAACAGTATATTGAAAATATTTGTGTATTTCTCCCACAAAAATCAAGGGGGTGGGGGTGTTCAATGTGTGAACTATGAGTAGGCAGCAAAAAGGTTGGTAACAGTGGTGTGGAGCGCTGGTATGAAAATCCACATATAACTTTACAGTCGGCCCTTCATATCTGTGGTTTGGCATCTTGCAGATTCAACCAGCTGTGATTGTGTAGTACTGTAGTATGTATTCCTTGGAAAAAAATCCACATATAAGTGGTTGGGCACCATTCAAACCTGTGTTGTTCAAGGGTCAACTGTATTTATGACTAGAAAAATTGTAACATGAAGCTTATTTTTTGTTTTGTTTTGTTTGCAAAGAAATGGGGAAAAAAAGGAATGAGGCAAAAAAGAAAGGGAAAAGCAGATGTTCACCTGAAGTGGTAAATATTTAAATAGAGCCAGCTTTCATTTTTAGAGCTCTCTATCCAGGTGACATCCACTGAGACACTTTAAGGGATAAATTAATACTTTGGAGAGGATGGTCTTTTTTTTTTCAACCCTTCCCAGTTTATCAACCTGGAACCTGCAGGAATCACCTGAGGGTGGTCAATACTCAACAACAATGTCAATTTCACAGATTCCTCCCTGGAATCTGACAGACTAGATGCACACAGTTTGGAGTACTTCACTGTTAGATAGAGTATATATATAGTCAGTTTACTTTACAAAGAGATGCTCCAGTTATATCTGCCTGCTATTTTTAAACTCTGTAAGATAAAAAAGCAAGCCAAAATTTTGAACCTTAAGTTTTAACCTGTATTTTTCTTTTTTTAAAAAAAATGCATACGCAATAGAAATATAGAAAACACAGAAAATTAAATGTTTATTCATTATTATATTCTGCTTTTATAAAACCTATTTGTATTTTTGTTTGTTTTTCCAGGCTTAATGACAGAAGTTTTAAGACAGTTGTCCCTTGCCAGTACATATTCTTCTATATCAGCAACTTAAGATTCATAAAGTTGCATCTTTTTTTAATGTAAAATGATTTACTTAACCATTCCTCTACTTCAGAGCATTAGGCTGCTATAAATTCATCATAAATGTAACGAACCCTGCGATATGCATCCTTCTCTCTGTAATCTTTATGTGTGCCTCTGAATATTTTGGGGGGATAGCTTCAAAGGACTATATGTTTCTTTAGGGCTTGATTCAATCTTCTCCATTGTCCTTTAGAAAAGTGGTATCAATTTATACTCCACAGTGAATGAGAGGGCTTATATCTACATAATCAAACCAGCGCTGAAGAAGGACATTCTTTTTCTTTAACACCAAACATATGCCTTTTTTTGTATAAAATAATAACTTTCATGGTTTCCATTTAAATTTTAGTAATTACTGATTTCACTTAATTACTAATTACTTGTGTTCTTTTTTGAATTTCCTATTTGTACTCTTCATTTTCTATTGTGTTTTTTTATTATTTTGGTTATTGGTCTAATTTTTTTACTCTTTGAGTTTATCTTGGCAAATTATATATTTTCTAAGAAAACAAAAATTTTACTGAGATTTTCCAATTTTATGCACGATGTTCACTTTTTTAATTTAAAAATTATCTTCCAAGTCTGTGGTTTTATTTCCCATCTCATTTCTGATTTAGTGTCTTTGCCTAATTTAGTATATATTTAGTGTAGAATGCTTTTTGTTTCAAGTGACAGAAAATCCCAGCTCAAATTGACTTAAGCCAAAGTGTCAATTCACTGATTTTCATTGCTAAAAGTTCAGTTAGATCTCACTTCAGGCATTACTGAATACTGGGGCTCAAAATATGTTACCAGAAAAAAAGTGTTTTGTCCTTTTGTATCGACTGCCTCTGTTTTGACTAGACTCAAATAGGCTTTCTTATGCGACAATATGGAAGCCAGTATCTCCCAGGAACAGATATGTCCAGCTTCAAGTAAAGCATACAACAGCAGGAGCTTTTGCTCCAGCAAATATCCTGAGTGCTTCTCTCAGGACTAACATCAGTCATGTGGCTGTATAATATCCAGGTTACTATAGGCAACACTGACTGGCTTGGATCTAAGTTACCTGCTCCTTCTTTAGGGTTGAGTAGTAGCTGTTGAACTGGTGGTGGGGAAAGGTATCTCATTAAGTGAAAATCAGGGCTAATGTCATGAAGAGGTGTTGAGGTAAATTACAAATAGTATAGTATGGTCCCGCTCTGTGTTTACTTCTTGATAACGTGGATTTATGGTTTGTCTATATTATTGGTTTTTCAGAGAATAAGTGCTTGTGTTTACTTGAAAAACTTACCGTTTTCTAAAACATAAATTTCTACCTTTAAACAATCTTTTTCACCTGCTTTCTTTAGTTTTAATTTGTTAGTGTCTAACTTCTTGACTTGAATGCTATAAATCTCTTATTTACGTATGTATTAATTTTTGAGTTAAGTTAAAACCAATTGGGCAAAAGCATCCAAAATTGATGAAAAGTAGCTTTACAGAATGAATTCAGTCCTACATAAATCTGAGCATCTTATTGACTCCAACTCAGCTTCTCATGGCTGAACAATTTTCAGTTGTCCTATGGCACAATACTACCAATGGAAAGAGGTATCATTATATTCAAGTAGAAGAATGTCAGTTCCCTATGAAACATGCATAGGAAAGTGGCATACTGAGGGAGTCATTTTGGAACCACTCTAAAGGTAATACGATTTATAATCACAAATTGAGGGTCTTTTGACACGGCATGAACAGGTTACAAAGTGAGACTAATGGGTGTAATAAGCATATATAAAGTTTCTTCACTGAAATAAGGACAGACCACCATGAGTCTAATGCAGGTTATTTATGTAGACATACATTAAGCTCTTTAACATCCAGTTTATAAGCTAGCGTTCGACACCTCTCTATCTGCACCTGTGTTTGTGATGACACTTCTCTAACTTATATGTGCTAACTGCTCTCTTGCTACTCCTTAGAAAATAATAAATTGTTCAATATTAAGAGTAGCCACCCTTGGCTAGAGTGAGGCACAGTGGAGTGGAGTTGTTCATAATTCTTTTACTGAGGCATTTAATTTAACAACAACGATGCCCTTTGTGTCCAAGACAACCTATTTTTTCATGGGAATAACAGCACAAAAGGTCTTACAGGCATATGCTTTCTAAAGAACCCTGACATCCTTCTCACTGAATATTTTTGAGCATTTTCTTTAAGTTATGCTCCCAAACATCACCAGATCTTGCTGTATTTTTGTACCCCCCCAAGCCTATATAATCACATTTCAATCTTCTGAATAAAATCATTGTAATCTTATAGCAATGTTCCATTAGATATTACAGTCAAGAAGTAAGCCACTTGGGGCACAGCTGGCATTGCCTGTGAGTAAATGAGGAAGACCCAAGATGAAAAACCTTTCATTTCCCAATGCAGCCTGACTAAAGCACAACCAAGGTTAATTTACAAAGCAGCATGATAGTTGACCCTGGTGTTGCTTCAACACATTAATCTTGTGTCTAAGTGGCAGGCTGTGGAAGACCTTACCTCACCCACCTTATGAAACACTCTACATAAAACAAACACAGGGTGAAATGTATAAATTACATTCAGATAAAACTTTCTGCGGAGTGTAATGGTTATGAACACAGCTGGTAGAGCCAAATTTCTTTGCTATGTTCAAGTCCTGCTTCTGCCCTAAGTAGCTCTGTGACCTTGGGTGGTTGCTTTATCTCTCTCTGTCTCAGTTTCCACATCTGTAAAATTGGAATAATAATAGAACTTACTCCATAAGCTTCTTAATATTGGATGAGTTAATATATCTACAGTCTGTGTAACAGTGTCTGCCCTAGAGAAAGTACTGCTCTTTTGCATTTCTTTTTTTAGTGAGGCTGCCCACGCATATCCTCTACCTTTGTCTAATGTTTGGGGCCCCTATACAGTTATTATATATAATGTCTGGATATTATATATAATGTTTAAATATATTTAAAGCAGTGGAGCCTGTGGACTTGAAAGGGCGTTCACACGCTGAATCACAAAGCAAATAGGTGTTAGGATTTCTGTGACTTGGGCTGCTCCTCAGTCTGTGGAGGAAGGTGACAGAGGTGAGAGCATCAGGAATTTGGTGCCTGATTCCCCAAGTAGTTCAGATCTTTTCTGGCCAGAGAAAGTGACCCACAGAAAACAACAGGCAAGAGTAATGAGAATACAGTAACTCCTGAGGCACTTCCTGCTCCAAGTCAGAAGGCTACACTTGCTCTGTGGGACTCTCAGAACAATTACTGTGAAGTTCGGTCCTCTCCTGATTTCTCAGACCTCAGACCCCAGAACCCTGCTGCGTTATTCTCTCAGCACCCGTCCCTGACCCTGCTATCTGGCTTCAGGGTAGCAGAACCAATCAGCCTAAGCTTACTGTTTTCTTGCCCATAATGTTTGGCAGTGTTTCCACTGTGTAGCCCTCATAAGGCATGTAGCATAATCACAGACATGAAATTCTTCAGGCAAAACCCTGAGAGCAGGGAGGCTGTTAGTCTTCCAAAAAAACAGAGAGAACGCATCAGAGAACACACCTGCTCTCTCTGCCAAAAGTAATTGGCTGTAAAAAGCCTTTTTAAAATCCTAGTTCAGGCTTAGCTTTCAGGTTAGAAGCAGAGCAGAAGCCAAAGGGTTAAGATCTTAGCCCAGTGCCAGACAGGTGACAAGTCTTCTATAAATGCTAGTTGTAATTTGATGATGATGATGATGACGATGATGACTAAAGAGACAGAGTAGCCATTTACAAGGACATAAAAAAATAACCAGAGAATTTTTCAAGGGCATTAGAGAAATCAAATCTCCTTAAGAATAGCATTAAAAAAGTTTGTACTTAAAGGGGAGGGGACTACTAGAGCAAAATTACATAAATTTTCTTGGATAAACAGTATCACTGTTTCAGCCTTTCCTTAGACTTTCAGATGCATCTGCATCTTCATCCTCCATAATCTGCTTGCTCCTTGACTTGTGGAATTCTTCCAGATGGCAGCCAACTCATGCTTCCAGACTCATTTAGCTTGGAATCTTGGCTGACACTTCTTGTCTTATTCCATTTGGACTTGGTAACAAGGATCCAGATTGTCTACTTCATGAACAGCTTATAAAGCACAACACTTCCTAACACTAGAAACTGCCCTCAGTATTGCCTCTCTCAGCCCTAAGTGGGTCCTTAGAATTCCCACCATAAGAGATCTGACAAAGATGGCCCCAGGAAGGGAAAGTGACATCTCAGCACTGTCAGTGTGGACAAACACCCAAGGATTACCAATATCTGGACAATTTATAAGGTTGAGAAAGCCATTTTTGCTCAGAGACTGTGCTTCAGGAACAAGGGACTCAGTTTTCCTCAATCCCCAGTCAAGAATTGGATATTTGCATTAGAGCCTTATTGTACAGTATGGACAGTTGTTTATTTTGAGTTCAATCATCCTAATCTAATTTTTTGTTACGTTTAAAGAGTCTGAAAGTGTAGATTATAACTATTTTATCAAAACATGGGTGTATAAAGTGGGGGAAACAATAAGCAGAATCTCTTAATGCTACCACATAAGAATTTTCAGTCTATGAGATGCTACGCATTAAATATGAAGACCTTCAGGAATCTATTGTTTTCCTCTACTGATGTGGTCTACCTTGTTAATTTTTACAAAATTGAGACCAGGATCATCTAAAAAGTGAGAATCATGACTTCTATTTTTACTATAATGCTCATCCCCACCCTAAGTTTTTCTCATATCATAAATTATTTCCTTCACAGTTTTTATGGTAACTTGTAATTACTTTTTTAACATATTCATTGTATCTCATGCTTTGTAAAGTTGATTAAAGCAGAGACTTGTTTTCTTGTTCAATGTTAAATTTTCAGCTTCAAATACAGAGCTGAGTACATAAGTGCTATGTTAACATTAAATTAACCTGGTCCAATTCCTTCATGTTGCATTTATAGAGGAGGAAGTGAGATTTAGTGGAATTATTTGATATATTAGATATCTTTTGTTCAATGGCAAAATCCAGAATTGAGCACTAGTCTCCTGGCTCTTAGGAGGTATTATTTTACCTTCTACAACAAGTTATCTCTCTTAATATGTTGTTTTTAATGTGGTTCTCAGCCCTGAGTACACATTAGAGTCACCAGGGGAGTTTTATAAAACCCGAAGGCTCAGACCACACTCCTCAATTACTCAGAGTCAGTATGTTTGAAGTTCTCTGGAAGATTCCAAAGTGCATTAAGATTGAGAACCTGTGTGTGTGTGTGCGTACCTGCAGGTGCAAAAGGGCCGAGCCAGAGTTTAGATTTCATTCAGGAACCAATCAAGAAGTGAAGCCACGTTGTGTTTTTTTTTTTTTTTTTTTAATTTTATTTGAAGCATAGTTGGGTATAATATTATATAAGTTACAGGTATTACAATATAGTGATTCACAATTGTTAAAGGTTATACTCCATTTATAGTTATAAAACATTTGCTATATTCCCGGTGTTGTACAATATATTCTTACAGCTTATTTTATACCTAATACTTTGTACCTCTTTTGAGAAGGCTGATCTAGCAGCTGCATAAGATAGCTTGGGGTAGATGTCAAATGACAGCAAAGCAACCTATTGCTAATGCAGTAAGAACCACCTGAACTGAGGTGTTAACAGTTGAAATACAATAGAGGAAATAGGGAATGTATGTGAGACACATTGTGGAGACAGATCTATGAGATTTGGCAATTGATTGAAATTTCTCTCCCCTGTAGCATTCACATTCAGAGAGCCTTGACAATTGTGCCTAGCCTGATTCCAGAAGTAATTTGTTACCCACATGTGGTAAATTAATACTTTGAGTGACAGTATACCAATTTGCAAATTACTTCTTTCAGGACATTAATGACTGAAGAGCATAATCACCATGGCATTATTTTTATTGGCATTAGCATTAATAAATATTTCATGAGCAACCAAAAATTACAGTGCCTATATTTTGAAGAATAGGTATTCCTCCAAAACATGGAATACAAACCTCAGGCTATCACCAGTGCCGAAAATTCTATAAATATTTATAAACAAAATAACAATTCATTTGAGTAGAAAATTAATTGAGATGACTTGCAATTATGCTTAATGTTAAGTAGTTTTGTTTATGTCATTATAAATTGGAGGGCTTGAAGAACTGAGCAGCATGAATTCCAGCAACAATTTAACTGTAACACTGGGAGAGTTTCATAAAGTCTCTAGATTTCAGTTGCCTTATCTGTAAACTGAAGAAAATAATATTTGTCTATCTGATAGCAACAATTTGAGCCAGACTTTTCCTACTTACTTTAGGTCTGCAAGGTAAAAAATATATGAATGGAAAGTGAAATAGTATGGAAAAAGCACTGGATGAGGAATTCAGTGTTTTGAAATTCAGTCTATTTCAAACGATGCAAGAATTAGACAAATAATTTTTTAGTTTTCTTTTGCATTCTAAAGTTCAAAATTCAATATGGAGTTGACACTTTCAGGAGGATGGGTGTAACAAGATATCAAGGAAAAGTAGCAGATTGAATTTCTAGAAAGATGAGGAGACGGTGGCCTGGATCCAAGAAGAAAAGATGAGTCAGAATTGTTCTTGAGCCTTTCTTCATCCACTGATGTTGTGAAAGTGCCTGAAAACATGATACCAATTCAAAACCTTTCTAAAATATTAAAAAAAAATTTTCATTTTTATTTTGTTGCCATTTTCAAATTTAGGGAGGCAGGCTTTTGTTTTATAGAAAAATTGAAGAGAATTTGCAGGAGAAGTCTTCTGCTCTATACAAATGCCAGGGATGAAATAAAGAAGGCACTTTATTTTGTGGCATTTATGCAGATTCCTTTTCACCATGCCTATGTAGGCATGTCAGTAAAATAAATTCATGATTTAGTAGGATTGGGTTGATGAAGTGCAGCAATAAATACTGCCAGGTAGAGGAATAATTCAGTCTTTTATTTTAAGCCACTCAAAAGCTTAAACACCAGAGGGAAATAGTCACAGCATCAGCAAACCCTTAGAAAATGCTTTCACACCATTGGGAAAGGCTCTGCCAGATTTTTCAAGAAATTATGAAGTGAACCAGACAAAATAAGCCAAGTCATCAAACATTAACGAGACAGGTGGGAGTGGCTGGTAAGCACCATTTTCCTGACACATGTCATTTAGACAAGCAGGCCAGAGGATTATATAAAATGCAAATGCTAAAAAATTTAACATCGGGATGACTGCCTCAGTAAGGTTACTTTGAGAAAAACAAGGTTAAAAATAGAATTCTTAAGAACATGGTTCTGAGTTCTGGTAAAAATGGCCAAGTTACTTAACAGGAAAAGTAGAAAGAACAGAAGTTATTCAGTGTAGATGAAAGAAACAATTCAACAAATATTTATTGAACCTCTACTACGGGCCAGACTGTGCTCAGATCCTTCAGATGCCTTGGTGGGGCTTACATTTTGGAGAAAGAAAAACAGAAAATTAACATAGTAAATTAGACTTGTACATGAAAAGGGGATATGCAATAATACAAAGAGGAAATAAAGTATGGTTCTAAAGTTTCAGTTTTACTCAAAGAGGATACAGAGAGAAGAGTCAGGGTAAGATTCATTCAAACGTAAGCAAAGACTTAAAATCTTAGAGCATTAGCCAAGTGATAAGGGGAGAGATGTGTTCCAGGCAGAAGGAGTGGATAGAGCCAAAGTCGTAAGACATGAGTATGCATGGCACATTGTGGGACAGAAAGGAGCCTAATGGCTGGCAAAGCAAAAATGGGTGGAGACTGTAAGTAACCAATGAGGTCAGAGAGCAAGTAGGTGTGCATACACTGTGTAATCAAGTTGAGCCTAGAGGACATCTTGGAAAACACTTTGGCTTTCACTCTGGGTTTTAGGCAGAGGAGTGCCATGATTGGCTCAGAGGCTTTAGAACTTCCATGCTGAGAACAGACTGGGAGTGGGGCAAGGTAACCTGCTCGGAGGCTATGGCAGTATAGAAAGAAAAGAGCAGCATCACTTTCATAAAGATGTGCTCTGAGCTGCTCACCTGGGAAGGGAGAGAGTTGTGTGGTATGTTACCTATACCTACTTGATCCTACCGAAGACTCTCCTTCTAAGTGCATAAAGAACAGTGGGGATTTTGGAAGGGAGGAAAGGAATTGACCAAACCAGGAGATTTTACTGCTGTCTCTTTAAACATCTGCTTCAGAAAGTTCATCCATTTCTTAATTCAAGTGCTTTCTTCCTCCTCTGAATCCAATGCCATTTTGCTGGTTCTTACCTCTAAACTGAGCTATTATTCCTTGCCTCCAACCCTGCTAGTTTCCACCTGATCATGTGCCTATTTCCCCAAATCAGTGTTTCTAAACTTACCTTGTCGCCACACAACATAACTGTCTTAATCATGAGTCCACAAATGTGTCAGTTATTCTGGGTTAAAATTGGAAGCCACTCTGATTCCTATCTTTTGATCCCATACACCTCGGCAATCTTTGAAAGATGTTAATGATTCCTTCAGAGTATCTCTTGCTTCTCTTTCCTACATCCATCACCTAAAACAAAATACACCTCATCCCTGTATTATTGTAATGGTTTTCCAAGTGTTACCCCTTCCATCCTACTTGATCCTACCGAAGACTGTCATAAACACTATTTTCATTGACACGCAGAACACTTCAACGGTCGACAATGTATACACATGTCATCTAAAGAAGAAGAATCATTAAATGTACAAATATTGTTAGAGCAAAAGAAAAAGTCAATAGTTTTGGTTGTATGAAAATTAATATTATGGCATATCAAAAAACCTTTGAAAGACAGAAACCAGGAAAAGTAAAAGTTTTTAAAAATGAGATTCCATGTTTCCATAATCAAAAGTTGTTTTCAGTGATAACATTCATTGTTAATGGGTATTGGTGGGGAGGGGGGTCAAATGGGTCCAACCTTCCTATAAAGCAATCTGGTAATACCTACTGAGAGCTTTTTAAAAGTCCCACTGGCAGTACAATTAAAGTTCTATTAATTTTTTAAGGAGAATTTCAGGAAAAAATATGTTTATAAATATATTTTTCAAAGAATTAGTTACAAAGAATGTCTTTCATATCTATCCCATCTTCTCTATCTTTACTGCTTCTGTTTCATAAAGGTCTTTGTCTGGACTCCCAAGATGTTCTTCTAGACTCTAGTCTTGTTCCCTTCCAATGCATCTTCCATGCCTGCCACTAGAATGAGCTTCCTAAAACACTGGTCTCAATGGTACATTCTGCAATGATGGGAAAGTCCTATATCTGGACCGTCCAATATAGTAGCAACCAGACACACATGACTGGTCAGGTAAAATGTGGCTAGTGCAACAGAGGAAATGAATTTTTAATTGTATTTAATTCTAATTAAGTTGCGAGGTAGTCATATCATCTCCCATTTTACAGATGAAGAGAATGAGGCTTAGTTTAAGTCATTTATCCATTATTATATAACTGATAGTATGAGAGCAGGAGCAATGGATGAGATGTGTATAAGCAGCATGATTGGATCCTAAAAACTTGATCTGAGTGGAAAATATAAATAATCCAATGTGCAATAATTGGATAGTAAATAAGCACTTATAATTAAAAGCTATATGTGAAAAAAACCATTCAAGACACACTTAAAATATGTGCACACATACTACATATATGTATACTTATTTATATTTATATATTAAGATGATTGAGGCAGAGGGGAGTGGGGGCTGTGGATAAAAGAAATTGAATGAATGAATGAATGAATGAAAATGAATGGATGAATGAATGAGTGACTGAACAATAAATGAATCTAAAGAAGCCTCTTGTTTGAGCTAATTATAATATGTCTGGACCTGGAGAGAGAGGAGAAAGAACAGGAGAGAGAGAGAGACTGACACAGAGAGAGAGAATAAAACAATGTGTTAATTACAGCAAATTGTTTTCATTATGCTGAATATGTTAATAAGAGCAACTGTAATTGCCCTCAGAAGTTTTAAAATGTAAATCCATCATACTGTGTGCGTTACTAAATGGATGAGGTAGGAGCCAAAGTTGAGATTTCAGCAACATTCCTGTTATTACTTACAAATGCACTTATGTTTTGCTAGGGAACTGAGAAGAGTTAATTTTGTCAGTTTACCATTTGCTCATTTTATTTTCCAGTTGTCTTAGTTGTCCACCACATGTTTATTTTTAAGCATTGATTCTCTTAGAATGAAAATTTCTGAAGAGTTGTTAGCTATTTAATTCACTTGATGTATATCTTCATGTATTCATTCATCAAAATTATGTCTATATCTATTTCTGTCTCCTACTATGTGCCCAAAGCTATGCTGATCTCTTTAATGAATGTAAAATACTTATGATGATGATGAAGTATGAAGTACTCCCCAAAACTGATTTTATTTTTTTCTTTAACCATCAAAGCTTATCATGGTTAGTACTAAATTTAGTCCTAACATCTAGAACAATCAAATCTATGGTAGGATATGCAGATTGTTTTAATTTTATAATTCCAGCCAGTCATTCCAGAAAATGATATCAAAGAAAGATTAAACTGAAGCCCTGAATAGCAGAAAGTGATACTAGAAAGATCCTATGTGCAAGAAATTTGATTCCTATTAAATTATTCTTCAAGATGTTTGTCAACATTTTGCTTCCCTTTGCGTTCATCTGTGTATACGTTTCTCACCAAAATGACTGGCAGAAGAAAAATATTTTAAAAGTAATGCTTAGTCCAAAAAACCTAATATTCTTTTCCTTTGTTGTTGTTGACTGACTAAATCTGGTTCTAATACCAAGTGGAATTTCAAAACATGACCTGGGTCAAGACAGAAAGCAAAAGTCAACATATTGCCCAAGGTATTAAAACTATCAGAAGGAAGTTCTAGTATTTCCTTAAACACACACAATGCAAAATGAATCAAGATATGATGTCATGCTTTATTGAAATATTTATTTTCATAACAATTCGCACAGTTCTTCAAGGTCAAAATGACACTGGTCTTACTAGAAAATATGGGATTTGCGTTGCATAAATCATTCTCTACTGTTTAGAAAACAAACCATGAATTTTCATGAATTTGGGACACAACTCTAGGAACAAGATGGTATCAAACTTCAAAGATAAGTGACAGTATTTCTTTTCTAAAGGCTTTATTGGAAAAAGTTTAACTTTTGTGGTTATATCGGAAAAAAAAAATGCAAAGACCAGTACAGCCTATCCTTTTTTCTTTTAGAAGTTGTGGAGGCCTTTTTTTCAGCAGTGTGATTCCCTGACATCCCCCTACTCTGTCATTCTACTAAATTTCCTCTCACATCTTCTATACAGCCCCCTCCCACATACACAGGACAGAAGTGGAACAAGTGGAGAAGAAAATGATGAGAGTAATGCCGAGGGAAGACAGCAGTGTGTTTAACATCACAAGATCAGAGGGAGCCCGGAAGCAGAACCTAGAAAAATCCTTTCACAGCATGCAATATAGAACAAAAATCCCCAGAAAACTCAAATACTACTATTATCATGTTTCAAAACAAGAAAGCTAAGAAAGGTGACAAAAGGACCCAAGAAAGGATAGCACATACTTTCAGCCACCTGTGTGTCAGGTGGAAAGTTTTCATCAGAACGCTTTAATTCTTCCCTTTGATGTATAAGCCCAATCAAGACAATAATATGTCCTTGAACCAAAATGAATCCTCTATGATACACTATCACTCTCCGTGATAAACAAAGCTTTAAAAGACATAAACCAGCTCCGTAGCTGGCCTTCACTCACTCCAAGAAAGCTTTTGATTAAAATAAAAATGTATGTAGGAACAAAGTTGAATAAAGGCATACCAAAAGTTTTATTCCATTTGGGAGAAATAAACACAAAAATGAGACCTCTTCAATACCTCTGCAGAAGTAGGCAAATTGATCAAACCAAACAGTAAGATAAAAGGAGAAATAACAACTTCCCTTCAACTGCCTCAAGATTTTTATTTTTAGGAGAATTATCATCAAGGGTTGAACTGCCCCTAAGTAGTTCTTTTCTGTACTGTTGTTTAACGTGTTCAACAACAAATATGACCATCTGCTCATGGGCTTGGTTAAGGAAGCTGAAAAGTGAACTCAAGTTAAAGGAAGCTGTGACTTCTGACCTAATGGCAATCTATTTTGAGGAAGTCTCCTCAAAAGAAGAGATGAATAATGATGCAAATAAGTAAAAGAGACCAAAAGCAAGTGAGAAATGGAAGAACAGTGGGAAACAAAGGGAAGAAACGTAGGCTGTATTTCAGCATTAAGAGAAGAAATTCAAATGGTAGATATTTCTTCTGGCTCATAACTACAGGAAGCTACAATAGAAATGGATACCTTACTGCCTAGTAAAAATGGAAATATGGAAGAACTAGTTATTGGATAACACAACAAGAAGCAAGTATAATTATTGTAAATTTAATCACCTAAGAGAATATTCTGTTGGGTGTTGAGTGTAGCTTAAGACTTTCTAAAGACAACTCTCACAAAGGCAATTTCATGGGCATGATCACTAGAAGCTCAACTGTTTTTCAGACTTTGGAGCAGGTAAAAGAAATTCAAAATAGAGGATACTATTAGCAAACTCACCATTTAATTTCTCAAAGAATACTAGAGTACTTGAAGATGTCAGAGAATAGTGCCAAGCCATTCATTTCAAGTCCTCTGAAAGCACATTTTTAAAAACATGAACCATTTGGGGAAGAGAGAGGTTGGCTTTGGTTAAGTTTGGTTAAATTTAGTTAGTGTGTTTCAGGAGAAATAAAAAACTTAAAACTGTACGTTAACCAACATTTTTAAGCTACTACACAGAAGTTCTGCTGATGGGTTTGATGGTTTGCGGAACAAAAATGTTATAATCTCACTCCACTACAGAGAAGACATAAAATAGAATGTTTTATTTTTTTCATTTTAACTTTTAAATTTTTAATTGTTAAAAATTAAGGAAATATTAAAATGTTAAACATGTAAATAAGAAGATAAAATTTTAAGAATTCAAAATATTCTTTCTTGTAGTGAAATGAAAGTGAATGTAATGAACACAACAAACTACTCAAATTCTTCTACAATTCAGATTATTGGACCAATCTTTCAAATCATATGCAACCAGATAGTAACAATTCTTGACTTGTCTTAGTAATAGGGGGCTGATAAGACAAGAAAAAATAATATCAATATTCATTACCCAAACCTATTTAAACCAACGTTTTCCATGTTTCTTTTATCAAGTATATTTATTTTTTTATATCAGAACTGCAAATAATCAATGACATTTATAAATTTTCTAACAACTGGGACTGTTTTTGAAAGTTATATATATTTCACTGTTGACAAAGTGCTAAGTGCTTGAAGGAAGCATCAAAAACATCTATAATTATTAGTGTCCATAAGGAAATCATGTACCAATGAATTTAGGCAATCTTACTGTTTTATTCAAATAATTTTAATGATTCAGGATAAGTGATGTTCGGTTTTGCATAAAGAATACCAGATAAATGAATCATCAGATTAAAAATGATTTTTAAAATATCTGGCTTCTAAACATTGTTAGCATTTTTTTTTCCGGCATTAAAAACTAGAGATTTGGGAAATACAGATTACAAAAAGAAGAAGAAAAATCATTAAAAGTATCCTAATCTCACAAATTAGAGACAACCACTCTTAAGTATATTCTCCTGACAGAGGAGAAGTGTGAGCAAGATGGGAGTAGGGAGCAAGAGAGAGAATATTTTATGAAATTGAGGATTGACTATTAAAAATGAAAAAAAGCAGTGTATTCCTATATAAAGATAGTGATACTTTGCCTGTAAATATTTGTTGTAATAATCTTCCCACTTACACATTTTGCCTAATAATTGTATATGTGTTTTTGAGTCGTAGTCATTTCATTGTTTTGTGCATTCACATCAGTTGCTCTTTTTCTTAATGATTTCTCCATAGCTTTTAAGTCTAAGTCACTAAAGATTTACGTAAAAGGTATGACCTGTTCAGAGCTGTCTTTTGGAGCAACAATTCTCTAACATTTACTTCCAAAGAATGTGTATTTATGTTGATTATATCTGTCAATAGTTTCTAAGTTAGAAATTAAAATCAAGAAATTTAAAAAACCTGTATTTATTAATTCATCCAAAAATAGCAATAGTAAGCCTTCATACATTAACACATATAGCATGTTTTTGTGAAGTATTTTTCAAGAGAAAATTATTCAGGAAGAAAAATTTCATTGATTTACACGTTAGCAAATCTCTTTCATGCCTGACTTAATAGAAGAAAGCAAGAGTCTGATACCTGCTTTTGTATTCAGTCTGTTGCAATATGGTCTTTGGTTGAAATATAGGAAGAAAATCCAACCTCACATGAATATGTCAATGGAAAAAAGAGTATCTTATACTCTTTTATCTCTTTTATACTCTTGTATTTTATCTTATGCCTTTTCGTATAATCATGGGTATTCTTTTTTAATGCCTCACCAAAAAAAAAAAAAAGAAAATGACAAGTAGTAGTAATTTCTTAAAGATTAGTTGCAAAGAGAAATCTAAAGCCATATCAATAAACTTTTTGTACTGTCGCATTAAAATCCATTGACCTGTCTTACACTTTGAATGGTCTTTGACCCATACATGATTTTTAAACATCGTTCATTGGTCTTTGGAAAACTTAGCTCCCTGAGTTTATAAGATCTTCCAAATGTTGACACATTTCATTATAAAATATTTTAAAAATCACATTCATTGCTATCTTGGTTGATTTAATTTTAAATCCTTTTAAAAAAAGATTTTGCATATTGGATACAAGTTTTCAAAACTCTAATTTTCACTTGAAAGCTCAAACGTTGTTATTGGCAACAAATACCACCAGTTGTGTTTCTTGACGTGACAGATTTAGTTCATCAATTTTTAAGACACTGTCTGCCAGATACTCAAGTCTGGATAACAATAGTTTGTCTACTAGTAATTCTTTTGTGTAAAAAATGGTGTACCATGAAAAAAGTGGCTTGTTCATCTCACAATTCAATCATACAAATGTTTTTCCTCAAGACAATCATTTTACTGCAGCAGGCAGAAGTGTTCTTCTAATTTTGTCAAGCAGTATATTTTAAAAGTCTTGTGCCTAAGGGCTGAGATTTAATACTGCTAATAATTATTACTGCTTCTTCAAAGATATTCTCGAGTGAAAAGTCACCTTCTTTTAATTTATGTGGAGGTTCATTCCAGTTGAGCACACTGCAGGCAGCATCACTCTCTCTCCTTGTTTACAGCATCAGCCTCCCAACTGTCTCCTTGCATCTACTCTATTCTCAAAATAGTAATCAAAATTATCCTTTTAAATCATAAATCATGCTTCCAAAGCATGACATATAGAAAGGAAAAAATAGTAACTGTAAGTGGAGAAATGTGGCAAATACTACCATAACCAAATGATGAAGGTCAGTATCATCAATGAGGTCATGCAGATATCATAAACCCTTTGATATGACATGACAGGATGAGCACTTCACCTCTGGGAATTCTTTCCAAAAATGGGTGACTTCATTCTAATCATGAGCTAAACATCAGACAAACCCAGAATGGGGGATATTATACAGAATAATTTGACCACTACTCCTCAAGACTGTCAAGGTCATTAAAAATAAGGATGGAGAGACTATAATGGACCAGAAAAGACCATGGGGACCTGCCAACCTAAAGCCATTCAAAGCATGGCCTGGATCATGGAACAGACAGAGGACATTAATGGAGGAACTGATGAAATCCAAATAAGTCTGGAATGTGGGTAATAGTAATGCACAAATGTTGGTTATTTACCTTGACAAAGAAACCATGTAAGACGTTAACAATGGGGAAACTAGTGAGATGTACATGTATGGAAACTCCCACTGCTATCTCTGCAAATCTTGAGTAAATTTAAAATTATTTCAAAGTGAAAAGTTTCTTGGGAGAGAATATTTTTTAAAAGGCACATCATTTTACACCTCTGCTCAAAATTCTCCATTTGCTACTCATCTCACTCAAAGCTGAAGTATTTAACAATCCGTATATAATCTGGCTACCCATGAACTTTCTATTATCTTTTCCTTATAGTCTTTCCCTGGCTCACTTTGCTTCAGCCATGCAGAGCTCTCTGCCATTGTTCCTAACACATTAAGCATGTGTTTCCCTCAGGGCCTTTGCACTGCTTTTTTCTCTGCCAAGAACTTACTTCTTCCAGATAGCAGCATTATTTATTCCCTGACTTCTTCAGGCCTGTGCACAAATTTCACCCTATTAAAGAGATCTTCTTTGACCATTTTATATCAAATAGTAGCCACCTGTCCCACTCTGGCAAGGCTTATTCCATTTACTCTGCTTTATTTTTCTCCATCTGCTATAACATCAGATGGAGAAAATTTATACTTGTACATTTGTTTAATTCTTCTCCCTGGAAGTTAATCTTTTTGAAAGTAGGGACTTTGTTCACTGCTGTTCCTTAGCATTTAGAACAGAACCTAGCACACCACTCTCAGTAAATATTTTTTGAATAATAAGTCAACAGTGAAGTGTTCATGGGTTCACTTCAAAACAAGAAATGCAAGTAATATATATTTGTTTCTGCCAACCACTACTTCTTGAGAAAACTTGTAATTTATTTTGATATTATATCTCTGATTAATTTTGTTTGTTAAAATCTTTGATGATATTAACAGGGGTTTTTTTAGTAATGTTTTTTCTTAGCAAAATAAAATAGTTGAAAATCTTATGTTTGTTCTCACAACCATTTCTGGAAATTTTACTGATCTAAGAAATCCAAAAGTCTGATTTTAAACTTCTATATACTACAAAGTTCTAGAGAAATTCAGATAAAACATGTACCAAATATTGGTATGGGACTGCATTTCAATAAGCACCATCATTAATTTAAATATTACATGTGTGAAATAGCAACACAAGTTTTATGTCTTATAATTCTGGTCACTTCTCTCAAGAATTAGGTAAAAAACACCTCTCAATAAATCTTATCTTCTCAAAGGGCATTGTTTTCATCTATTTGTAGAACAGGGAAATTGGCTGGGGATAGATTTTAGGTTTTTTGCTAAGATAAAGATTTAGTTAAAGGATGTAATTTTTTAGGTTTATCTAATTATTTACCATATGAATATGTAGCTCTGCTATTTTTAAATATATACGTTCCTTATTTTAATTCACATTGTCACTAGGTAAGTGACAATCTAAGTAAAAAGTACACAATATTAGAGAAAAAAGTCCTTCAAAATCTGATTGCATTGTCCTTCATTAATTGTGCCTAACAATTTATTGAAAGTTTGAAAGTTTTTTTTAAAAATTATGCTTTACACCATTTATAAATAACAATAGGAAATTAAAGGCTATGTTATTCTATCTTGAGTTACCATATTTCTTAAAAGACAAATTATTTTTTTACATATTTTTCAGATTTCTAAATGGTAAAACGCTTTCACTGGATTCAGAGCTTTATTCAAAGGTAACTTCTTATTTTTTAATTGTTTTATTTGGGATCCACAGATGGTTATGGTTGGCCTGAAAAAATGTTCATTTTTAAATATTTATAGAACTGATACATTTAAAAATTAAGCATGCTGATTCCCCATCTCTCCTGCCTCCCTGGTCCCCACCTCCCAGAAAACTCGGTCTAGATTCTGGGTAATTGGTAGACTTGGTAGACCTGATAATAATATTTTATATATGGCAAGTATGTACGTATTTTAAGGTCATCAGGTTATTAGGGCATGGAAGAAAGTTCTGAGGTTGGAAGTACATTGAATAGTTGCTCTTCTAATAGAAAAATTCTATTGATTTAAACCCAGCTCAATAATAATCCTAAACTTTAGGTGTCAGTTTATAACCTTGTAAAAGGCTTATATGCATTTCCACAATTCTGTATAAATTACTTTTTTTTTTAAACTGGAAGTTTGTACCTTTTGATCACCTTTGCCCATTTTGCCCACTCTCCACCCCCTGCCTCAGGCTACCACCAATCTGTTCTGTATCTATGAATTCAAGTTTGCTTTTTTTTGTTTGTTTGTTGCGTTTTGTCAGATTCCACAAATTGGTGAGATCATACAGTATGTCCTTCTCTTTCTGGCTTATTTCACTTAGCGTAATGCCCTCAAGTTCCACCCATGTTGTTTTATGGCTAAATAATATTCCGTTTCTGTGTGTGTGTGTGAGATACATATTTGAAAAAAATATACGTATAAATATATATGTGATATATATGTATATATATAGAGAGCACATTTTCTTTATCCACTTTTGCATTGATGAACACAGGTTTTTTCCATGTCTTACCTATTGTAAACAATGCTACAATGAACATGAAGGTGCAGATATCTTTTCAAGTTAGTATTTTTGTTTCCTTCAGATAAATACTAAGAATTGGAATTGCTGGATCATATGCTAGTTCTATTATTAATTTTGGGGGGGGAACCTCCATACTGTTTTCCATAGTGGCTGAAGCAATTTACATTCACACCAAGAGTGTACAGGGTTCCCTTTTCTCCACATCCTCTCCAACACTTGTTATTTATCTTTTTGATTATAGCCATTCTAACAGGTGTGAGGTCATATGTTATTGAAGTTTTGATTTCCCTAATGATTCGTGATATTGAGCATCTTTTCATGTACCCATTGGCCATCTGCTTGTCTTCTTCAGGAAAATGTTTATTCAGATCCTCTGCCCATGTTTTAATCAATTTCTTGGGGCTTTTTTGCATTTTGAGGTTTTTTTTTCTTTGGTTGGTTGGTTTTTTGCTTTTCAGTTGTATAAATTAGATTTTATTATGTTATAGTTGCTTCCAGTCAAGCGGTCAAGGTAGCATTGTAAGTTCATCCTTTGAGGTCCCCCATGCTCAAAATACATAGCAATGTGGAAAACAAAATATAATTTTTAGAAAAAGAAACTATATATATGTATATATATATACACACATACACACACATATATAGCTTCCTTTGTGTATCTGAGCTCATAGCAAGCTGAATGGCTCTGTGGAATAGACTACTGGAACAGGTACACATAGTATAAGTAAAGCTGAGGCTGTGGGCGTGCTGGGCTGCACACCCAGATCAGGTCAAGACAGCAGGAGGTTCACTTACTGTGATGTAATGAATATTACATCAGCCTCAGTTCTTAAAACAAAGGTTTGGGATATTGTTTCCTATCCTTGCCCCCTACTCCCACTGTGCTTTGAGGGGACAATGAAAATAGCTGCTTTGGATCACTAAGGACTGTGATTTAAAGGATGACACATACTTTGAGAGACTGGAGGGAGGGAACTCAGATTTGAAGCCAGGTCTGAACCCAAACCAGATATTGGCTCAATTAATCAATTTGAAATATCCCCAGTTGGGAGCAGCTAGTCATCAGCCTAAGACCTGATTCTGACAAGGTGGCCCTAGGGGACCAGATAGAGCAACTCAAAAATTCTTAGACAGTAGAGAGGAAGACCTGGAATTTAGAGAGAGAAAAAAATTAAAGTGCATTCAAGAAGAAGATTCAGAATGAACATTCAGAACACATGAGAAACTGCCACTAAGAAAGACAACAAACAAAATAAAAATTTAGAAAATGAATTCACATCAAATAAATATAATTGCACAACTTGACAATAACTTAAAAAGTTTGGTTCATTCAATAAGTAACCCCAGGAAAATAATTATTCAAGAAATAAAAACTTGTTCTACCTTTCCTGTTAATGACCATTAATAGGAAAATATCTAATGTCTATGAAATTATTTAAACTTGTTTGTTGGGAGACAGTCCTCCACAGCACCGCTCACATTTCAGCATGTCCTGCAAGAATGTTTGTGTAATGAATAGCCTTGGAAGATAGAGATCGTCCCTCTGGAGCTCAGGCCATGTTTGTTTACTCTCCAGTATAATAAACATAATATCTTCCTCCAGGGAAAAAGTATAGCTGGTTTGCTCACAGCTGATTAATAAAGATTTGGGTTCGCTAAGCTTGGGTCACTCAATCTTCTGCATATGCAGGCATTGCCTGTTCTTTTTTGTGTTACCCTGTGGGAGTTGGAGTTCAGGAAATTCGTATAAATGCTGATACTCTGGATGTTGCTCTCACTGTTAGTAAAAAAGTTCTTTGTTTCTAACAAAGGTGTCTGTTGTCTACCAGCATCCATGAGATTGTGGCAAGCTAGATTTAACTTGCAAATAGACTAAAGTCTCAGACCCTTCACAGCTGCGGACATCGTTAAAAAGTTGAACTAAGTCTCTATAGAATGATGTGGAAAGATCTCTGAGACGTACTGTGAAGGACAAAACAGAACAAGAATGTATATACGAGTACACACATACCACGTAGAGCATAAGCCCATATTTGAGCACAACATACACAAACAGAATGTAAATATTTAAAGAGAATTCTAGAAGAATATACAGCAAATAATTTTAAAAAGCTTACTTATCTACTGGAAGAGAAGTATGCTAGGCATTTGAGTTAAAGGTGGGTGGGGCAATGAATAGGGTTCTACGGAGAAAAGTTCAAGCAGTTGGCTTCTGATCCATTCAGTCTCCTTTGGAGTGCGGAGCACCCCTGGGTGAAAGAAAATGAGGAAAAGTGAATTGATCTAATCTCCTTATCAGCTGGACTTACATGTAAATAGACTAATAATATTTGCTGGAAGAAAGTGACCTTATTCACAGAATTCTCTCAGCAAGCAGCCCCTGACTAAAGGATTACTATAGTAAATAAATCCAGGATCCATGTATGGATTTATAAGGCGTGACTCTTGGAGAATGTCCCATAAATTATAGAATTCTCTTGGGTGTAAAATGGAGATGTTTCATAACTTATATGTTCCTGATTGTGTCAGGTAACACCGTAAAACCTTTTTTGGAGGCCTTATGTTATTTGGGGCCGGAGATAGGATGTCTGTTGCAGGAGGAATGACTTGGAAAGCTGTGTGGAAGTTCCAGACCTCTCTGTTTCATCTGTGCTTCTTTTCGAGGACATCCTTAAAATTATTTATAAAGCTTGATACTGGGTGAGAGATCAGATTTGTATGAGTCTGCTTTAATAATCCAATACTTTACTCCTCAACCCACTATTCTCCTGACCTTCTCTACCCAAGGTATTTTGATTGTTCTTGACAAAAATCATCAAAAATTCAATGAACTCTTTTCAAAGTCCTCTTATATATTTGCCTAATGAAAATTATCATTTGCTTCTTTTTCAGTGACTGTTTCTTGAATTCTGTTACATAGTTTCTTCCTGGCACTTTTCTACTTTTCTAGTAACTCATCATTTAATGAGCATTTACGTTATCCTAGGTACTTTGCACGTATTTATAATACTCATAACACCCCTGTGATCTAAATGTTATCTCTATTTTACAAAGGAGCTCATGAGAATCAAAGAATGCACTCATCTGCTCAAATTCAAATAGAGCGTAGATTAAACCCAAGCCTTTATGATCCCAAAGCCTGGGCACTAACACTTCTTTCCCCATCTTCTCCTCTCTAGCCCTTAAATGTTATTTTCCAAAACTTCTTTTCTTGTACTTCCACTCTTGCTCCAAATTTGTGTTTCTTAAACTTTTCTGGGTCAAGGAATACTTTGAGAGTTTGATGAAAGCTTTGGGCTTATTTCTCAGAAAAGTTTATCTAAAAATAAATACAAATATATTTCATACTTTTTATAGGTTTACTTGTGAAATCTGACCATGTCAAGAGGTGCTGGTCTGTGTGTCTACTCTAGTGATCTCATTAAGTTGAGGAGCTTCAACTAGCACCTATTTGTGTTTTTTTTGTTTTTTTGTGGGTTTTTTTTGCGGTACGCGGGCCTCTCACTGTTGTGGCCTCTCCCGTTGCGGAGCACAGGCTCCGGACGCGCAGGCTCAGCGGCCATGGCTCACGGGCCCAGCCACTCCGCGACATGTGGTATCTTTCCGGACTGGGGCATGAACCCGTGTCCCCTGCATCGGCAGGCAGACCCTCAACTACTGCACCACCAGGGAAGCCCCGATTTGTGGTTATCTTTTATAGCAAATACATCTGGTGCCCTGACTCACATTTGCTAAGTGATATCTCTGTTTTTAGCTATGAATGGAGCTGATAGTTACGCGGGGCTTCTACCTATCTCATGCTGACCAAATCTGGCATCAAGTAACCCCTTACTGGCTTTCTGCACTAGAGTTTCTAGTTCAGACCTGTGAGAGTTAGGTGGGCCAGAGCAAGCACAGCTTGGAAGTGTGGGTGTCAATACCCTCGGGGAATGTCGGCCAATGGAATAGAATGTTATAGATTAATCCCCTGGCCTTTTGTCCTCAGATACACGTTTCTGGGAAACATTCTGTGCCGTTCTTAGCTGGTACCAGCAGAATTGAGGCCCACTGCCCACAGTGACGACCTCAGTAACACCTTTAAATTGGTTTTTCCTCTTCGCCTGTGTCTCTCTCCCTGATCCCTCAATCCTGCTCTCTGGATCACCTCCCAAATAAAGTAAATACAAGTTCTTGCTTCGGACTCTGCTTTCAGAGCAATGCTATCCAAACTAGAATAACTCTCAAATTTACTTTTCTTGTCCTGACTTCTTTTTAGAGCTTCCATTCCCCGTGTCAGGCTGCCTGGTTATTCCATGCGTATGCGACCCTTATTCTTAGCACATTGCATTCATCAAACTTCCTTTATATTGGTTACTGACACGATCATAAGGCGGTTCAAGATAAAACCTTTGGTGTCATCCTTGACTCTTTCCTCATTCTCATATCCTGTTACTAAGTCCCATATATTCAATCATCAGTTTATCTCCTGAATGTCTCATCCCCCATCCTTTAACCCCTCTACCATAGACCTAGGAGCCTTAAGTATTGGGCCATCGTTGACCTCTCTATAACAATAGACCAACATATCTGGTCTCACTTTCTTCCTTCTCTCTCCCTCATTTCCAATACCTTCCCATCTATTTGCCTAAATGACCTCTCTAAAACACAAATCTGAAACTGCCTTTTCCTGCTTAAAATTATGGCAAGTAGAATAAGATCTGAATTATTTGGCATAGCATAAAAAACAATTTAACCACAGCTTATATTCTCAGTCTCATCTTCCACCCTGTCCCTCTCACGTAAGTTGTTTTTTAGCCACTTAAACATTCTCTGGTCTTACTAGGACATGCATGCTCTTCGTAGCTTCCTTTATTTGTAGATGCTGTCCCTTCTGCTTGAACTGTCCTCCCTCCTCTCCTTGTCTGCCTGGGAAATGTGAAATCATCTTTCAAGAACTGGCTCAAATGATATTTCCAACCTAATTCTCATTCCTCCCAAGCCTTGGTCTTCTGCAGTCCCAAACAGTTTTCACATTTCTCTAAATCTCACAATGCATTTTCATAATTTCTTCACGTCTTTGTTTCCTTCAGTCTACCGTGTGCTCTGGAAATGCAGGAGCCAACTCTGATTTAGCTTGTCTTCCCAGTGCATAGTAGAAAGTGGCCAGTTAAAAGTGTGTGCTGAGGGACTTCCCAGGTGGCGCAGTGGTTAAGAATCCGCCTGCCAATGCAGGGGACACGGCTTCAAGCCCTGGTGGGGGAAGATCCCACATGCTGCGGAGCAACTAAGCCCGTGTGCCACAACTACTGAGCCTGCGCTCTAGAACCCGCGAGGCACAACTACTGAAACCTGTGTGCCTAGAGCCCATTCTCCGCAACAAGAGAAACCACTGCAATGAGAAGCTCGTGCACCGCAACGAAGACACAACGCAGCTGTAAATTAATTAATTAACTAATTAATTTAAAAAAGGGTGTGCTGAACTTAGCCGAATGGTAATAAGAATGTCGAGAGAGAATTAGACATTGAAGAGAAGCACAGGGGTAAGAGGATGATGGACTTAGGAGAGGATATTTGGAGGCAATTTGGAGGAAGCAGTGAAGAATGATGAATGAAAATGGAACTTGAATATACAAGGAAAGTCAGAAGAAGAAAAACATCTGCAGATAGAATGCAAAGAGAGGAGAGATACAGATGATACAGACAGCTGTTCAGGGCTGTTGCTGTAGTTAAAAAAAATATCCTACAGGTTATTAGCACTAAATTTCCTAAGTACTATTATTGTTTATACAAACTGTGGTACTCTCAGGGTTAATTTAATTTCAGATTTCAATTTACTCTTTAAAAGTTTTCTCTGTGAAGACAACATGTACAAAATAATGTTAAATGATTTAAGTGATCATTTCTATTTTGAAAATATTTTACATTCTGGAATTTCCCTTTTGAGAATCTCGATGGTCCAGACTTCTATATCAGAATGTTGAGCATCACTCTGAGTATCTCATATTTTTCCTGATGTAAAAGCCAGAGGTGGAGCCCAATGAGCAGTGGTATCGGGCTGCCAAAAAGACTCTGAAATTTTCACAAATGAAAAACTCGACATGCTTTCATCATACAAGTAAGTTCAGCAGAACTTGATTTGATTTATAGTGTTAATTCCCCTTGCTAGACTATATCAAGCAAGTAGAAAATATTTGAAACTTTTTTGGATTTTAATATAGAAGATATGTTGGAGAGATACCAGACCTATTAGACTGTCCGAGATTTCTGAATTCATATGAAAAAGGATTTCTCATAGTTCTAATAAAAAGAACTTCCCCTATGAGTGCAGTGTTCTTTGTTGCTGTCTTGCAGTGACATGATATTCTTTGTGCCACGATACGACGTTCCGTGAATCCTTTTTTTTTTTTTTGATACACTGCCAATGGTCTCTGTTACTATTTTCTTAATACAGTATGATTGTATTTTTCTGTTCTCTTCCTATCCACATCTTCTGTTTAGCTGGGCTATTTTGCCATGAGTTTTTCCTTTTAGAAGGAGACAACTAGGATTCTAATGCCTGTAATATAGTCAGATTTTGCTAGAAAAGAGTCAGCAACCCTTCTTCAAAACAGTTATTCTGGTTATTCTTCCAGGATATATAGGTGATTACATCAAACAAGGAGATACACACAGACACACACACACACACACACAGACACACACACGCACATATTTTTATCAACACAACATAAAAAGCTTACTTCTGGGATTACTTTATACTTAAATCATATTTTTATACTTAGCTTATGTGACTGTGATAGAAATTTGTATTTGTAGCTGAATTGGAAGCAATCAGGAGATACAGAAGGCAAACTGAAAAATGATATAAACTGTTTCTAGACTAACTGAATACTATTGATATGTTGCACATATAAACTTAGGTATTGTATGATTTTTATTTTTCCTTGATGAAGTTCAATATAGGTTATTAATATTTGTTCTGTCAGATTTTTTTTAATACATACATACCAGTTTCTCCCATTACCTTGTAGGAGTTTCTAGACCATAAACTATCCCTGCGAATTGATCCCACACTCCCTCAAATAAGACTTTTCATAAGCCCGGTCCTTTAAAAATACAACATTTCATATATTTCTCAGACTACATGTCAAATCAGTATCATGCAAACATAATACTTTTACTACTTTCTTAGAGCATGGTGTTGAGAGGAAAAAATTTAATATATCTGTGCTACATCTCCATTAATGCAGTGGTGCAATATTGAAACTGCTCTTATCTGCCACATTTCTCAAATGAAAGCAGCAGCTAAATTTTATGGTAGTTAAACCGTGAACCTTGCACACAATCTTGCCTGTGTGGATGTGGCCCTTTGGTATTATTAAGGCAGTAGTCTTTATTTTGTATCTTAGATGTTAAAATTTGCTGTGGATATAAGAAACCTATCATGTGGTCATGTCTACACTGTAAAATCTTTCCAAAGTATGCAGCAAATTTTTGATAGAATTCATAGGCCTTTCAAGAAATTAGAGCAAAATTTTGCCTGGCGTTTCCGAAGCTGGCTATAGAGGAGACTGCGGTCTACCTAGGCTCCCAAAGACCATAGACATAGACTTATCAATAGTTCTTGAGTGGATTGGGAATCATCTACCAATTGTTTGCATCTCCTGCTGTCTACCTTATAATCTTATATCTCACACACAAGGAAAGTGTAAATTCCACCATTTGAACCAACAATGCCTACAATTAAGTGTTTTGAGATAAATATGGTCTCTATTAGAGTTGAGTTAAATCTTTCAGAGAAATTTACCATTAAGCTGAAAAGGGGGCTGCAGATAAACCACTTCCCATGCAAATGTGTTTAAATGGCTTAGAAAGGGATTATGTTTTAAATATTCTTATACCTTTATGTAAATTGAGTATGCTAGCATCCTTGCTGTGATGCTGATAAACTCCTCTATCATCCACAGTCAACAATATCTTTTCTTTAGCTGTCCTGATTAAATGAGAGACATTCACTATTCGCAAATCCCCCCCGGAGTAACGTGAGCTCATGTGTGCCTAGCCACAATACCAGTAATGACATGATTCTGAGGGGATTTGAAACTCTACCTCAACAAATTTATTTCTGTTTTTCAACCTATATTCAAAGCAATACTTTGGCATTGTAATGCGATTCTTGACAGGGCTAAGGTAAATTCATCATGCTAAACTGAAATGTTTCTGGCAGATGTCTACTCTGTAACAATCAAATTGTGTGTGCTGTAATATATGACAACCACAGTGCTACTTCTAGTTGTAAAACTTACAAGTATAATTCTTTATTAATGCAAACGTGGCATGTAATTATGCAGTGTATTAGCCCACCATATTTTTCATTTAAAAAAACTTTTTGAAGACGATCTGCCATCTTCCAAATGACGGGAAATTTTGAGTGAATATAGAAAGAATACAACTTTTTTGTCACAAATATATGCAGGCATTTGATACTTTTCAAAATCAGATACTTGTTGAAAATTAAGAAAGCATAAAAGTAACATGTTTTCTCTCATTAAATATGAATTTTACTCCCCATGGAAATAGTCATAGGCAGATACTCTTCTTTAAAGAAGAAATGATTAAAATGCCAATAGTATGCACTGAAATATTTTAAAAATAGATATGTTTTGAGCTAGCCTCTGACTAATTACTAGTACCACCTATATACTTCAGTACAGTTTGTCATATTTAAGGTCAAAGAACCTAAACAACAAAACGTTTTGTTTAAAGGAAAATGTAATCTAAATAAATGGCAACCATTTGACTTCATAATATATGAAAAGCCCTAGCATATGACTCCGTTTATTCTATGATGTGATCTCTGAAAACAAAAACACTCAAGGAGTCAAAATAAACATTTTAAGAATCTAGCCAATTTAAGCTTTGGTTTGGATTTCCATTGCCTTGTCTTCCATACTTTCAATAATTAATAAATATTTTCATGAACTCAGTTCATATTTTATGATCTAGTTGCCAGATGCAAGTCAAACTTCCACCTGGGCAGCTGTATTGTGATTCCCTTCAAGTACCAGCCTCCACCACCAGGGACAAGTGACTTCCTTTTGCCCTGGTGACTCTCCTTCTCCCTTATGATCCTTAGGACACACCTATATTTTAAAGACCTCCTTGAAAATCCATTAGTATTTGCAACGTGAATTTAAGTATTTACATTTTAATGTAATTATTTTGTAAAAAAACAGAATTTAATTCTATGATCCTTTTGCAAATTTTTTGCGAAGAATAAAATAGTTAAAGCAGGTTTGGGTCACTTTATTAGGTAGAACTAAGGAAACAATGTATTAGGTAACGTATGACCTCAGACATGATGGGAACTGGACTTACTCACTAAGCCGATTAAAGAATGATTCATTTAACCAGTCAGTAATCAGTAACTGGTTAGGGATCTTTCGATTTAGTTAAAAATGACCCATCCATTGTGTGCGTAGCCCAGTGAAAATTTCCCCTCTCTTTCAGTTATTATGCTCGTAATTTTCATCCAGTGTGTTGCAGTAATACAAATCCAATGCTGCACATTGTTATTCATGATATACATATATGCTCATTTATTTACTCATTTGTTCACATATTAATTCAGTAAATATATAAATGAACACCTCTTATATGCCAGACACTCTGGAGATCCTTTGTCCGTGTCCCTTTGCTTCTGTTTTTCTCTCACTTCTCCCTGTTAACCCCTGGCTTACATCCATTAGCATACATCCCTAGCATACTAGGGAAGTGGAAAATTTTACTCTAACATTTTTCTCACTGGTTCACCCACCTGAACACTATGTATACTACCATTCCTATCATATAAACCCTAAATGGAATTCTGACAAAGTTTCCTAATATTGGTGAAACTGTTTACAAGTACTTTCAGATCCATTAACTCACTAGTGAAGACATGACACTGGTGGCCTGAAACATGTATATACTTTAAAATTTCTATGAATTTGACTTTGATTTAACATTCATACAGTTTTGTATGCAAACACAGGGCACATTTAACTCGTTATTTCACCTGGAATAGTCTTTCAATTCTCTTTCAGATATGTGTTTAATCCTGTCCCTCCCCATGGCGCCCCCACCCCCCAATCCGTTTCTACAGTCAATGCCTTAGGTCAGGCCCTCACCATCTTTTGTGCAGATGAACCCACAATCTTTTAACTCCCAACCCACGTTCATCCTCAGTCCCCTCTAATCCATCATTCCTCTGCTGCCCCAAAAAAATTATATCAAAATATAAATTTGATCTTGCCATTTCCTTGATTTAAATCCTCAGAAGGCTTCAATTTGCCTACAGGTCAGAGTGCAGAAGACTTCAGCAAAGCAGTTAAAGTGCTGCCTTGTTGGACTCAGTTCTACTTCTTCCCATAATCACCAACTCTATCCTTTCCAACATTACTGCAACTTCAGAATGCACCAATAACTATTTACTTTCTCCAAATCCCAGTTCAAATATTACCTCTTCTAGGAAAACTTCCTGGCTCTCCTGGGGAGCATTAGTCAGCCTCCATTTCTCCCCTCTCTTAGCAATTATACTGTCTCTATTAAAACTCTTTAATTCTATCAAATTAATCTGCATTCTCTCTCTAAACTGAGAATTCGTAAATGGACATCTTGCTATCCCTATTCCCAGCACAGGGTCTGGAACAAACAGGTTATCAGTAAAGTCTCCTTGACTAACTGGGTGAATATTGAGGCATCAGTTAAAATGTTGTCAGTTTACCAACTTGGGGGTTGAACTGGAGGACCAAGGTTGATACTGGACCTACTTTAGCTTAGAACTGTTTGACTCTGAAGGCATACAGATGTCATATTCAATTGTTTTATTACCACTGGTTACATTGACGTAGAGTCCCCAGATAGGACATTTCTGGAGGGATTCATTTCCAGGCTAAGGTTTCTATGGTGGGTCTGCTTATGTCAATAATGTTGAATCATTTTAGGTTGTAGGGAAACAGGAAAACCTCATTATCTCTAGGGATCCTAAAGCTTTATAAACTCAATAAACTTTGGACCATTCATGGTAATGATACCCTCTTTCTTTCCATCTCCCACCCTCAGCTTGTTATAGTCTCAAATATTAGCATGGAGAGGTGTGATCATTGAACCTGAAGTTGTCAAGTACATTTCTGGAGTGTCTTGCGATATTAAATTAGACTGTCCATGTTAGAGACAGACATCTAAGAGACCACCAGGATTTACGTTACTTTGATAAATCTTAGAAACACATGATAACAGTATTGGATTCAGACAACATGTGCATTTGCACACACACAAACTCACTTTTACTCATTAGTCAGAGTACTGGCAGGAAACAGATGGCTCCCTCAAAGGGCTTAATTGAAGAGCATTTAATAAAAGGGACTGTTTACAGAGGAACAATCAGTTGAAATAACAAAACAGGGATTTTTGAAGTTCCAGGGACCAGCAGAGGTGGGAAATATTACTTCCCCATGCCGGAGGGGGCAAGATCACGGAGTTGTAGCTATGGGACAGGGGTCACTGCACAAGATCACCTTATATGGAGGAATGGAGTTGTTAAAAATCACTGCCTGGCAGGAAGGGGGCCTAGGAGCACAGTGGGAATTAGTACCTTGACCTTTCTCTCCTCCCACCTTCTGATTTCCCATTAGTGCTTGCCATCAGCCAGAGCCAATTAGAAATCAGAAAGCAAGGGATCCTGGCACAATGCAGGCAGAGACAGAGAACAGATCTGCAGGGACCTATGGAGAATGACCAGCAAATAGTCTTATGAAGAACGTCTAACTCTTGGGGCTTCCCTGGTGGCGCAGTGGTTGAGAGTCCGCCTGCCGATGCGGGGGACACGGGTTCGTGCCCCGGTTCGGGAAGATCCCACATGCCGCGGATCGGCTGGACCCATGAGCCATGGCCGCTGAGCCTGCGTGTCCGGAGCCAGTGCTCCGCAACGGGCGAGGCCACAACAGTGAGAGACTCATTGATAAGTAGGAACAGGACAGTGAAATATTGTGAGTTGATTGACTTTGGGGTCAATGTGTATAATAAGAAATAAGTAGCACATATAAGTATCTTCAGATAAGTAGCTATGATTTTCAGTCTCCCTTGGAGCCCATGCCAGGACATCCACTGAAGGTAGGAAAGATGGGAAACAAGGAACAAGGCAGATAAGAATTCAGATCCCAACTTCCTCACTCCAGTTTCAATCAGAGGCGTTGCAGCTGAATCTCTTTATTATATGAAGTTGTATATAAGATTGCTTAAAAAAAATACCTCTCTAATGGAAAGACCTGGGAATAGAAATCAGGTTTCCTACATTCTATCAGGAACTGTGTGGCCTTAGGAAGTGAACTTAAGCAGTCTGTCACAGTGTTTTCATCTGTAAAATGGAGGTAAAAATGTATATCTTGGATAAATCATGGCATTGTGAAGATCAAATGAGAAAATGTCTATGGTTTCCTTTTGAAAAGTTAAACAGGCTCTACAAACGTCAGGCCCTATCACTTTTGGATACTATCTTATAAAGCTGGTCCCTGAGTATAAGCTTGCCAATCATCACATCCTCTCTTTTGGGCTATCTTTCCTCTACACATGGAGCACTTCACTCAACTTCAACTGAAACATCACATACAAAGGAAAGATAAGCAGTAAGAAAATCCAAATGTGTTGGCAATACCACTGCATGTTAAAAAGAAAGAACTAGACTCAGGTTGAACTCCGTTTTCGTGGTGCATAACTCCCCTTTCCATAGGTCCTATTAACTTCAAAGGGAGCTCTGTGCATGTAAATGATTATATTTATTGGATGCGCCAACTCATTCCTATCCTCCGGGCACAATTAGAAATATCATAGAAAAATGAATGTAGAGACTTGGATCCATGTTTGATATTTTATGGGAAATTTCCCATAGTTACAGATGTTAAAAATCCTGCCCAATGGTCCAGTTACAAATTTGTAGTATTTCTTCTTCTGTCATCCCTAGAATTATTTTTTTCTCTGATTTTAGAATATTCTTTTTTACATTAAAGGAAAAATATTCTCTTTAGGTCCAGATAAGCTAGTGATAAAATCTGGGCTTGTTGTACAACTTGGTATTGTAATACAAATTTAGACTGCAAACCCCTCTCTCTTCCAAGGAACTATTAGCACTTCCCTGAGAGTATATCATTAATACTTACAGCAAACCTGTTCCCACTTCAAGTTCACTCTGGGAACTGCTGGTTGAGACAGTGTCTAGGAACTAAATTCCTGGGTGTCCAGTTTAATATTACATTTCACTAAACCATACTGTAATTTCAGTGTTTGTTGTAAGTTCAGGCCATTATCAATATTCTTGTTATCTAGTTGTAAACTCGGGTTTTTTTCCAGTTGAAATTGCCACAGTTAGTGGAAAAAGATGGTAGGTATGTGGAGAACTGTACTTTTCATAATGATTTATTGTTTGTTCTTTTTAAATTTTTAAATGTCTCGTGGTTCTTGGTAGAACTGTCTCTAGAACTAATTCTTACAAACAACTTAATATCTTCACCTGGTCTTATCAGTGAATATAAGGGCCTTGCAAGTGTTACAGGCATGGCTTCTCAGCCATGCTATGTATATTATACACCCAAGAGGGCAGGTCAACTCTTTAACTGTACATTTTTTTTGTAAGTGACAAAAAAGGAGAAAAATGGAAGAAGCCCCTCAAAGTGAATATTTAGAACTATGATGAAAGAGAAAACAGATACTATTCAATGATGAAAACCTTCACTGGAAATGTACCCACATGTGATGGGTAGTGTGAAAAATACAAAGATTTTTTTAAACACTATTTTGTTAGCAATATGATTTACAAAAGATCATTCTAACTAGCCTTATAGAGAAACAAATAAAACCACATGCGCAAAGTAATTCGGATCCACTTTGAATTATTTGTAAGAAATAAGTAAGCAAAGGCAGTTTAATTTTAGTAAATATTTATAGGGCAAAACAATCCCAAGTATATATAACAATCAAATTTCTAGTGAAAATGTGTGTAAGTAGGTTTATTTTGAAAGGAGAAGTCCTACTCCCAGTGTCATAACCAATTAAATTCTCCAGGTAATGACCCCATTTGCATAGTGAGCGGAACCCACAAGTGGGAATTTTAATGGGCACACCACCTGAATACAGTAATTGAGAGTGACACAACTTGAACTAGTTTTGTGCTTACCCCACTGAAAATTCTACTCATATTATTTTTAATGTCAAGCTACAAGTCAAATTTCAAGATGATGGATTTGTTCTTTTTTAAGCACTGAGTTTGAATAAAAGAAATGCTTTAATTCTGTTATGCATTGCATATCTTTGCTTTAACTAATCTGTAGTTCTGATTCTCACCATTGCTTCATTTTCTTCAGTGATTTGAATTTAATTTTATTCATTAATTTGTGAATAATTAGATAAGAAAATATCATGTCCTCAGCAGCCGAATTGCTTTAGGATTGCCATTTAATGTACTTTTACCAGAATATGTATTATCGTTAAGCTGGCATAATAGTTTACTAAAACGTAATTGTGTAAATATGCCCAATTATTCTTTCTGATGATCTAACAAAATCTAATATAATATGTATTCATGGGCATTTCCCTCCTCCTTCACCTCAACACCAATAAAACGCAGTTCCTGCAGAGCTGATCACAGGTGCCTTGTCATCTGAAGGTGTTACTTTTAAAAGATATTCTCCTTATCTCTCAGGCACTATTCATGTCCTTGAAAGAATTGTGCATTCTGATTGAGGGATCATATGACGTCCACAGTAAATTATATAATAAAGGTGATCTCGAGACTCTGAGAGTCAGACACATATGATGAACTGTGCTATCTAGGTTTTGAAATGACATTTTAAAACTTCTTTTGTTTCACTCTAAGATTGCTTGAGATCCTAACTATTTGTAGGTGTTTGACACCACTCCGCCACATCTGTAATTGGCATAGCATCCAGCAGACAGGCTCTGTACATCTTTACACTGCAACCTACCAAGTTAAGAAATGTATTGGTTCAATATAAAACAGCAGGCTGTTTTTAGACATAGTTACTAGTGCACAAGCTTTAATATGGCTTGGCTTCATCCTATAATGAGATCTTTTGGTTCCCTGCTCAACGGGCTTTTATTCCTTTGCAAAAGGCTATGAACTATGTCAAGTGGATCAGCTGCTTTTGTACACCCTCTTTCTTGGCTTTGGAATGTAATTCCTTTGCTTCTACCCCTTTATGCATCAGACAGAACTTAAGAACCTTTTCAGTTTTTCAAGCTAAACTTAGAATTTGTTTGAATTTGCTTTTCACTATTTTCCTGATAATTACATTCTCCACTGAACCTCAAAGACCTGCCTGAAAATGAACACTTAATTGCAGAGCTATACTTTGTCTTTAACACATATAGCTATACTCGATGTTGGTAATATGTCCAGGCATGGGTATCTAAAGTGATTTCTTCATGGTCCCCTCACAAATAAATTCAAGAGTCTCTTTTAGCAAGGGCTGAGGCGAGGGGTCAAGGGCATACATAATGGACAAACAACAGAACTGGAACTAGTGGCCGCGGTTCAGTCGGAAGGGAGGGAACTACTCAGGTTGACATATGGCAGCTTAGGGGCTATAGTTGTTACCCTAGTGGGAGACGTCACACTGTTGTCCCAGTCTGATAAAGAATGAGGTGCTGCAGATTTCTGCTTGCCTAGATAGAGATCCTGCTTTCCAGGTGAGGCTCAGATGTGGCTTTGCTTAGAATCCTTTCCACGTACAGATTGCCGGTTGACTTTATTAAAATTTGATCATTCGGATGATACTGATTCATAGTCCTTTAAAGTACAGGGAGCAGCCATTGTTCACTGGGAATTTTGCAGTGTGAAAACACATGGTGGATTTAGTCACCAATGACAGTTTTTGCAAAAACCACCCTCTACGTTAGGGCTGCATCATAACGGTATTCCCTCTCCACAACCCCTTCCATTTTAACCAGAATCTCTAAAAGTAATCTGAAATGAGCAAGTATATATCAGTAGCCTCACTGTTGGAACTAACAGTTTTCTCACGGGAAGTGCCAAACTTCTTCCCTAGGATGAAACATCCTGAGGGTTTTTTGACTCCCTTGAGGGGCTTAGAGAAAATAGTCACTATAAATTTATTGGTTATAGGGGACATGGAGATGAAGGGTTAAAAAGACTGCCTTGTAGTACCTAATCCTCGATTATAAAATATAAATAGTGTAGAATAAACCCTATCCCTGTATTAACTGCTGTTTAAAACAAAAATGGTATGATTTCCTATATTAGTATTAAAATAAGAGAAAAATGGATATTATAGTATCTGATTAAATTTTATCTTGCTTGTCAGATTAGATGTAATAAACCTACAGGCCTACAAATCACAAGTAATTGGAAAGGGCATAAAGGTCTTGAATAATTTGAAAAATAATCTTATTAATAAACTTATTCATTAGGTGGTTGGGTAAATCTAGGCATTTAAACTGGAATTCAAGAAGGCAAGCCACAGAGACTCTGGACTCAAGTCTTATTTATGTTAGGCAGTGAGTTTGACGTTTATAACATTAGAATCTAGGGCACTGATAGAGTTTGTATGGATAAAGAATGAAAAGTTATTACATAAGGTTGCCTTGGTTACTCCTTGAACTGTTCAGAGAAGCACTGACTGCTTCAGGTGAGGAAAATGGATATAGTCGATATACTATAAAAACACAAAAATAAAATTATTATATTCCTAAGTAAAAAGGCTTCTCCTAAATAAAGTGATTTTGGGGGTTAAATACTAACAGTAAAACATTTCCTGTTACTTAAAAATTGTGACACTAAAGATCCTAGTTGAAAGTACTTCTGATGATTTACTCTTGGGTGAAATTCATTAAATTTAATACCCAATTGCACAGCTATTTTGTGTTTAATTTCAGTACACATATTAAAAAAACCTACCACAGTTTTTATAAGTTGGGAGATAATTCCAAAGCAAATGAGTAAAAGCAATTTACTGAAAAAATGTACAAAACATGCATTTTGCTCTATTGTGAATTTTTAAAAGAAAACTATGTTTTGAAATCATTTGTCAGCTATGATTTGCAGTATAAACTGATCTGAATCTTTCATAGTTCATTTATGGGCATGAGTCATGTGATTTACATAATAAGACTAGGAAATCTTTAGAGAGGGATGTAAGGAGAAAAGAAAAGCTTAAGGTTTTAGATTATAGTTGAATTCGTTTAAATATCAATATATCAATTAGATTGAAAATAGGCTAAAGAACAAGAGAGAAGTCATTTTTTAAAGTTCATAATAATATATTTGGGATAATACAGATCCAGCTGAAAAATATTTAAGATTAAATTTCCACATTTAAAAAGAGACCAAATCTATAACTGTAAACTGGAGCACTTAGTCATGATGACCATATAATTCAACAAAACATTTTACATACAGAAATTCTAAAATACATATTGAAACTATTTTCACATTTGCCTACTTTTGTTTTTTTCATTTATTTTTTAAAAATCATACATGGTACTTTATGGAATGACTGCAGGATAGACAATAGAGCAAAAGTACTGTGAATATAAATATGAGAATAAAATTCTGCTATCAACTAATGCTCTCTGTTACAGAGAAACATTATTTTAAAAGTGCTAATATCATCATCGCAAATAGTAGCAGAATACGCTTAAATATTAGTCAAACCATTTGGCTGAAAATTTTTGCAGGACAAAAAGTATAATATTTTAATGATTTCAGGTCATTAGGAGGTTTTATATGTCAATATAAAGTTGATACTCTCGCATCCTAATATATATGCATAAGTTAACTCTGGGTATATGTAAATACTCAGACTCTGGTTACTATGAAATAGTAGAAAGATGTTCTTATATTTCATTTGTTACATCAAAGATGCTCTTTAGACAAGGAACAGAAAGACAGCTGTTTACTAGAACTCTATTTAAAACGGACAATTTAACTGTGTGTGTGTGTGTGTGTGTGCGTGTGTAAACAGTACTGAAAGGGGGATTCAAGAGTCTGCTAACTTTTTTTTCTTTTTTAAGCCTTTTAAGTAATGATGTAAGTAGAAACTAAGTTTCATCTCAAAGGAAAACCCGTGGGTCTCATACCCATGCTTTAGGTTTAAAATCTTTCTTAAAAGACTAAATTTACTAAAAGGCTTCCTAAAAGTATGCATTTGTTTTTACTATCAATTTGATATTCAACTGGAAGAATCAAAAATAACTATTCATCCAAAGGTATACTTTCAAAATTTCTACAAGGAATTACATTAAATCAAACCAAACTACAATTTGGGGACATCAAACTTAGTAGGAGAGCAGGTAGTAGGAAAATTTATCCTCCCTTTCATCTGCATCACACAAAGTCTCTATGTATTAGTAACTTTGTAACTTACTAAGTTGCTAACACTTAGTAAGTCTTGTAACTGACTAATTTCTTTATACTTAAGGATATTTATAACCTGCCATAATGGTTTCATTTAATATAAAGTTGCAGTACTGAAATTCGGTCATAGTAGTGGATGTCAAGATTCCTACTGAATTGGAAGGAATGGTTTGCATTTAAGATTAACTGTGTTTATAAATATTGGGGGGTTTTGGGTTTGTTTCTTAACAACCCCCCCAGCAAAAGACTTAAAGCACTCAAAAAGAAAAGCTTTTGAATAAATCAAAATGAGAATGCTGAGATTTTAATATTAAAAAATCTCCTAATTTAAGTGTAACTTTTCAAAAGTATTCCACATTCTTTAAAAAACATAGCTATTTTAATAAAGCATTGTTTTTATCAAAACTTTATCATAACATCTAAATTATGTAAAAAATGCATATTATTAGTTAATTTTATAGTTTAAAAAAAGAAAATACATACTTAAGGCGTTTTTCTTCTAACAGCTCAAGGGCACACACAGCTCAGGCTAGTCACCTAAAACTTGGTCCTAAATCTAATTCATTCAAGCAGCAGATGAATCACTCATCCTAAGAGGCCTCCTTCAAATGCCACATTCTCCTTGAAGCCTTCTGAATATTCCAGTAGACATTAGCTTTCCTTTCTGTATATTCCTATAGCCTTCTGAGTTTCTCTCTCTCATAATCCTCACTTCAATATGCCCTGTGGGCTGGTTTATCCTTTACAGGTCTCTTTCCTCTTCTAAACTTTCCTATGCTCCTCTGGATTGGAGCTGAATGACATCCATCTCTGTGTTGCAGCAGGAGATTACACACAGTAGGCACTCAGCGTTTGCTGAGCGAGTGGCGAACACAGCATGGAGATGAACACTGGGTCCCCGACAACTGTGTGGGTTTGTTTCCCAAAGTTTAAAGAATACCTACTTTTAACCATCAATAAACATCACAAGTAAATTGTCTGATTTAAATAACCACTGAGAAATAATACATTTGGAGCAAGGGGCTCCTAAGAATGGTTAAAAGAAATAGAAATAAGTAAATAAAGGAGGAGACATTTTGTCTTTTTCTTTCTCCCTCCCTCTCTCCCTTCCTTCCTCCCTCCCTCTCTCCCTTCCTTCCTCCCTCCCTCTCTCCCTTCCTTCCTCCCTCCCTCCCTCCCTTCCTTTCTTTCTGTTTTGTCAAAATGTCCCTCAGTCGTTGTAACCTATTAAGAAGTCTAAAAGTAGTTAAAATTTCACATATTAAACCATGTAGATTTGGTTAGAGGAAGAAAAAGGCTCTCAGAGATTTCCTAAAATAATGAGTTAACAGTGCAAATACTGGATTGTTTGATGAGAATCTTACCACGTGCTTTTCTTTCCCCCTTAAAAGAAAAATTTTAAAACACTCTCCAGTTTTAATGCAAACAGAGGATAAATATTTACGAAGGAAAACAAATTCCACAGCATTCCATACAGATTTCCAAACAGTCTGATGATTCACAACAGGCATCCATGATGCCACAATCCATGTCACAAGGGCAGTTACAGTCATCTCCCATTTCATCTCCGCAGCAACAGCAGCAGGCTTCAGAGGTGCAGATGCCACACGAAGCTTGTCCCAGGACAATATTGCAGAGGGTCAGGAATTCACAGAATAGGCAGGCCAGGATACAGTGGACACAGCAATCTTCATTTTCAGTTGGGAGGAGGCCACATAGTCAGAAAAAGGAGGAACACAAAATATAGAAATCATCAATATACTGAATAATAAGAATGGATGAAAATAATTAAGTAATCCAGAACCTAATGACATGCAGTCCTAGTAGTCTTTTGTGGGCTGGAAGCATAAAAAGAAACAAGTTAAATTCTAGATGAGCAATCTTTAGAAGTAGATACTGGATCTGGGGAAAAAAAAAAAAAAAAAGATTGTACTTGTGTATATGTGTGTGTGCATGTGGGTTAGAGTATTACTCACACACTGTGCACTGGTCCTGCACTTTTCTATGCCTCTCATCCGTCTTCGCTATCTACTGCTCTCTGCTAAATGCCTCCATGACATTACAGTCCTTCAGAAAATAGAAATTGCTTTTCCACTTCCTGTGTGGCAAAGTACTTTACATTTCTATTATTTCCCGAGACATCTCTAGTGATGCCTCTCTAAACAATAAATTTCATGAACTGATATAAAAAAGTGAGAAATCAAATGGATTACAATCTAATAAATTTAGTACACCATGTTCTAAACTTCTTTCCTGTAGAATTTTGGGGCAAGTAAGTAAAAGGAACAACTGAAGAAAATTTCTATTTCTGGAGGACTTTAACACATGCAATAAAAATAATTTAAGACCAATGTTATAAGACATTTGTCTATTTTCAGAAATATTTGTGAATTTTTAGCAGGATTATTTCTGGGTTTGTATTTGTGTTCCTTTCCTTCTTTTTCTTTTCTTTTTTAAATTTCATACAATGCAAGCTTTAATGAGGGGATTCTGCTTCCAACAACAACAACGGTACAGAGCAATCCCTACCCGCATCCCACTGTCACATGACCTGTGTATTTCTGTATTTGGCTTTATGATTGAGTGCCTTTGATGGAGTTTCATCAAATTGTGTATTCCATCATAAACTCCCCAACTCCTTGAACATTGCCGTTCCTCTGTAGTCTCTAACTTTGTAGAGAGTCTGTAACTTTGTAAAAGGGGGAAATGTGGGAAATGCATACTCTACATGCCAGATGGCAAAAAGGGGGAGAGAGTCAGAAAAAACTCAAAAAGGAAAACTCCAGAGTTGGCTGCAGAAATAAAGTCTAGGAGTTCTCTGGTAGCCTAGTGGTTAGGATTCCCGGCTTTCACTGCCGTGGTCCGGGTTCAATCCCTGGTCAGGGAACTGAGATCCCGTAAGACATGCGGTGTGGGGGAAAAAAAAAAAAAAAAGCTAAAAAACACACCAATGTTTCCTCCCAATCTTCTCAGTGCCAAGCCCACTCTCATGTAAAACTGTCTATGGAGCAATTGGAAAAAGATCACAGAACTGTAAGACTGTGAGCTTCTCTCCATCTTCCCCTAATGTGTTTAGTAGTACAGTAGTCCTCCTTTATTACTGGGGGATACATTCCAAGACCCCCAGTGGATGCATGAAATCACGGATAATACTGAGCTCTCTATATACTATTTATTTCCCATGTATACACACCAATGATGAAGTTTAACTTATAAATTAGGCAAAGAGATTAACAATAATAACTGCTAGTAAAAGAGAACAATTATAACAATATTCTGTAATAAATTTTTTGTGAATGTAGTCTCTTGAAATATCTTGTACAAATTTAATGCTTTTTCCATCTTAACTACAAACTTATTAGGTACTGTGGCCATAAGTTTTTACAGTTTGAGGTACAACAGCAAAATTATCACAAATTTCTTTCTCCTTCTTCACAATTTCATGGATAGAAGAGTCATTCTTACCATAGACTTTAGCAACCTCAGCATATAATTTTTTTTCTTTCCTTACTGAGAACTTTCACCTTTTCACTTAAAGAATTACTTTACAGCATCTCTTTGGCATATCTGAGTTGCCAGCATCACTACTCTTGTGCTTTGGAGCCATTGTTATGTAAAATAAAAATTACTTGAACACAAGCACTGCAATATTGCGACAGTCGGTCTGATAACCAAGAGGGCTGCTAAGTGATGGTCAGGTGAAACATGCTGGACAAAGGCATAATTCATGTTTCGCGTGGGATGGAGTGGGAAGGCATGAGATTTCATCATGCTACTCAGGGCAACATGCAATTTAAAACTTATGAATTGTTTATTTCTAAAGTATTCCATTTAATACTTTGGTGTTGCAATTGACTGTGGGAAAATGAAACCATGGAAAGCAAAACCACAGATAAGTGGGGATTACTATATCCAATCATATTAGGAGAACAGTAAAATCAACTTCATGGATCCAAGTCCACAGCCTTGGAAAGTTCTTTGTTTCTAGAGAGTCTATAGTTTCCCTCTTTCTACATTCTTTCTATAAATTTTTATCCTAATATCTTATATGTATCTGTTCAGTAGAGTTTTTCCAGGATTATGTTATCGTGATTTGTAAAATATCTGAAATGTTATAAAGAGCTAGCTTTATTATTATTACTCCTATTAAGAAACTAGTGTTTAACTGGAAAGCAACCCAGTTCTATTCAATATGCCTTCAAACAAATATCCATATTAACTAATTCTAAGGGCACTTCTAACCTTAACTTTGTATTCTACTGTGGAATGCTTATATTTCAAGACTAAGAGGAGGAATCCACAAAAACTCACTTGATACTGAAAACATTAAGTATAGTTATTGAGCATTAGATTCTTTATGTATTAATCATAAAATATACATTGAACTGTATGTAGTGAATCTATCAATCTTAAAGGGGAAAGAATGGCCTTCCCACCCAGCCTTAGAAATAGAGGGTAATGATACCTTTGAAGCCTCCTTTGGTCCCTTCCTAAATCATCTTCCTCTTCCCTTGCTTTTCATTGTACTTTATACAACAGTGAATGTGTAAATATCCCTACATAATCTATCAGAAAGGAAACGATCCCATATAAATTCCCATAAGTAGCATTTTTCCTCAATATTATGTGTTTCAGACTTACCCTTCTTGATTCATGTAGCTAAAGTTCACTTGTTTTCTAGATGTACAGTATTCCATTGATTTAACACACTGTAATTTATTTATTCATCCTACTTAGGAATATTTTGGTCATTTCCAGTGTTTTGCTATTCCAAACATTAATGTTTGAAACAGTTTTGTGCAGGTGTCCTAGAGTACACATGCCAAATAACTAACAGTAGATTTGTTGGGCCACAGGATATGCATACGTTTAATCAAGTTAGGTAATACCACATTTGCTTTCAAAGTGATTGCTCCAAAATGTATTCCCACCAACCAAGTATGAGAATGCTCATTGTTCCACATCTTCACCAATCTATGAAACTGGCATATTTTCATATATGCCAATTCATTGAGTGTGAAATGGCATCTCATGGTGGTTTTATTTTGCATTTACTTGTTTACTAATAAGTTTGAACATCTTATCATGTTTTTGGCCATTCATGTTTCACCTTTGAAACAGGTGTTCATGTATTCCCCTCACTTTTCTATTGAACTGCCTTTTTCTCTTATTCATTTGTAGAAGTTCTTGATATAGTCAAGACATCAGTCTTTTGTCAAGTATGATTGTCCTCTCTCAGTATGTGGCTTTTTGTAGTTAAAAGAGATAAGATACAGATGAGTTATCGTTTAGACCTTGAGAGTTTGAACTGATGAAGAGAAATTCAAATCTTGTTTTTAGCTGAAGATATGGGATAATAAGGCTGAGGAAGTAAAGTGGCAGATAGCCAAGTTTGGCAAATGAGTCAGTGAAAAGGAGAGGAGGCATTAACAAGATTCAGTAGCAGAATGAAATAAAAAGTTTTAGCGTTTGATTCAAAACAAGGGAGTCCAGCCATTCTGATATACAGAAAGGGAGGGGAAAACAATAAGTAATCAGGAGGGAGGGACTGAATGTAACATGTGAAATCAGCTGCCCTCAGGATGACGAGGAATGGGAGTGACATTCCCAACTAAACAACTCATTGGTGCTCATAGAACATATTAATTTGAGAATCAAAGTCCCTTCCAGATCTTAGACAATAATGATGGTTGTTATACAAAAATCAGAAGCCCTAAGCCAAGAATAGAATCTCTCCAAACTCCTACTTTTAGCCAACAAGATCTACAAAGTAATTGAAGTCTGTTAAACTTTGCATTTTTAGTAAACAAGGAACATGAAAAAATAAATTCTTAGCGCAAATAGATCGAACACTCGTTTTCTAGACTGTCTTCAACAACATAGTGTAATTTCTCTTTTTTGAATTTTATTTTATTTATTTTTTATACAGCAAGTTCTTATTATCTATTTTATACATATTAGTGTATATATGTCAATCCCAATCTCCCAATTCATCCCACTCTCCACTCCACCCCCATCCCCCTACTTTCCCCCCTTGGTGTCGATAGGTTTGTTCTCTACATCTGTGTCTCTATCTCTGCCTTGCAAACCGGTTCATCTGTACCAGTTTTCTAGATTCCACATGTATGCGTTAATATATGATATTGTTTTTCTCTTTCTCACTTACTTCACTCTGTATGACAGTCTCTAGGTCCATCCACGTCGCTACAAATGACCCAACTTCATTCCTTTTTATGGCTGAGTGATATTCCATTGTATATATGTACCACATCTTCTCTATCCACTCGCCTGTCAGTGGGCATTTAGGTTGCTTCCATGACCTGGCTATTGTAAATAGTGCTGCAATGAACACTGGGGTACATGTGTCTTTTTGAATTATGGTTTTCTCTGGGTATATGCCCAGTAGTGGGATTGCTGGGTCATATAGTGTAATTTGTACAATAGATACAAGCAGTGGTTTTACATAGAATAAGAAGCCTGGCATTAATGAAGAAAAAAGCATTTATTAATTAAGAATGTGTAATCTTAGGAGAAGAGATATTTTCATCACTCTTTCAATTTTTTTAACTATTTAAGAAACTTGGAAATTCTGTTAAATTCTGGTTTAAGCTCTTTACAAATACTAATTCATTTGATTCAAATAACATCCCTAAGAAGAAGTAATGGTATTATCCCCATTTTACCACAGACAGATTACAGAAAACTTAGGAAATCTTCTCAAAGTCACAGAGTCAGGAAGTAGTAGGCAGGGTCAGAACCCACACAACCTGCCTGTGTAATCCATGGTCTAATCCAGCATGCTATGCTGCCAGTACAGGGATGGGTCACTTCTAACAGTTCATCTTCCTGGCGGGAAGAAGATCAGTTATAAATCCAACTGATTTCTGCTGATTTGTCTTGCTGATATGTTTTCAGCCTCGATTCACATTTCCTTTCTAAAGATGATTCTGAATTTTAGTTTTAATGAAGACTTGATAGTAAGTATTATCCTTCAACATGTTAAGAGCAAAGTTGATGAGTTGGAGAACTCATAAACTTCCAGTTACATTGTTGAAACAGACATAAGACGTAGGCAGCCAGGAGAGAGATGATGTGTCAATCAAAAGAAATCTAAATTTAAAACTTAAAAATTAAGGTTCATATTTATATGAACAGAAGCATTGTAGAGATTATATAGGAACTCTACTGGTAAAATATACGGTTATGACAGAGTTCTCAAAAGAATAAGCCCTTTATGTAAATACTAAAACTTACAAAAATGGTCATCCTCTTAAAACATAGGTCGTACATAATTTACTAGACAAGCACTTTGGGCTGCTCTGAAAAATCAAATCTATGAATAGGGCACATAAAGAAGCCACAAACCAAAATTCATTTTAGATATTAAAGTGATATTAAGCAAGGTGCATTTACAGAAACATCTACCAGAAACACATTCATTTTCTGTAGTTTATAAGTAGAGAAATACTTAAGACATGACAACAAAAAAAGAAACCAAAAAATGAATCCCTAAATCCTATCAAATCAATTTAATAATCTGGTTTGTATTCCTTTCCAAAAGCATTTTTCTTTTCAGTTGTGTTCTAGAAAGAGTAGTTTGATTGTGATTGGGGTAAGGAAAAGGTTAAAATAAACTAAGAAGGAACAGCTGTTACAGTTTCTGTCACTGCCACCCCTCCCACCCCCAGGGGGATGGAGAATCATAAAAGGCATTATGTTGTTGGTTTTATTTGAAGCAAAGAGAGGATCGTAAGAATTAACAAACTAAGAAGACCTAAACGGAGAAACAAACTTTAAAAGAGACGAGTCCTCTGCATCCATGTAGTTCACTGTCAGAAATAATTGTTTTTCCTGCTGTTCTTGTGGTTTTTCGTTTTCATGGTTTTATTCGGTCATATTTGCAGTTGTTTGCCAAAAGTGTTTAACCTTTGAGAAGCCAACTAGGTTCTGGGAAGAATGCCTGTTCCAAACTAGGCCCAAAAGAATTGCACAATTCAGTGTATTACTGAGAGGAGAACTCAGCACAAGACTGACAGCTACTGTAAATTTAGGAAAACAGAGAAACACACCAGCAGCCAAGGAACTAAAAAGAAAGCATAAAAGGAAATCTTTAGCACAACATTTGACTCTTAAAAAAACTGTTATGAATTACTTGCAGACACAAACCCAAACAAAATCTCTGAGTCCTCTGAAAGGTCATCAATGTTAAATCCATGCAGCTGGCATATCTGGCAAGTGTCTAGCTTCCCAACACCCTGAAGGTAACAACTGAAACTTACTTAAACAGCATCTTTGATGACTGGTGAAACTATCTGTGACTGATCTGAGGGCCTTTGTTCTCTTGAAATGAGATGGAAGACTTATTTTTATAAGAATACACGAATTTAATAATAAAATCCCAAATTGTTTTACCCAATCATAGGTGGCTCAAAATACTAGGCAAATGTGAGGAGAGCAGTTATAGTGAAAGGAACCCTAAGAACCATCAGAAAACTCTTTGCACAGGAAACTCAGCTGTATTCTAAATAAGTCTATTTTTTTTTAGTTTCCTTCTTTTAAGATGTGGTATGACAGGTGCTTTGAGTCTCTTGAAACAAAGACACTGTACAGCAGAGTACAGGGAAGGGCAAAGAACAGTGAATTCTGAGAATAGCCCACAACCCATTTTTAAGCGAAGGTAGATTTGTATGTGTCTTATCTTGACTGATCTCTAATAACATGTCCTATGACTGAAAATGCTTGAAAATACTTTCTTAATCAGGTCCCCATCATGTAGACTATATACTAAGAAACAGGGGTTCATTATTTTTTTCAACAGGTCAACAGTATGCCAAAGAGCAAATGCAGGTTAAAGCATGAACAGTCAGTTTTGTGTAATCAGTAATTTGGGAAATTGTATTGCGATCAAACCTGACTCTAGCTTTATAATCAAAGCCACAGAGAACCCACAGGTGTCCCCATGTCTTTAGCTGCTAAGGCTCACATCCGCCCTGGGAGGGCACAGGGGGGACTCACCATGCAGAGCAAGAGGCATTCCTCTTCCCAGATATTGCTTTGCTGCAACTGTTTCTCAATACAAAATCAAAAAGCAGGCCGAAAGTGGGTTTTGGTCATCCTGAATTGCAGCCAGGATGGCTAAGTCAGTATCTGGCCTCTGTGAAAAGCCAGCTGTGAGGGACGAGACACAGACATCTCCAGGGAGTTCTGCTCCTCAAGTCACGGGGGCAGGAAATATTTACTAAGACGGCACGATAGCTTAGCTCCAAGTAGCTGCATGTCTCCAAGCCAGAGGACGCACAGCATTCTGGCCTACAGCCCTAGAATGACCTGCTGCTTGCAGAAATTGGCCTGAAGTATGCCTCCCACACAGAGCCCTCTGGCTCACTGCTGTCCCCTCGAGGCCATGCATCTTAGCCAAAACATAGTCAACATTTTCCTAGTAGGGAAGAAAGTGAGATAGGTCAGGAGGTAAAAGAAAGAGAGGAGCTACATTTTCCACTGCAGCACAAAGAGGACCCCACACTTACAGAAACTGAACAATAACCTTTACTATTACCTTTCCTCTCAATAAACTCAAAAGAACTATAGAAAAAAACAGTACCATTCTCCCACACCCCACAAAAGGACTCCTCAATCATATACCTAACACGTGTCCAAATCCTAGAATCCATCCTCCTCCTGTGGGAAGTGCATTCGTATTTTAAATTACAGTAAGTGGATAGCACAGATTTTTTTTTTGATTCTCTTATTTGTTTGCCCTGCTGCCTCCTCTGTTGCTGATTCATTAAATATTCCAAACTCTCAAGAGAGATTTGATCCAGTAATTGTTGGTCATGACTTAACTATAGCACTGATTCAAGTATTCCTTTCTAAAGAGTCACACTTTATAAAGTCTAGGAAGATAACATATATATCAGGTCACCTTTTGTTTCCCAGGAGCTTAACACAGAAATCTGCCAGGGAGTAAACACTCAGTTAGTAGAGGTGTTTATCTAAAACACTTAAAATGCAAAGTTAGTATGTGGACAGAGAGGCAGGGAAAGAAGAGTGAAAAAATAGCAATGGTGCAAGTATTATGCATATGAGTTTACTGAATCTCTACAGTACTTTAAGATCACACATTTGATAGCTGGTAATCACAGTACTGTCCTCATAGGGTTAAGGTAAGTATTAAAAGAGACAACGTATATAAAGTACTCAGTAAAGAATTCATGTACATACTTACTAATATTACTGTGATAGCAACAAAGATAATGGCAAAATATTTATTCTAGAGAGGGTACAACTCTCTACCTTTTGATGTTTCATTCGCTCTGATTACCACAACAAAATAGGGCCATTCAATTTTAACCTAAGGAGGTTTATAAAAGGCTGTTCATAGTTCAAATACTTAAAAAGAGAGAATCAAGAAGGTAGTTCTAAGAGACAGAATCTGCAGAAGAGTGGAGCAGAAATCTGCCCAGAAAGATTTAGTCAATCTTATGTTTGGCTATGACAGGAGATTTAAAAATAATAATCATTTTCCATATTTAAACTATTATCCATTTATTTTCTCAGGAAGCTAGAAAGCAAAAACAGAGGAAAACCATACTTGAACCTACTCAATGGTAATTTTATTAAGTTGGCCAGTTGAAATATCTCTAATCCAAAAAGTTTAATTAATAGGAAGGTTGAATATAACTTTTGGATAACAAAATCTACTTTAGATCTTAAAAGCATTTTCCTAGAAAGAGTCACTGTATAAACAGTCTGCTAAAGTTGGTCACAATATCATCTATGGTTAGGACAAAAAATAAGTAAATCCTCTAGGTTTAAGGAAAATATATATTTGTATAAAAATGATGTAAGAAATCTCTCCCAAAAGCTTAACTTAATATTTTCCTGTTTTCACTTTTGCAACTGTGTTTATTTAACAATTCACCTTTCAATTTCATTTCTGATTCGTGCTTGTTTAAATATCGTGCGAGGTATATTATGAGAAAAATCAGCCTTTTTTTTTGTTAAAGCCATGTAGTACTACAGTTGGGTGATCATGTAAAAGGTGATGATAGTAAAATAATACCTTTGCCATACGGGATGCTATTTATTCATTTTTATTGAGGTATAGTTGACATACAGCATTGGTTTCAGGTGTACAATGTAACGATTCCATATATGTATATAATGCAAAATGATCACAATATGTCTCAGTAACATTCGTCACTGCACATAGTTACAACTCTTTTTTTCTTGTGATGAAAACTTTAAAGATCTAATGTCTATCAGAAAAATTTCAAATATGTAATGCAGTATTACTAACTATAGTCAATCCATATGACTTATTTATTTTATAACTGGAAATTTGTAGCTTTTGACCCCCTGCAACCATTTTGCCCACCCCCACCCCTAGCCTCCAGCCACCAGCAACCTGGTCCTTGTATCTATGGCTCCTAGCTGCTGTTGTTTGTAAGAGGCCACATATAAGATCATAATGATATTTGTCTTTGATTTATTTCACTTAGCATAATGCTCTGAAGGTCCATCCATGTTGTCGCAAATGGCAAGGTTTCCTTCTTTTTGATGGCTGAATAATATTCCATGGCATAAATTTCCACATTTTCTTTAACCATTCATTGATTGATGGACACTTAGATTGTTTCCACATCTTGGCTATTGTAAATAACGCTGCAACGAACACTGGGTTGCATATGCCTTTTCGACTTAGTGTTTTTATTTCCTTCAGATAATACCCAGAAGTGGAATTGCTGGATCACATGGTAGTTGTTTTTTTTTTTTTTTTTAATATTACTTATCTTTCTTTTTTTTTAATTTATTTTTGGCTGCCTTGGGTCTTCATTGCTGTGCACGGGCTTTCTCTAGTTGCGATGAGCGGGTGCTACTCTTTGTTGCCGTGCGTGGGCTTCTCAGGGCTTCCCATTGCGGTGGCTTCTCTTGTTGTGGAGCATGGGCTCTAGGTGCATGGGCTTCAGTAGTTGCGGCACGTGGGCTCAGTAGTTGTGGCACATGGGCTTAGATGCTCCACGGCATGTGGGATCTTCCCAGACCAGGGCTCAAACCCGTGTCCCCTGCATTGGCAGGTGGATTCTTAACCACTGCGCCACCAGGGAAGCCCACACATGGTGGTTCTATTTTAATTTTTTAAGAAACCTCCATAGTGTTTTCCATAGTGACTACCAATTTACATTCCCATCAACAGTGCACAAGTTTTCCCTTTTCTCCACGATCTCACCAACACTTCTTCTTTCTTTTTTTCTTTTTTTTTGGCTGTGTTGGGTCTTCATTGCTGCACGTGGGCTTTTCTCTAGTTGCAGAGAGCGGGGGCTACTCTTCACTGCGGTGCACGGGCTTCTCATTGTGGTGGCTTCTCTTGCTGTGGAGCACAGGCTCTACGCGCATGGGCTTCAGTAGTTGTGGCTTGCAGGCTTGGTTGCTCTGTGGCATGTGGGATCCTCCTGGACCAGGGATCAAACCCATGTCCCCTGCATTGGCAGGTGGACTCCGAACCACTGAGCCACGAGGGAAGTCCCAACACTTCTTATTTCTTGTCTTTTTGACAACAGCCATTCTAACAGGTGCGAGGTGATATCTCATTGTGGTTTTTTTAATCATATTGTTTGTTTCTTTGCTATTGAGCTATATGAATTCTTTATATATTTTGGATATTAATCCCAATTTGCATATACTTTCTCCCATTTAGTAGGCTGCCTTTTCATTTTGTCGATGGTTTCCTTTGCTTCGAATAAGCTTTTTAGTCTGAAGTAGTCTCACTTGTTTATTTTTGCTTTAAAGGCAATGCCTTCGATTTTTGGATCAAATCTAAAAAATCATCACCAAGACCTATATCAAGGATCTTACTACCTATGTTTTCTGCTAGGAGTTTTATAGTTTCAGGTCTTACATTCAAGTCTTCAATCTATATTAATTTTTGTGTATGGTGCAAGATAGTGGTCCAGTCTCATTCTTTTGAATGTGGCTATCCAGTTTTCCCAGCATCATTTATAAAGTGTCTGTCCTTTCCCCATTGTATATTCTTGGCTCCTTTGCATAAATTAATTGACCAATATCCGTGGGCTTATTTCTGAGCTCTCTATTCTGTTCCATTGGTCAATGTGTCTGTTTGTTATGCCAATACCATACTGCTTTGATTACTATTGTTTTGTAATAGTCAAAATCAGAGCACATAATTTCTGAAGTTTTGTTCCTTTCTCAAGATTGCTTCGACTATTCTGGGTCTTTTGTAGTTCCATACAAATTTTAGGATTGTTTGTTCTATTTCTGTGAAAAATGCCATTGGAATTTTGATAGGGATTGCATTGAATCTGTGTATTGCTTTCGAGGGTATAGACGTTTTAATAATATTAATTCTTCCAATCCATGAGCACAAGTATCTTCCCATTTATTTATTTTCTTCAATTTCTTTCAACAATGTCTTATAGTGTTCAGTGTAGAGGTCTTTCATCTCCTTGGTTAAATTTATTCCTGGGTATTTTATTCATTTTGATGCAGTTATAAATGGGATTATTTTCTTAAGTTTGATAGTTTATTATTAGTGTATAGAAATGGAACAGATTTTTTTATACTAATATTGGATACGGCAACTTTACTGACTTCACTGATTAGATCTAACAGTTTTTGGAAGTGTCTTTACACGGTTTTCTATAAGATCATGTCATCTGCAAACAGAGACAGTTTTACTTCTTCTTTTTAAATTGGATGTCTACTTCTTTTTCTTGCCTAATTGCTCTGTCTAGGGCTTCCAGTACTATGCTGAATAAAAGTGGTGAGAATAGGCATCCTTGTTTTGTTCCTGATCCTAGAAGAAAATCTTTCAGCTTTTACTGTTGAGTATGTTAGCTGTGCGCATGTCATATATGGCCTTTATTGTGTTGAGGTATGCTCCCTCTCTGCCCACTTTGAGGGTTTTTATCACAAATGGATGTTGCATTTTGTAAAATGCTTTTTCTACATCTGTTGAGATGATCATGATTTTTATCCTCCATTTTGTTAATGTGGTGTATCACACTGACTGATTTGTGGATGTTGAACCATACTTGCATCCCTGGAATAAACCCAGTTGATCATGGTGTAAGATACTTTTAATGTATTGTTGAATTCAGTTAGCTGATATTTTGTTAAGGATTTTTGCATCTCTGTTCATCAAGGATATTGTCCAGTAATTTCTTTTCTTGTGGTGTCTTTGTTTATTTTTGGTATCAGAGTAATGTTGGCCTCACAAAAATTTGGAAGTTTTCCCTCCTCTTCTAGTTTTTGGAAGAGTTTGAGAAGGATTGGTATTAATTCTTCTTTAAAGGTTTGGCAGAATTCACCAATAAAGCTATCTGGTCCTGACTTTTGTTTATTGGAAGGTTTTGGGTTTTTTCGGGGTTTTTTTGTTTTGTTTTTTATTACTGATTCAATCTCCTTCTTAAAAATGGGTCTTTTTGGATTTCTATTTCTTCCTGATTCAATCTTAGTAGGTTGCGTATTTCTAGAAATGTATCCATTTCTTTTAAGTTGTCCAATTTGTTGGTGTATAATTGCTCATAGTAGTAGTCCCTTAGGTTCCCTTGTATTTCTATGGTATCAGTTATAATGTCCCCTCTTTCATTTCTGATTTTATTTGTGTCACCTCTCTTTTTCTTGGTGAGTCTAGCTAAAGGTTTAGCTAAAGGTCTATCAATTTTGTTTATCTATTTCACTTATTTCCACTCTGATTTTTGTTATTTCCTTCCTTCTACTAACTTAGGGCTTTGTTTGTTTTTCTTTTTCTAGTTCCTTGAGATATAAGTTAGGCTGTTACAGATTTTTCTTGTTTCTTGAGGTAGGCATTTATTACTGTAAATTTTCCACATAGAACTGCTTTTGCTTTGTCCCATAAGTTTTGATATGTTGTATTTACATTTCATTTGTCTCAAGGTATTTTATTTCTCTTTCGACTTCTTCTTTGACCCACTGGTATTTGATAGCATGTTGTCTAATCACTACACATTTGTGAATATTCCAGTTTTATATATACATATAGTTGATTTACAATGTTGTGTTAATTTCTTGTGTACAGCAAAGTGACTCAGTTATGCAAATGACATTTTTTCATGCTTTTCATTATGGTTTGTCACAGGATATTGAATATAGTTCCCTGCGCTCTACAGCAGGACCTTGTTGTGTATCCAACCTATATGTAATAGTTTGCCTCTGCTAACCCCAAACTCCCATTCCTTCCCTCTCCTAACCCCCCCACCCCCACCCCTTGGCAACCATAAGTCTGTTCTCTATGTCTGTGAGTCTGTTTTTGTTTCATAGATATATGTGGAATCAAAAGTATGACACAAATCAACATAAGTTATATCATATAGTATCTGTCTTCCTCTTTCTGACTTACTTCACTTAGTATGATAATCTCTAGGTCCATCCATGTTGCTGCAAATGGCATTATTTCATTCCTTTTTTATGGCTGAGTAGTATTCCATTGTATATATGTACCACATCTTCTTTATTCATTCACCTGTTGATAGACATTTAGGTTGTTTCCATGTCTTGGCTATTGTAAACAGTGCTGCTGTGAATATAGGGGTGCATGTATCTTTTCAAACTATAGTTTTGTCTGGGTATATGCCCAGGAGTGAGATTGCTGGATCATATGGCAACTCTATTTTTAGTTTTTTGAGGAACCTCTATACTGTTTTCCTTAGTGGCTGCACCAATTTACATTCCCACCAACAGTATAGGAGGGTTCCCTTTTCTCCACACCCTCTCCAGCATTTGTTATTTGTAGACATTTTAATGATGGCCATTCTGACTGGTGTGAGGTGGTACCTCATTGTAGTTTTGATTTGCATTTCTCTAATAGTTAGTGATGCTGAGCATCTTTTCATGCATCTGTTGGCCATCTGTATGTCTTCTTTGGAGAAATGTCTATTTAGGTCTTCTGCCCATTTTTTGGTTTAGGTTTTTTTTTTGTTATTGTTGAGTTGCATGAGCTGTTTGTATATTTTCGAAATTAAGCCCTTGTTGCTTGCATTGTTTGCAAATATTTTCTCCCATTCTGTAGGCTGTCTTTCTGTTTTGTTTATGGTATCCTTTGATGTGCAAAAGCTTGTAAGTTTGTTTAGGTCTCATTTGTTTATTTCTGTTTTTATTTCTATTGCCTTGAGAGACTGACCTAAGAAAACACTGGTATGATTTACAACAAAGAATGTTTTGCCTATGATCTCTTCCAGGAGTTTTATGGTGTCATGTCTTATGTTTAAGTCTTTAAGCCATTTTGAGTTTATTTATGTGCATGATGTGAGGGTGTGTTCTAACTTCATTGATTTACATGCAGCTGTCCAACTTTCCCAGCACCACTTGCTGAAGAGACTGTCTTTTTCCCATTTTATATTCTTGCCTCCTCTGTCGAAGATTAATTGACCATAGGTGTATGGGTTTATTTCTGGGCTCTCTATTCCATTCAATTGATGTGTATGTCTGTTTTTGTGCCAATGTCACACTGTTTTGATTACTGCAGCTTTGTAGTATTGTCTGAAGTCTGGGTGGGTTATGCCTCCTCCTTTGTTCTTTTTCCTCAGGACTGCTTTGGCAATTCTGGGTCTTTTATGGTTCCATATACATTTTAGGATTATTTGTTCTAGTTCTGTGAAAAATGTCATGAGTAATTTGATAGGGATCCCATTAAGTCTGTAGATTACTCTGGGTAGTAGTGCCAATTTAACAATATTAATTCTGTGAGTCTGTTTCTGTTTTATAAAGAAGTACATTTGTATCAATTTTTTTAGATTCCATATCTAAGTGATATCATATGATATTTGTCTTTCTCTGATTTACTTCACTTAGTATGATAATCTCTAGGTCTAATCCATGTTGCTGCAAATGTCATTAAGTCATTCTTTTTTATGGCTGATTGCAGGATCATACGGTAGATCTATTTTTAGTTTTTTAAGGAGCCTCCATACTGTTTTTGGATGGATGTTTTGAATATATCTGTTAAGTTCATCATGTTGTTTAAGCTATCCATTGATGAAAGTGGAATATCAAAGTCCCCTACCATTATTGAACCGCTATTTCTCCCTTTAGATCTGCTAATATTTGCTTTATATATTTAGGTGCTCCAATGTTGGGTGCATAAATATATACAAATGTCATATCCTCTTGTTGGGTTGACTACGTATTGTAGTTAAAGTTATTTTTACTACTTTTGTCTTTTAACCTCGTAATTGCTTTATAAGTGATTAATCTGCCACATTTACAATGTTAGATTATTCTGAATTTTACTATATATTGACCGTTACCACTGTGATTTATACTTTCATGTTTTCCTGTTACTAATCAGTGCCCTTTCTCTTCAGCTTAAAGAAGTCCCTTTAATGTTTCTTATAAGGCCAGTCTAATGATGATGAAGTTGTTTTGCTTTAGCTTTTTTGGAAAACTCTTTATCTCACCTTCAATTCTGAAGGACAACTTTGCTGGGTAAAGTAGTCCTGGTTGGAAGTTTTCTTTCTGCATTTTGAATACATTGTGCCACTCCCTTCTGGCCTGCAAAGTTTCTGCTGAAAAATCTGCTTATTGTCTTACGGGTGTTCCCTTATGAGTAACAGTTGTTCTTCTCTTGCTACTTTTAAGATTCTCTCTCTGTCTTTAAATTTTGACATTTTCATGATAATGTGTCTTGTGGGTCTCTTTGGGTTCTCTTATTTGGAAATTTTGGGGCTTCCTGAATCTGGATATCTATTTTGTTCTCCAGGTAAGGGGAGTTTTCAGCCATTATTTCTCAAAATAATTTCCCACGCTTTTCCCTCTCTCTTCTCCTCCTGGGACCCTTATAATATCGTCACCCTTTTTTTTTTTTTTTTTTTTTCATCCCGCTGCTCTGATTAAAGAGTTCCACTGCCTGTTTTTGAGTTCACTGACCCTTCCTTCTACTTCATCTAGTCTGCTGTTGAATCCCTCTAGTGTATTTTTCAGTTCAGTTTTGTGTTCTTCAGCTCTGTGAGTTCTATTTGGTACTGTCTCATATTTCCATCTCTTTGTTGAAGTTCTCACTATGTTCATCCATTCTTCTCCTGAGTTTGGTGAGCATCTTTATGACCATTATTTTGAACTGTTATCAGGTAATCATTCATCTCTTCCTCATTAAGAGCTTTTTTTGAGAGTTTTTTCTTTCTCGTTTTGCCATTTGAAACATATTTCCGTTTCTTCAATTTCTTTGACACCCTGTGTTGACTTCTATGTATTAGAGAAAACAGTCACCTCTCCCAGTCTTGAAGGAGTAGCCTCACATAGCAGATAAACCTTACTGTTCAATCCTGCCCTAGCTTTTGGTTGTCTCTCAAACCTTTGTGATTGTTGAAGCAGCCTATTTTATTTTTAGCAGCTCCCACTATTTGAGGGTGTGCCAAGACCTAACAGTGTCCCTAAGAGGAGAATTTCAGTCAGCACCTAGGTCCAGGATGATTAGAAGCTAGACCTTAGTTAGCAGCTTTTAAATATATTACACTTCTGTGGGACCACAAGCATAAGTTCACTGGCCACCAATCTAGAGGTATCCCCTGGGTAGCAGTCACAAAATCAGGGCAGACGAGTCTACAAGTTCCTTTCCAGGAGATACTGGTGATCTGCAGCAAGGAAGAGAGGCAGCGCAAAGATGGCATCCATTGACCTCCATCCCCAAGTGTAGCTCTGCAGCCCCCTAGATAAGTGCCAAATCAGAAGCCTGCCCCTCCGGCCGAAGCTCAGTTCAAGCAAACAGGCATCTTTCACAAAAACACTGGGGATGTGTTTTAGTCTTCTGTCTGTGAAGTGCCCTGGGAGTGATAGCTAGCCAAAAACTGTCTCTCCATTTGTTACGTACCGTGGGATCTAGGAACGCAAGACCTGCTGGCCTCCCGAGCTAGGTGATCATGGAGAATTCCCTGGCCCCTGGGTGGCAACTATAAAAACTGGCCACCAGACGTGTATAAAAGCTCCCCTGGTGGATATATGGGTGCTCCAGAGCAGAGCGGAGGAAGAGCACACAGACAGCGCCTGCCCTCAGGTTTACATTGCAGGCCCTTAGAGGTGTGTTTAATTGGAAGCCTGCCCCTCAGGCCATAGCTATGAAGATAAGCTAATAGGCTTCTTTCACAGAAAGATTTTCTTAAGACTATTGCCTCTTGATGTGTGTGTGTGGGGGGGTGTGTGTGGCCATTTAAGAACTCTTTGTCCTTTGGTGATGGTCTTCTGGGACCCTTGAGCATAAAAGCCCCAGTGGCCACCAGAGCTAGGTGATCTAGAGATATCCCTGGGCAGCAGCCATAAGAATCAGGGTGCTAGAGGAGGGTACAGGTTCCTTTCTGGGAGATACCCAGTGAACTGGAGGGAGGCGGGGTGGGGGCACAGAGATGGAGCCTGCCCACCTCTGTCCCCAGAAAGAACTTCAGTAGGCCCTTAGATGTGTGTTAAATTAGATGCCTGCCCCTCAGGTTGATACTTTTAAGTTAAGCAAATAAGTCTCTTTCACATAATGTTTGGTACCTCTCGATTGGTTGTCTTTGCACTGGTCCCAGGTGACAGGTGAGTCACAGCAAACAAGCCCTTTAAGACTTGTTTCTCAGTCACTGTAGCCTTGTTGGTCTCACAGAAACGAGTCCCACTGGTAATTAAATCTAGATGTTTTGGGAGCTCATCTCTCTGTTGCAGGTCTTAAAAGTTGGTGTCTCTGATGTGAGGTTTAAACCCCTCACCCTCAGGGAGAAACTCCAGGTTTTGAGTTCTCTCCTGATTGTGCGTCACTGCACCAGGGGTGGGGTTTACGGTGAGATTGTGTCTCAGCCTCTCTTATCTTCTTTGATGTGGGTTTTTTTTCTCATTTGCCTGATGTGTAGGAGTTGCTCAGCTAGTTTTTAGGGTTCTTTTTAAAGAGGAACTTGTCCACTATGTAGATTTGGTGTGTCTTTGGGAGGAGGTGAGTTCAGGATCTTCCTATATCACCTTCTCCCTGTGTAGAATGTTCTTAGGCTAATATCAGTGACTATTACAGAGCACCCAGGGTTGGCCATGTGACACGAAGTTTTTGTGGCAGTGTGGGAGTAAACAAACACACGAAGAGGAAGCTGACAGTACACACAAGGCTGGGGTCAGGCACAACAACTCTCCAGGCACTTGAGCGTTCCTTAGCAAGAGTCCAAAGGGCTGAGCGGCCCCAGCAGTGACTGTTCCTGCAGGCCCCCATGGAGGCAGGGCAGCACCCCCAGCAGGACGCACAGGCCTCACGCAGGCAGGAGGAGCCTCACTTGAGAAGGCCCAGGATGTGCTCCCTGGCCCTGACAGAAAAGCCGGGCCCCAACCAAAGAGGCACAGCAGTCAACAGACACTGCAGGAAAGATGAAGGGAAACAAGCCGAGTAAAACGTTAGGGCGAAATGAGATACCAAAGCACATTTCAAAGCTGTGCACAGGAGGTAAATCCTGTTATTTATGGGATTAATTTGTGACTCAATGATGCCATTGTTCCTCTTTCCACTTCGCTCTCTCTCCACCCATGTTATCTGTTAATACCATCTGATTTTTTTTTAAGGCACCATTACAAGTCTTAGATGAACAGGACATTGAAATTATAAGGTATAAATACCTCCACCTTAATTTAGCGTACAAAAAACTCCAGCGCCAAGAAAAATGTATGATCTTGTTGTTTGCAATACTCTAGAATCGACAACAGCATATAAACCTGGTCTTCTCATACAAAAAAAAATTCTGTAGCCTAGTTATAATACTGTAAATTGTGTAAAAGAAGATAAAAACCCTCTTCCTTAGCTGCTTCCCAATCCTCTGCACTTCATCAGGGCCACCCCCCCCCGCCCCCCCCAGCTGAGGTTTCCCTGAGTCACAGCTCATTACCTACTATGACAATTCAGGCAGCAGATGGCAGAACTACCAAAAGAAATGCTGTAAGTGGTGGTGGTTGCTGTTTGTACGTCTGGTTTTGTGCCCCCAAGAACGTTATTTCCCTGTTGCTGGAAGCCTCATCGAAACCAAAGATGTTTCCATTTATGATCACCCTGCCATCTTCATGAGTGGCACAGACAGCCAAGTATTATCCTATGTATTAGGATCTGGAAAATTAAACCCTGTTTTCTAGTCTTGACTCTGTCACTAGTAGGCTCAGTGACCTTGAGCAAGTCATTTCACTCAGTGTCCATATGCATAGAATGTGGGGGAAAATGATCTCCAAGTTCTTTTCAAGCACTACGTTTCTATGATGATACAATCTACTATATCTATAAACAAACAGTAGATTTTAAAGCTCAGGGTCTTTTCTTGGCCTTGAAGAGAGCCATTGCTTGATTAACACAAAGGTCAAAGCACAGTGGAAAGTTAATTAATGCTGAACAGGAGTTGACTCCAAGCCAGCTAAGTCCCAGGAGCAGATGGTCAGATAGCATGTGTTTGTTTGTTAGGTGAAGAGAAAGCAAAGATGGATACAGGTAGTGGAGAGGCTATGCAAAGGCACACAGACAAGAATATGATAGTTTTAGAGATAAGAGTGGCTCGGTATTGTTGGAGCAGGAAACCCAGGTAGAAAGCCTTAAATTTTCTATTTCAGAAATGAGGAGGTAGGGACAGCATCAGTGGTAATAATATGGTATCAGTGTGGGTCAGGCAGGATGACTCTGAGGAATATTAAAGAAGGTGGGATTAGTAAGAGTTGATAAGACCCTGGAGAAGCAGTGATGGGAAGAGAAGAGTCAAGTGTGACTTCCTGGAGCTATTGACCAAGAAAGAAATAGAGGAAGAAAAATAGTTTTGTTAAAAATATTTTGAATGTAAGACAGGTTAAGCCTGAGAACACTCAAATAGAGATGTCCAAGAGGTGGCTGGAGACACTAATTTGGAGATTGTGCAATAGTCACAGCTGGGCTAGGGAGTAAGGCGTGCCTGAAACTCTTAAGAGTGAGTAAAATCAAGTAGCCCAGGGAGAATGTCCCGAATGAAAAGAGAAGAGCTGCAAGGGAACAACAGCATTTAAGGAAAGGACTGAGCACTTAACAAGGGAGCAGAAACTCCAGGAAAGGGATGTGCGTTGGAAGCAAGAGAGAAAAATATTTCTGGTGTCAGCTCTGTTTAGCCAGAGAACTTTCAAGGATGGAAATGAATAGCAGTGAGATAAGGAGTGACGACTGAATAGAGAAGTAGGGACTACAAATGCAGATAGCTTTTCAGGAAATTTGTGAAGGGAAAGAAAAACCTGAGGAAGCACTACACAGGGACACAGAATTGAGAAAGAGACAGACATACACAAACACTTGGATACGCTCACAACATATATGCTGTGAGACAGGGAAGGCTTGCGTAATTGCAAGAGTTAAAACAATATGGGAAGGGGTACTCAGAGGACTAAGTGGATGGCAGGACCTGCAGTAACAGGATGTGCTGCAGCAGAAGGGCGCCATCTGTTCCTTTGAGATGGGAGGTAAAAACAGGTTCAGATTATTTAGGTAAGTTTAGGTAAGTTTGCGGGAGAGGCTCGAGGTGGAGAGATACTGAGGAAATGCTGGATGGCCTCCTCTCCCCAGGCATAGTGAGGGCAAGTTTCAGAGAGCTTTGTTGAAAGGGTAGCAACAAAATGAAGCAGTCATTGTGGAAAATGGGAGAGGGCAGGTCTGCGCAGTTTGCTGCTGTATCCTGGTACCTGAGGGGCTGTCCAGTTGAGACCCAAGACCACACATGGGTAGTGACAGTGCTTTTTATGGATATCAAGGCTTCTTCGCTATTGTTCAGCTCCTTGGTATAGAGAGAAGGTGAAAAGACAGTGTAGATTTGGGGTTCTGAAAGACAAGTGTGTCAGAATGACAGGGTCTCAAGCAAGTTACGAGATTCGTCAAGCGATCCAAATATATATATATATATATATATATATATTCCAAATACATATAAAAAGAATATATTAGAATATATTTAAATGTATATTATTTGCATATATATTAAATGCCATCATATAGATACTATTATGTGTGTATATATATATATATATATATATTATAAAATGGTCAACTGGGGTTCAAGAGCCAGTATGTTCATATTTATTTCTGACTAAAACTATAGTTTTTTAAAAAGTAACAACAGTAATCAAAGGCACTAGGTTAAAGAATAAAATGGCAGTGCTGTACAGAATTTAGTGCACAAGCCTGGGCACATGGCAGACCCTTAATAAATACCTGTTGACTTGAAGAAATTCCTTTGTAGGGCCTGAGGCAAAGATTCCTTTTGGGTTTACTTTCACTTCTCCTATCACTCTACAGAACACATTTTCTAGGAGATAGCTACCACAGACGTTAAAAAGTTCTTTCTAAAGTAACTACTCTTCTGTCATTCCAAAATACAATTTCTGCATCCCTCACTGAGCATAATTATTAGGAAAAAAAATAAACTTCAACTTCTAGTGTCAACTTTAAATTATGTTATGTTATGGGATGTTATTCCCCAAGAGGGCCGGTTCCTCCAGTTTGATTTCCCAAGAGAAGTCAGAGTAGAAATTTAGGCAGGTTTAATACATGGTTGGAAAAGTAGGATATTAATCCATTTTGCTCTTTTCTTTCAATTATCTTCTTCACATTTCCCCCAAACTCCTGGATTTCTCAGTCTTTAGGAGACAACTACTATTTGTTTGTATGAATATTTTTCCCTTCAAAATAGGAAATGATTAATTTCCCTGAGCAAACTTTTATAATTTTTCGATTTTTTTTTCTTCTAATTGCTTCCTATATCCACTTGAGAGAGGTCTACCACCTTCCATTTTCCCTTCTGTCAAGTGTACAAGAAGTAGGGAAGCCCGTACAACTTACAAAGGCCCTGTGCTGGGAAGGGGCCTGAGGCCACACTCTGCTGTATATCAATTAAAATCCCTTCGGAAGATTGATTAGTCTGAAACATTTTTCACCAGGTTGTTGACTTTGATTCTTTCCTCTGTTTTCTCCCATACTTATTTATTTATGGAGAGTTACATTAAGATTATTCAAATGGTGGCAGGCAAAACCATGAAGTTAATTTTCTCCATGCCTCTGTGTCCTGGTATTGTGATAATGCCTTGGTAAAAGAATATCATTAAAATGTAAAAATAAGTACAACAGTAACTTAGGGATTTACTATTTAATATAATTTTTAAGGTAGAAATTTGAATACGTCCTCAATTTAATATGAGCAAAAATTAAAAAGCTATTTACGAAAATGTGTCCGCTGCATTATGAAAACTGCACACAGAAATGTAAGTTTACAAGACAAGTATGTTACAAAAGAAATTTATACTACGAAGAATGTTATACTACAAAGAATGCTTAGGATGCAAAGGGAGCTAGAGCAGGGATCCTTGTTTATTTCCAAGTGCCATGACACGAACTAATATTTTTAAATGTGTAAAATGAAATATAAAAGATTTCAATGGAAACCAATTATGCTGGAATAGTTATCATAGTATTAAAAGTTGAGCTAAATATGTGCTTTTTTTAACACATTAAAAACAAGATCTAGAGATGATCTCATAACTACTATAATTTTAAAGTAGTGACTAACATAAATAATATTTCATGATTTCTGAAATAACTGTAATGTAATGTAAAAATATCAGTCCCAGGTACTACTAACGCTACTTAAGTTTATTGCTTTCATTTATAATTAAGGAAAATTTAGCATTTCCTTCAAAGTTTAGAGGTTACTGACATTAAGTGGACTTTTTTTTTTCCCCCATCAAAGTCATGGGCTCCCCCCAAAGCTAAGAACTCCTGAACTGGAGGATTGTAAGTGGATCTTTCAAACAGCTTCCTTGTGTATTCAACTGAACCCTTCTATATAAAACATTTTTCATCTTACAAGAGTTTTTCAGAAATATGGCAACTTTATACCACGAGCTCCCCTCTATCCTATTTCATACTATACTAGTTGAGAGTTATATAAATTAACTATAAAAGGTCCTCAAAACTGTCATAGTTTAACACTATATGTAAGTATTAAAATTAATGAGAAAACTTCTACGAGAAGCTAGTGTTTTTGTGTTACCTCAGTTAGTTTTAGGACTCAGGCAGGGTCATTTAAGAATGCGGTTTTTTAAAAAAAAAACAAAGTAACTATGTATTCTGAAAGAAAAGAAATCAACTCAAATATCATGAGAATCTAATTCAACCTAGAAAAGAATCACCGTTAAAAGTCTTGGGTCTTAGAGAATTTTGGAGTTGCTTCTTTTAAGCTATATACCGATACAAACATACAAACTAAGAATAGTTTCAGATAGTTTTATCTGAAAAGAGTATTAAAACATTTTTATTGAAAATGTCATGAATCACTGCCATTTGAGTTCCTCTAAATTGCAGTAAATTGTTGAGTGAAATCAGGCAAAAGTTCTACCTGAAACGAGTCAGGAGGGAGGAAAGACAGAAAGTAAGAAAAAGAAATGAGGAGGCAGGGTGTTGAAAGACTGACAGACAGGTGGACAAAGATACAGAAGGTATGCTTTAGAGAATAACAACCAAAATAAGATAACCAAAATTCTGGGCTCGCAGGCCAGATCTTTAAAGATGGAAGCTTCTCTGATGAGTGTACAAAGCAGACATATTTCTAGACGTGTTCCTGTTCCTTAAGAATCTTCTTTTTCAAAAATTCTTTGTTCAAAGTTTATTTCCCTCCAATATTACAGTTCTCTATTCATAAACATTTTAGTGTCTATTTAGCCAATAAAACACTAGATCCTTTAAGTGTACAGAGAGAGCGGTGGCAGGCACACAAAGGAAGGAATTGGAAAAAAAAAATCTAATAATAAAACACTGGGGAAAAAGAAGGAAATTTACAACAGCACCAAAGATAACAATAAAAAAATATAGTATTACTGAAACAGTTTTAGTTAAAGACAAAGGTATGTGAATAATCTATTTAGGTTTAAAATTCTGAATTTTCTCTTTCCTCCAGATTGTCAAGGGGCAGACCACACGGCATTTAGACGTGAACTGAGGTACAAATTATACATCAGTATTTTCTTCAGTTCATCAGCTGAGGTAAATATTTTTATTCTTCTATCCTTAAAAATGAAACTAATTTTTAAAAAGTGAAAAACACTTTAGCTAAAGTAAAAATTTAGGCTAAGGTGAAACACAAAATATAACGAAAATGTTTTGATTTGTCATGAGCATCTAAGATAAAGTTTTGCCCTAGGTGGTCACCTCTAATATTTGACGACAAATTATATTAAGTGAACAATGCTCTCTGATACTATTTTTCTTCATAAACTACAAGAGACTAATGAGTCACCAGCCAGTTTTCGTCAGAAGATTCAAAACATCCTGCATCTCTTCCCCAAAACTTCTTCCTTTGGGAATTGTAGTATTATGCAGTGTCTAGTGCTATTATTATAACTAGGAAATAATATTTTGAAATCCTTCTAAAATGAATGGAAACTTCTAGCATACTTTACATCATTACAAATGATAAAATAGTTTCTTAGATAGATAGGTTTGCAAAACTGTAAATCCACAATGTCAACTCCTACTGGTCATTTGAAAGATCACCGGTTAAATAAATACAAAGTGCCTCATATGTGTAAGCCTCCTACAGAAGGCACTGGAAAAGATAATGGCAAAATGCAGGGGACACGGGTTCGAGCCCCGGTCCGGGGGGGGGGGGGTCCCGCGGGCCGTGGCCGCTGGGCCTGCGTGTCCAGGGCCTGTGCTCCGCGGCGGGAGAGGCCACAGCGGTGAGAGGCCCGCGTACCGCACGTACACACAAAAAAATGTGGCCACTTTTTGCTAATGATCTAAAATCTGAGAGGGGTGATAAGAAATAGATACAGAAATCAATAACTACAAAATAGCCACCTTCTAATGGATCTCTTCTGCTTCACCTACTCAAGGACATCCTTGTCCTGCAGAATCTACCAACTTCTTCTCCTCTACTAGCTCATTACCAATAACACTCGACCAATACATCCCATTTCTAAAAATATTCCCCTTTAGCTCACAGCCCTTTTACTATTCTCCTCTAGGAAAACTCCTTGAACAGAGTAGCCTAGACTTGCAATCTTTAATTTTTCTCTTTTCATTCTCTCTAGAACCCACTTCAATCAGACTTTTGTCCCCCTCACAACACCAAAAGTATGATGGTTCCCAATGACCTTCACAGGACAATGTCAATGGTCACTTCTTATTCATCTTACTGGTCTTCTCAGTTGCCATTTGACACATGATCACTCCCTCCATCTTGAAATACATTCTTCATTTGGTTTCCAAGTGGCCCCCTCTTTATTGGTTTCTTCTCCATTGCTGACTATTTATCCCATTTTTTTCAGTTCCTCTTCATTTTCTGATGCCTACACATTGGACTCGTCCATAGCTCAGTTCTTGGAATACTAATCAACTTCCTGGGCAGTAGTTCGCAACCCTACATGTATATTAGAATCACGTGGGGAGCTTCTAAAGGATGCTGATGCCTTGGCCCCACTCCACTCCAAATGAATTAGATCCTCTGGGGTCTATACCCAGAGTGATATTGCACATCCTACTCCCTTTGCCCAGAAATTCTTTCTCCAGGTACCCAGGTGCTGGAATTGAGTACCAAAATCCTAGGGGATTCCATCCACTGAACATTCTGTACCCTGATGACTCACAAAACATCTCAGGATGCAGAGCTTTCCTCTCACCTCCAAACTCCTCTATCCAACCACTTATTTCACATCACCACTTAGAACGACCATGGGCATCTCAAGTCCAACATGTTCAAACCAAACCCTGTTCTTCCCATCTCTGTTAATGGTAAATCCATACTTTCAACCGCTCAGGCCAAATAACCTGGAGTCATCCTTAACCCCTGTCTTTCTCTCACAGTGAAATATCATCCTTCAAGAAATCTTACTCTGCCTTTAAAATACATCCGTATACAACAATATCTCACCACTTCCACCACTGCCACCCTGATCCAACCCCATCATCTCCCATCTGAATTACTGCAAGAGTCACATGGCAGGCCCCCCTTCTTTGGCCACTGGGTACCTGGAGTCTACTCTCAGCACAAAAGGCAGGTGATACTTAAAAATGGTAAGTCAGGTCATGTCAGTCATCTGCTCAAACCTGTCACTGGCTTCCCACCTCACTCAAATCAAAATCCTTACAGTGGCTCATTAGGTCCCCCACACTCTGCTCCTCACTTTACTGTTTAGTTCTTAGAGATATTTGATCTTAGAGATATTTGATTTTAGAATAAGACAGCTGAAGGTATCCAGGGTCTTTTGTTACCTTCAGGAATAACACAAGCTCTAACAGGATTTTGTTACTACCTTAGAAACCTGAGGGAAAGAATCATAACTGTTGCTGGATTTTCAAAGAAGCCCATGAACCAAATATAATCAGAATCTCTAAGAGACTATCACAATTAAATTAATTGGAATTTTGATTGTCTTAACCTTTTAAAGCCTTTGCTGGTGATAGTAATTCAGCGAAGAGTAGACCACATTAAAACACAAATATACTTTCAAAACATTTTAAAATTAAGCTACTGGATTCTGCAGTAGTTTCCTTACTCATGTTTCCTACACTTTTCTTCTAACTCTTTAACTGCGTGTTTACGTTCTATTTCCTGTCTTATACTATACTGTGTGTCAAAGCTATGGTTAAATTCAATCGAGGGCCTTAGCAATCTAAAGTATAAGAAGCTATCAACTTCCATCAACTTATGGTCCCAAACACAAGCCAGGAATTTGGAACTCAGAATCATAAATGTCTGCCCTGTCAATGTCTTCCATTCAAATGCAATTAACGCTCCTGGGATGAGGTACGAGTGGGGACTTGATAGGCTTTTTAATCATTTCTTCATACCAACGTATTCCGTAGAAGTTACTCAAAAAGCTTCTAAGATTAATCAACCGTACAACCCATAAAGAGTGGAGTTACCTAGGTTAACAATTCAGTAAATGCTTCTCTGATTACTCAGTTCTCATGCTTGGATAATGGATGTGCATTTACATAATTCAGTAGACTGAACTCTAGATCTAAACTCTAAAGAAAGGATATGCTGGCTTGTCAATAAGGGTATCATTATTGCCTTCTTAAATCTTCAACCTTTTCCCCCCTCCAGGGTCTTTTCCATCCAAATGTAAACACACACAAACCTTTCCCATCTTAAAACAAAACAACCCTCCGTGGACTCTGGCCTTTCTAGAGCTATTGGCATCAGTGTGTTTCAACCACAACCCCCATCATTCTGGCTTCTCCATAAAAATGGCTCTTAATTAGGTCACCAAATGACATCCACATTGTTAAATCCACCAGAATTATTTCAGTTCTCATCCCACTGAGGCTGTCAGCAATAACTGGGGCAATATTGGGTGCAGGCCTCTTCCTCGAGTTAAAACATTTCTTCTCTGGCCTCCATCACACCACCCTCTCCAGTTTGTTTCTTCTCTCACCTTTCTTACTGATTCCTCTGGGCCAGATCATCTTCCTCTTCTCTTCTTTCTGACCTCTCCCCTAGGCTATCTTATCAGTGCCACGGCCTCACTCTGACGTCACCGCTGGAGAAAAGTTTGAACTTTCCATGGGACTGTCGCCCAAGTGCTCAAGCTGAATCCACGCTCCCATCCCACCAAGCTGGCTACCTGCCAGTGATCCCTGAGTCACTCAGTTCTCAGCCACGCAACCTTTGCTCTTAAATCTCTATTTGAGAACTCTCATCCAGATGCATCGTTTCAAATATCCCCTCTATGAGAACAAATATAAACTTAGTATGCTTGCTCCTAACTCCTTCGCTGAAGCTCCAGTGGTATACTTCCAAATGTTCTTGGATTGTAGAGCATTATTTGAAATTGAACAGGTCCAAAACTCAACTCATGGTCAGCCTCAAACTATATTCAGCTATTCTTCATGATTTCCTAATTTCTATTCGTTTTCCCAACTAGCTGAACGAGACGATGACTGGCAGTCCTGCTTAGAACGCATATCTGACTGCTGCTTCAGTTCTATTCAGCTTTAGTCCTGGGCCAGAACCCTTAAACTCAATCCTGAAACCCTAAAGAAAACCTTCACTGCCCACACCTGGTACACCTCTTGGGGTGGAAAACAAACTGTAATCTGAGTAATCTGGGACAAGCCTGGCTGCTGCACCTACCTGTTACTGTTTCACCTAATAAAACATCACCTAAACTTACCATCACCAGATAAAGAAAAAATTAAAACCTGGATATATTAATAGGGTCATTAGATTTATGCAATTCTTCTTTCCACTTAGCCTATTATTCTGAAGCTGGGTTTCTAAACAGTCTCTTCACTCAGCTACCCCACACCCCAGTGCTTCCTGGCCAATCTATCTGTATCTCCATTGTTTTGTTTCCTCCCCACCCATCTCCTGAGTGAATGCTAAGCTAATTTAAATTCTTAGAGCAGTGGTCTAAGCGTGCCTACAAAACCAAAACACCATAGGTGGAGTCCACATCCAGTGGCTAGCTGTGTCTATCTCTTCTTTAACATGGCCCACAAAGCTGTCAGTTATTAGAAAAGAAGCACTCCAAGATTTGAGGCATATTTTGAGGCGTTTCTATGTTTCAAATGTCAAATATATATATATATATCAGAACCTTGTAAAATCTTTGCTTTTCATCAAATGCATGGATATGAGAATAATTTACTGTAGATCATAAATTACAAAGTTAACCTATTTTCCTAAACTCAAAAGGAAGTGTACTTAAATACTTACTTTTGGTCCTAAAGTAACACTTAGCACTTATAAATACTTTGATAGATAATTGTTTTAAGGACAGCTGATTCAATCCTTCAAGTAAATAAGAAGCAATGATTATATGTGCAGAGTAACATAGTCAAGTTTGGTCATGCCTGCTCTCCACACTCACATTCAAACAAACACCCTTGTCTTTGTGTTACTGTTGTTCCAGTTAGCTTGCTGGCTGAGCAATGAAATTTATTAAAATCCTGTTTTCCACTGGACTGGCAAATATTGCATCAGCAAGCAGAATTCTAAACCTTTCTCCCACACAATTATTCTGACATGGAATGGAAGGCACTGTGCCTGAGAAAACAGAACAAAACAAAACACAACATCATCCAAGCAAGTTAAGTATTTTGAGGGATGCGGCAATATATCTTGCCAAAGTTGCAGGAAACTTGTTTCTGGAATCTCAGATTATAATACTATGGTCACATCATGAAGTCCTATTATTATCATTCCACTAAAATACTAGTACTTCTACAGGAGAATTTTTTATGGGGGAAAAAGTGAATAATACTATTAAAACTAAGAATGAACCATTCAATTCCAAGTTTACCTTTCTAATTTTTTTTTTATGGTTTTAGGGTTTGGGCACGTATAGTTGACTGAAAAACCATACGGAATAATAAGAAAACCTGATGGGGCTGGAAGACAGGAGTTCTGAGTTCCAAGTCTGCCCTGCCTCAGCTGAGTTTCTTTTTTACCTTTCTTTTAGCTCAAATATCTGCTCTCCCTTTTATCTCCCCTCAGGCTTTCAGCAGTTCCTGAGGTTTCAACCATAATGTCTGTGAAATGTTAAAGAATAAGTATCTATGTTCTCCAATTTATGTTCCTTACCTGGAAAATGTTATGTTTCAACATTTATGATAAGTCAGGCACTAGGCTGTGTGCTCGAAGCTAAAAGATGAATAGAACAGAATCTTTGCCTTCAATGAGATTACATTTTAGTGCCGAAGACAGAGAGTAAAAGAAACAAACTCCAGTATCATTTTGTATTTGGAGGATACGATGGGGACCCAAAAGAAGAGCAATTAGCCCAAAACTGGGGCATCAGGAGATGATGCTTGAGTTCTGAAAAAAAATGTGTAGAGGTCAAGAAGGCAAAGTAAGTTATAAGAACATTCCAGGATGAGGGAAGATAAGCAGCAAAGGCATTCAGCTGTGTCATTAACCATGTGTGCAGGGAACTTCAAGCATGCAGAGAAGGCACAATTTCAAGTGCAAGGAGTTAAGTCAGGGTTTGCAGATGATGAGGAGAGGAGGGGAAATGGTGAGGTCAAGGAAGGAGGGGGAGGGATCTATCTGAATCACCTAGTGGGCTTTTCAAACTGTCCTGCTCAGTTGTGCTATATCTCCTTTGAAGGCTGTGTGCCCCACCCAGACTGCCTCCCGGTCATGGCTGTACTCCTTCTACTGGTGACATGATGCCTGTCCCTATGGTAGTTGCGAAATACGGCTACACTATGAATGCAAGGGGAAATGCACTGAAAAGAAGAGGAACAGAGGAACAGGAGTCTAAAAACAAGACCGAGGAAAGGTAAGAAGCCAAGAGACTAGTTTAAAGAAAGGGAAGCAGAGAGAACGAGTAAAATGGGAGGACTGGGCTTAAGTCCCTCTCTATAGGTCCAAAGCTTTCCTAAAGAACTTGTTAGCATCCCCAGCTCAACAAGTCTAAAACCAATTCATCGTTTTATCTATGGTAATAGTTCATTACTAAAATACAAAAAGATTATAAAGGCAATCAGAGTACAGATGCTTAACACATCGCAGTATTCTGGGTTTACATAATTGCAACCATAGAATTTCTGCATCATGGAGAAAAAAGAAATACGTTTCGTGATATAAAATGATGTCCTTCAGAGAAGTTGTAAGTATCTGGCTACATAGTTTTGGAAGAACAGGGCATCCCAGGCTGCCTGTGGACTGGTCCTTTCCAGTCTCATCTTTGCTACTTTGACTCCTCATTTGTGGTTCTCTGAACAAAATACATTATTTCACAAGCCCCCTTCAGCCTTGAATGCCTCTTTCACCTCCCTAACCTTGTCTTATCCTTCAGGTCTCCATCCAGGCATTGCTTTGAATGCCTCTTTCACCTCCCTAACCTTGTCTTATCCTTCAGGTCTCCATCCAGGCATTGCCCTGTCCAGAGAGCTGACATTCCTGACCCTTCCTTCCCTGTGTGCTCCTTCATGATGATAACAGCAGAGCCTGGCCCGGATGAAGTATATGCTAACTCAACGGAATGCAACATCAACTCAACTCCTCTTCACAACCGTCCTATGATACAGGTAACTAATTGTATCCCCATTTTACAGATAAGACACTGAGGCACAAAGAGATTAAGTAACCTACCCGAGGATACAACATGGGCCACTGGTAAAGCCAATATCTGAACCCAAGAAGACTGGTTCTAGAGTCTGTGCTCTAATCACCAGGCTATGCTGCCTCTATGATTTAAAACGAGACTGTTCTTAGATATTGCCATGTATGCAATGCTCCTGACACTTTTGTGCAGCATTTATGTTCAATGAGCTGCTGGGATGGGATATGCAATTTCTCTATAAGTACTAAATCTATATTTTAATATGAAGTATGTTAACTATCAAATATTCCTAAAAAGTATAAAACTCTCTTTCCAAAAATATCTTCGTTGAAACTTAATTTTTACAAAACATACAGCTATAACTGGCACACCTAAGATGTGTTAGGATTTACTATTCCCATAAGAAAAATCATCTTAGAGTCTAATGAAAACCCTTGGTAATTTGAATATTATAAGATACTAAATTATACTATAATTATTTCAAAGGTCAAGAATCTTAAACATTTAGTCTTAAAACTTTCTACCTGGGTGATGCAATCAGGAAATTGAGGTATGTATGAAAATATTTAATTATATAAAACAAGTAGAAATCTACTAATTTAATAATCTTTAAATAAAATGTACAATATTTTCCCACATGGGTTTTTTTTTTCCCTCTATTTCATAAAAGGAACTTTTTTAAAGAACATTTTTTTTAATGAATATGAGTACATATTTTAACTTTCCAGTGCTAGTTTCAAGGAAGTAGTTTGGAATAAAACATTGCATCACTTATTAACTCGTGTGAAACTCTATGAAGCTATAGTACTGAACACCACTGTAAATTTTTAAAAACTGGACTCAGACCCAATCCAGTCTCTTCAGAAATTTATGATCTAGTAGGGAAGGAAAATGGACACAGAACACAGGTATGAGAACTGTTTTTAAAATTTTAGAAGAATTTAAAGAAGGCAAATGTTTACTAATCAGAAGATCCCTGCCTGACCCACAGCTGCAATGATATCAACGTCCCATGTGATGTTAGAATGGCCACTAAATTACCTTTTCCTCAGAGAACTTTAAGGCAAAATACCATAGTGGTTTCGAGCATAGACTATAGAGCCAGAATGATCTGGGTTTGAGTCTCATTTCTATCATGTACTAATTTGACTTTGGCGGGTTCACTTAACCTTTCTGTGCCTCAGTTCTCTCATTTATAATTAAACAATTACATACAGTTCATAGAGTTATAGTGCTATTAGGAGGATTAAATGAGTTCATGTGAGTGAAGTAGGTGGAACAGTACCTGGTATACAGAATGAACCTACATAACTAACTATGAACCAACATAGCTTAAAAAGAGAACCTGATGAAACACATGTCTATTTGTACTGAGGCCTTAAATAACCCACAGTTCAAGACATATGAAAAGATGCCACCAGCCCACTGACCCAGTTATGTGGCTGGGTCCATCCTTACCTCTGTATAAGCAATGGACCCACATCATAGCAGTGTTTTCCAAAGTTGGTCAGCAAAGCAGCCCTTAGTGCCCTTAATGAAAGACTGTGAAAGAGTTATACATTTAATTCCACCATCTGAACCAGACAATGTCCCTCTGGTTGTCAATATTGTTTATGTGCAATACAAAAATCATAGCCGCAAGCACCATTTATCCAGAAAAAAACACACATTGCCAAACTGGGCAAGGTTAACTGTTTTCAGCGAATATTGTTTTGCTAGCATTTGCTCACTTTGCTATAAGAACAGGCATAGACAATGAAGATTTAAGAAAAATGTGAAACAAAAGGAAAAACATAAAATGAGAAAAGTCTAGTAATTAAATCCCCCATTGTTTTTTTAAAAAATAATTTCTATCCATTTTTAATAGTATCACAAATCAAGCCTGTTCAAGACCTACTGTTCTGACATACAGGCCTCCTGAAATCCAGATATTATCTCTGTTTATCGAAACTATTTACAATAGCCAAGACATGGAAGCAACCTAAAAGTGTCCATCGACAGATGTATGGATAAAGAAGATGTGGAATATATACACTATTACTCAGCCATAAAAAAGAATGAAATAATGCCACTTGCATCAACATAGTATGATAATCTCTAGGTTCATCTAAGTGAAATAAGCCAAAGACAAATATCGTATGTATAGATGACAAATATTATATGATATTGCTTATATGTGGAATCTAAAAAAATGATACAAATGAACAAACTTATGGTTACCACAGGGGAAAGTGGGGGGGGAATAAATTAGGAGTTTGCAATTAAAATATAAACACACACTACTATATATTAAATAGATAAACACAAAGGACCTACTGTATAGCACAGAGAACTGTACTCAAAATCTTGTAATAACCTATAATGGAAGAGAATGTAAAAATATATATATGTGTGTGTGTGTGTATATATATACACACACACATATATATATATATATATATATATAAAACTGAATCTCTTTGCTGTGCACCTGAAACTAACACAACATTGTAAATCAACTATATTTCAATAAAAAGAAATAATTTAAAAAAATTTCTCCCGTTGCCCTGTTCTAGCAGCAGTTATTTATTAGCTATCAGCAGTTATTAGATTTCTACTTGCCCAGAATTCACATATTCTATACAGCAAGAGACCTGTTCTGAGAGTCAAGCAGCTTTGCTATAAAGAAAGCACCACAGAATCCTGGAATCGAACCTAACCTTTTAGATATCTAATCCAAGGCATCTTCTAGAAAAAAGCAGCCCCAGACCCAAGTGCCCCAGCTAGTTGGTGGCAGAGCTGAGGTCCTTTTAATTTGCCATCTACCAGTTCTGTGCTTTTTGTTCGTTTAAACTTTCCTTCAAAACTGAAAGTCAGAAGAAACAATAAAATTTGAAGGCACAACCTTAAATAGCAGCAAAAAGCAGGAAGATGTCTATCTATCTTTGAGAAAATATGTAGTAGGACAATGGAATTTTCATCTAAGTTCAAGTAATCACAATAAAAGGAACCTACCATCAGGCTAAATTGTATAGCACAAGAGTGAAGTAAATGGGTAGGACATTGTACAGTATATTTAGACAACTCCACTGGCATTTCCTACTCCTCATACCCCCGATCCAATCTGGAACAGATTTTGTGATAAGAGAAGGATTACAAAGGACTTCCCTTACCCACACCTTTGTAGTGTGGGTAAGAGGAGGATAGTAGAGAAAAAGCAAGGAAGAGGAGAGAGGAAGGGAGAGTAGAATTATATTTCATTTACATTACTTCTTCATTTATTTAACTACTGGTTTTCCTCTTCCTTCATGTTACTTACAAAGCTGCATTCTTCCGTTAGAAATCAATTCAGACATGGTATTAAAAATAAGTGAATAATAACAAATTTTATAAAAATTCCATAAGCTATTTCAAGTTGGATATGCAAATGTTACCATTATTGAAAATCAGTAAATATCAAATGGCAAATTAGAAGTTAGGGGCACAATAAGAAAAGTCAAATGTATAAAACAAGAAGATTTCAATTGCATTCAATTATTTCACCCAATCACCTAGAAGCAAAGATTCTCTCTCAAAAATTGCATTGCCTTCCCAACTCCTTGGAGAGCCAGTTTAGTTAACAGCCTACCTATGCTTCAGAGATGACCACGCAGCTTACATGTCAAACTCATTTTAAAGTGTCAATCATGTCCCTTTCAATCTAATTAGTTTGGAAAGTAGTGTCACTGACCTGGAACTATGCAGACCATTTATTATCATATCATTTGATCAACCTAACACTTTACCTCAGTTGAGTTTGAGACACCTGTAGCCAAAAATGTAATATCCTTTCTCCCACTCATTACTGGTAACTCTCAATACAACTTCCTATTTACAACTCAATTTCTCTCTCTATGAATAAGCATGGCCAACTTCACAGAAGCATCCCCAGAATTTCCCTTCTTTAAGATTTCATGATAATTAAAATAGAAAGGTAAGGGGAGTAAGAAAAATATTTTCCATTTTATCTATAGGAATGTATATATATACACACACAAACACAATACCTGAACCAGAAAAAATACATATATATATATATATTTTAAAAAAAAAGATTTGAGTTTTTGATGCCCACGAACTGCTGAAAGGAGGGAAGAGGTAGAGCAGAGGAACATGCATATATGCTGGGAGAAATCTGGGACCTTAAACTTGAGGGAAAGCTATTCTTTTTCTTTGACACAACACCACCGCCATTTTTATAAAAGGAATCTGTAGGTTATAAACCCAACATCACCAGATGGATTTGTGTTATAATAAACAAAAGCTTTTCCAGCTTCATAGTATTTAATTAACAAGGTAATCACTAATTCCTGAGAGGTCAGAGAACGGAGCCTAGTGCCTCTAGGGAAGGAGCTAAAGGCCAGACCACAGTGAGCTTGGAACGAGGCAGGGCTGGGGGAGGGGAGCTGTCCAGGGCAGCACTGGTAGCTGGAAGATACCGGTCCCTCAAGCAACAGAGATTACCTAGCCCACTCCCTGGCAAAAGCACGAAAATTACCAAATCTTTGCTTTAGTTTTGCATATTTAAAAACTGATTTGCAAGACAAAAATACAAGCGGGTATCTCTGAACCACAGCATAACATATTGAATCAGGGATGAAAAAAATACATACATTCATATGCCACCAAAACGTTGTATTTGTATTTTTAAAGGTGGTATTAAAAAAAGAAGTATAGCAGTCATATTTAAAGTAATGACTGTTCACTCTAGAAGACAATCTAAAGGCAGGATGTCAGCGGCCAACGCTTCCGTTCCCGGCCTGTGCTTTCCTTTGGGGAAGCTGCATTTTACCAAAATTCCTGTTTGGAGGATAAGCAAGATTCTTCATTTACGTTTGCTTGATCAAATAAGTATTCGCGAATATGATTTTACATCTGGTCAAATAAAATATGCATATATTTCACACTTACCTTCAGGTGAAGAGCCTGTCTTTTGAGAAAAGACAGCATTTACTTTACTCTTCTTACTGATGTCACTGCTTACAGACAAGCTGGATTGAATTTTTCTATGCATTTTTTGAGAAACGGGTGCTGAAAGTCTTCGATTCTCTGCAGATACATGTTTGGCCCCGTGGTGGATTCCATTTCCATTGCTCAGACTTGGGTGGCCGTTCTTTATCTTGCTTATTTCCTCCTCACTTTCCTGTGCTGCAGTTTGAAGCTGAGGCAAGCGCTGAGGTTGGGCTAAGTGAAAAAAACAGGCAAAGTTTATCCAGTTAAAAAAATGAATATTTGAAAATAATCAAAATAGACTCAGTAACAGACTTTCTTGGATTTTACCCATGATCCTAAAAGTGAAAAGGAAAAAAAACAATAAAAGGAAAACATGAATAAACATGAACATAGAGAAAGCATAATTACTAAAAGGGAAAATGGGAAGGGGCTCATCAAGGGTGACTTGGGATATAAAAAGAGGAGAAAAAAAGGTTTTTTTTTTTCATTAAAAAATTTAAGTTGCAAATCTGAAAAACGTTAATTCAAAACTCATTCAACAGCTAATGTGGATTGTTTTCTAAGTCCCAGGTCCTTTTTTAGGTGCCACAGACTAACAGTATTATAGCAATATCCCTGAAAATGATAAACTGCTCAATTACCTTTTGAGATAAGAGGCAAGGAACAGTGAGGTCAGGTATCAAAGCTGGATAAGAGAGAACGAGATAGTTGTTTTTCTTTTTAACTCCACTTTAAATTCTGAAGAAGAAAACCTTTTCCATATTCTTTAATTTGATTTTAAAATAAACCATTTATGGAAAGATAGGAATAGAAAAGAACTTCCTTAATCTGGCAAAACACATCTAGCAAAATTAAAAGTCAACACTGGAGAAGTGCTCCTGTTTGGTCAGGACCAAGAAATCAATGCCCACCTTCACCCTCTTATGCAACATTACACTGGCAAAAACAAAAACACCAAAAAGAAAAAAAACAGGGGTGAGTCCTGGAAAGGAAGAAACAAAATTTCTGAGATGGGTACATAATTGAATATTCCAGGGGAAATCTAAGAGACTGTACATTCTGAAAAACTAAGAATTTAGCAAGACTTACACACGATGAACCATATTCAAACCAACCAAATTCTACAAGCCAACAGTAAGCAACTAGTAAATATGCAAGAAAAATTGAACTCTTCATAGCAACAAAAGAAGAAAAACAAGCCAACAAACAAAAAACCCTATAAGTATCTAGGAATTAAGCTAGAAAAAAGGCGGCAGAGATTTCGTGGCAAAAATTACAAAATATTACTGAAAGACATAAAAGAAAACCCTAATAAATGGAGAGAGTATAAATGTTCATTCTGATAATATGTTAATTCTCCCCAACTTATTTAATGTAATTCCCATAAAATTTCCAAAAGGCTTATTTGTGGAACTTGACGAGCTGATCCCAAAATTTATAAGTAAGAGTACAAGAATCACTAAGGAAATTTTAAGGAAGAAAAAGACAAATGTGGGACTTGACTTACCAGATATAAAGTCTTATTTTAAAACTACAGTAACTGAGACAGTATGGTGGCGGTCCAGGCATAGACATAAACCAATGGAACAGCAGAGAAAGTCCCCAAAATGTATATGTGTGCCCATGCAAATGCACGTGTATCTCATACAAAGAAATTTCAGATGGATTAAATGTCTATATATGAAGAGCTTAAAAGAAAATTATAAAAGAACATTTTATTAGCACGACACTAAAAAGGGCAAACTACTTTGATTCTTTGGACAACAAATCACAAAACAAGCGGGTGACTAGTGATCATCTGTCTGCCCAGCATTTCTGAATACGCCCATAGCTTTTGATAACGTGCTCTATCTCTTCCCTACATTCCTCTTGAGTTAGAGGGCACATACGTGACTTACATTCTACCAAGGAGAAGTATGCAGAAGTGCAGAAGGTGCAGAAGTACCAATGCAAGATGGCAGCCACACCTGGGTCGTGGAGCCTGTCGCACAGACAGTGAAGAAGGCATTTGTTGGTCTTGGCAGTGGGTGCGGTGTCTGGTGTCCACTTCCTAGCAGACCAGTGGGCCTAGGGTGCAGCATTAGTGGGGTTTTCATTAGGGAAGCCCCGTTGAATGGATGGGCATGATCCTTGGCTGTGTAACTCTTGGGAGAATCTATTGCTACTAATACATTTATTTTCTATAAATTAGCTAAAATGGATTCTGCTTTTTGCAGCTAAGAGCCCTGATCTCAACCCAAAATGTTATCTGTTTACATTGGTTAGGTAATGAGGTTCTTAAAATCAACATTTACCTTGCTTGTGTAGCTCCTAAGCAGAGTGACCAATCATAGCATTTCATCAAAACAACAGCAACAACAAAAAACGTTCAGTGTCAAATTTTACTATTATATAATTTCCTGGAATTTTAAAATCTGAAGCTGTTTTAGTCTTTTCTGTTTATGATTATGAACAGTTAGGAAATGTAAATTAAATCTGAATACTAAGAGGTCTTTGATTTAGAAAAAGTATTGCATGCAAAACTGTAACAGTTATACATGGCACTGATAAGTCTAAAATGGACTAATTATCTGTCATCTGGGGACTACCTAAGACTTGGTATATATTTTTGACAAACAAGACAGCTTGCATTTGAGTGACTCTTTAGCACACATTGTTTACTTCCATTCTTGTTCACATATCCTATGTCTCTTAAGGAAAAACATCTTAACATACCAGAATATTTTACTCATGAATGTGCATATTGTAAGAAAAACAGTTTGGTGTTTTTCTGCTTAATGAAAGCATCCTTTCATACCAAGTCTATTAACAATGATACCCAATTTATAAAACTAATATATGAACTCCTCTTAGAGTTATTCAGTTTTTTAGTGATAAAGGAGAATAGTTTTCTAAACATTTATTATTTGGGAATAACACAAAGTAACGGCTATAAAATTTATCAAAATGTTCTGTTTTTCTCCTAACTTCTGCTGAAAAGAAAAAAGGTGGTTACTTCTCTGTTTACTAGCTGTATATGCCCCTCTCAAAACTGAAATCAACAATCAAGGCTTGTGCAGAAGATCTCTTTCTTATGGGTGTGCAATCACTTAATCCAGAGATTAATTTGCTGCTCCTGTAGCTTCTTGTATCAACTAGAATGACATCCTAATGACTGCTATTGAACATAAAGCTAGTTATGCATACGTATTTAACGGGATGCCAAAGAAGACAGTTAAACCTAATTTGGTGTTCTTTTCAGAGCTCCTTCCAATAATCGCACCAAATAAATGGAATGTTTTGGGCCACTTCTTCTCTGCAAAGAATAATTCAAGCAGTCTGAGAGCTGGGTTAAGTTGAAATGTTACTGACCGATGCTGGGGAGACTTATCAATCAAAAAGGTGCTGTCATATTCCATAATCCAAGATCAATTTAAAATTATTATGTAATAAACATTCTCCATAAGTAAAAATAAAGGTGGCAAAAGACATCAGGTCTTGCCACCAAATTCTAAAACCGACAGGTCTGACCTTTTCCTATATCAAAATTGACTTTTTGCAAATTACTGGGTATGGCCAGAGTGATATTCAACCATATCTTTAATGATTTATCTACATTTCAATCTTCAAAATGATATCTATTTCTGTTGGCAGATAAATGATAGTACATTCATTTTTGTTTCACTGCCACCTAATTATTTTTAGTGTAGTTTGTATTATGGGTCAAGTAGCCAAGTATTATCTCTTCGTTCCAGTTTCTTAACATTATGATTTTGTCAGATACATGCAATATATAAGTCAAATCAAAACTGGATAAACCCTAGATATATGAATTATCTTAAGACATTTAACTTCACTGATCATTTTTCATAGATGTGAATTAAATCTTACAGTAAAAGTACAACTAAAACCAAATCAGGAATGTGATTTTATTCTTGAATAAAGAACAGAAACATCTGACTGATTAAACCATAACTACTTGGTTTTAAACAGATTTCTTTTCCTTACTGTGTAAAAGTTGTGTATGGCTTAAAAAAAAAAAAGCCCACTAATATGGAAACGACACAATGCTTCTTAAAACACAAGTGATGCCTAGGGACCCTCACTCTCCCTTTAATGATCCACTGCTCTCATTCAGCTGTCTTTCTTTTTTCAAATCTTTACATATGTGACAGCTCTCAAAAGTAGACCATAGACCATCTGGCATTTTCAGAGGTGTAACTTGTGCAAATTCAGCTCTATTGGGAGTGCACTGCTATCTTCTGCCTGCGTTATAAAGGGACAATAGAATGTAGAACTTATGAGTTGTTTTGAATTATTCATTTTTTTGCCTGTATATTCAAGAAATTTTACAAACTCTGCATTTTGTACTACCTAATCACATGCGTTAAAGGTACAAAGAAACTTTTTGACACCTCTTTTCTACAGAAGCCTGGCATTTTGTTTGATATGTGAACATTCAGCATCTGTTATATCATTCTAAACAGGATGGGTGCTTCTACAAAAGACCCCATTTTAAACTTACTCTATATGAGCAAAAAAATGTATTCTTGATATTCAGTAACAAATGCAATACACATCAAAATTTCAAATACCAGTTATATGAACATTCAGCATCTCCAAACCTGGATAGCATTGGTCACCCGCTTACCATATGTGTAAAGAATTTTTTTTTTAATCATTGTTCACACAATGCACCATGATTGTAATTTTAATATCCATGATGAATAGTTACAAATGTCTTAAGAAATACTGTGCTTTCTAGGTTCAAATGTTTTCAATCAGGAAGGAAACCAATAGAATTAGATCTAGTGATTTTCAATAATAATAAATATGGGAGTAATGAGTCAATAGCATGAACTTCTTTTGATAAATTTTTTTTTAAAAAAACTGGGTGATATTGGAGCTAGTAATAACTATACTTGAAACTGCAGCTGCTGGAGTAGCAATATAAAGCAACATTCTGCTATAGCGTATAATCTATTAGCATGTGCAAATCGTCTTCAGTCGCTGGTCTCTTTACACAAGTCAGATTTAATAAAATTACAAAAGAATTCTCATGCCGTTTAGTCAGTTTAAATGGTTGTTGTACACATACAAAAAAAATCTAAATTAAATGCTTAGGATTTAAAACCGAATTTACTCTTCCTAGGGTTAGTCACAAAGCTTTTATTCGGTACCAAGTACTATGCTACTCCACGGTCACTATGAGACAGACAGACAGACAGACACACACACACACACACACACACACACGCAGACTTTATTTATACATATCTAAAACAAAATAGTGTTTTATTATATATACATAAAATATGCATCTACACACAATAATAGCTTTAAAAGTTTCTTACTTCAATATGCACTAATATGACAAAACTATACTACTTTATTGTTATAATCTAAATTTAGGCTAAAATCAACTAAAACAAATGTGCTATTAGACAACCAGGTATCAGCTTGATGCAAGCCTTTCCCAGTGTGCAGACCCTGGGTGGACCCAGCATCCTAACACACACTCTGGAAGCTCCTGGCATTTTCTATTTCTGTGTCCTTAGTTCCCCTCCAAGGGCCTTCTGATTTTCCATCTTCATTTTATTTAATGTGTATACTAACATACTGAGATATATTTTGGAACTGTAATTTTTTTGGAACCTTGATCATTTGAGAATCCCAATTAAATTCTGATTACATGACTGAGGCCTCACAGGATGGAGGGGATTGTCTTATGATGCTATCACAATGGTTAGCATTTTTAACAGTAATTCCTTTTTAAGTACTGCAAAATAAATCACCAGATATCAGGGCTTAGATGTACTTCTTCCCAAAACAACACAATACAACTTTTAGAAGTTTGGAGAATTGAGCACTTTCCTCCATTTCATAAAGAACATTTAGGAAGTACTTAAACATCTTTAAGTAGAGCCTGGAAGAGGGTGATTGCTAGCTGTTCACCAGATCCATCCTCCCCATTGTCCCGGGCGTGGGGATAACCCATTTCCCAGCCTCCCTTGCAGTTCAGTTCAGCCACGTGTCCATGTTCGCTCTGAAGGACTGGGAGAAGAAATTATTCTTGCCACTTCTAGGCCAGGGCCTTAAGACTTGGGTGTGTCCTCCCTATACTATTTTTCTTGCACTTGGGCAACGCAGCTTTGACCACAGCTGAGGGAAATATCTTAAGGGATATTGGAGAAACCGAACAGAAGGAATCTGCATGGCAGCAGGGAACAGAGCCTCTCAGCGACCTGGAATACTCATCTCATACTGTTACATAAGAAATAAACCTTGAGGCGAGCGCTGTGCTCCGGGCGCCACAATCCTGAGGACACGGCCTCTCCGACACCTCCGGCCCAGGGGAATCGGCAGCATCCGCAGCGGGAGCGGCCATAGCCACCTCACTCGGGTCCTTCCCATCGCCTATACTGAGAGCCTGTCCCGGCCACAGGGACACCTCTTTTGTCCTCCCTCCGAGGCTCACGGGACCGACAGACGGCCGTGGCAACCAAGGGCCAGACTGCGGGCAGCAGCAAGCTGGCTTGCTCTATGCCAACCTGCTTCTCCACCTGTCTCAACAAAACCTGTTCCTACACCTGTAATTTGAAAACGAGACCTTCAAGATGGCAGAGGAGTAAGATGTGGAGATCACTTTCCTCCCCACAAATACATCAGAAATACATCTACATGTGGAACAACTCCTACGGAACACCTACTGAACGCTGGCAGAAGACCTCAGACTTCCCAAAATATATAGATTCTTTTCCTTTTTCTCTTTTCGTAGTGTGTATGTATATGTATGCTTCTTTGTGTGATTTTGTCTAGCTTTGCTTTTACCATTTGTCTTGTCTTGGGTTCTGTCTGTCCATTTTGTTTGTTTCTTTGTTCTCTTTTTTGTATAGTTTTTAGCGCTTGTTATCATTGGTGGATTTGTTTTTTGGTTTGGTTGCTGTCTTCTTTCCTTGTTCCCTTTTAATATTTTTATTACTTTTTAATTTTTAATAATTTTTTAATTTTAATAACTTTATTTTATTTTTATTTCTTCCTTTTTTTCTCTCTTTTCTTTTGGGGTGTGTGGCTGGCAGGGTGTTGGTGCTCCGGCCAGGTGTCAGGCCTGTGCCTCTGAGGTGGGAGAGCCGAGTTCAGAACATTGGCCGACTAGAGACCTCCCGGCTCCAGGTAATATCAAATGGTGAAAGCTCTCCCAGAGATCTCCACCTCAATGCTAAGACCCAGCTACACTCAACGATGAGCAAGCTACAGTGCTGGACATCCTATGCCAAACAACTAGCAAGACAGGAACACAACCCCAACCATTAGCAGAGAGGCTGCCTAAAATCATAATAAGTCAACAGACACACCAAAACATACCTCTGGACGTGGTCCTGCCCACGAGAAAGACATGATCCAGCCTCATCCACCAGAACACAGGCACCAGACCCCTCCACCAGGAAGCCAACACAACCCACTGAACCAACCTTAGCCACTGCGGGCAGACACCAAAAACAACAGGAACTACGAACCTGCAGCCTGCGAAAAGGAGACCCCAAACAAAGTAAGTTAAGCAAAATGAGAAGACAGAGAAACACACAGCAGATGAAGGAGCAAGGTAAAAACCCACCAGACCAAACAAATGAAGAGGAAATAGGCAGTCTACCTGAAAAAGAATTCAGAGTAATGACAGTAAAGATGATCCAAAATCTTGGAAAAAGAATGGAGAAAATACAAGAAATGTTTAACAAGGATCTAGAAGAACTAAAGAGCAAACAAACAATGATGAAAAACATAATAAGTGAAATTAAAAATTCTCTACAAGGAATCAATAGCAGAATAACTGAGGCAGAAAAATGGCTAAGTGGCCCAGAAGATAAAAGAGTGGAAGTAACTACAGCAGAGCAGAATAAAGAAAAGAGAATGAAAAGAATTGAGGACAGTCTCAGAGACCTCTGGGACAACACTGAACACACCAACATTCCAATTATAGGGGAACCAGAAGAAGAAGGGAAAAAGAAAGGGACTGAGAAAATATTTGAAGAGATTATAGTTGAAAACTTCCCTAATATGGGAAAGGAAATAGTTAATCAAGTCCAGGAAGCACAGAGAGTCCCATACAGGATAAATCCAAGGAGAAACATGCCAAGAAACATATTAATCAAACTATCAAAAATTAAATACAAAGAAAACATATTAAAAGCAGCAAGGGAAACACAACAAATAACACACAAGGGAATCCCCATAAGGTTAACAGCTGATCTTTCAGCAGAAACTCTGCAAGCCAGAAGGGAGTGGCAGGACATATTTAAAGTGATGAAAGGGAAAAACCTACAACCAAGATTACTCTACCCAACAAGGATCTCACTCAGATTCGATGGAGAAATTAAAACCTTTACAGACAAGCAAAAGCTGAGAGAGTTCAGCACCACCAAACCAGCTTTACAACAAATGTTAAAGGAACTTCTCTAGGCAGGAAACACAGGAGAAGGAAAAGACCTACAATAACAAACCCAAAACAATTAAGAAAATGGTAATAGGAACATGCATATCGATAACTACCTTAAATGTAACTGGATTAAATGCTCCAACCAAAAGACACAGACTGGCTGAATGGATACAAAAACAAGACCCATATATATGCTGTCTACAAGAGACCCACTTCAGACCTAGGGACACATACAGACTGAAAGTGAGGGAATAGAAAAAGATATTCCATGCAAATGGAAATCAAAAAAAAGCTGTAGTAGGAATTCTCATATCAGACAAAACAGACTTTAAAATAAAGACTATTACAAGAGATAAAGAAGGACACTACATAATGATCAACGGATCAATCCAAGAAGAAGATATAACAATTGTAAATATTTATGCACCCAACATAAACATAGGTGCACCTCAATACATAAGGCAAATGCTAACAGCCAAAAAAGGGGAAACTGACAGTAACAAAATCATAGTAGGGAACTTTAACACCCCACTTTCACCAATGGAGAGATCATCCAAAATGAAAATAAGTAAGGAAACACAAGCTTTAAATGATACATTAAACCACATGGACTTGATACTTATAGGACATTCCATCCAAAACCAACAGAATACACTTTCTTATCAAGTGCTCATGGAACATTCTCCAGGATAGATCATATCTTGGATCACAAATCAAGCCTTGGTAAATTTAAGAAAATTGAAATCATAGAAAATATCTTTTCCAACCACAATGCTATGAGACTAGATATCAATTACAGGAAAAAAATCTGTAAAACACTACAAACACATGGAGGCTAAACAATACACTACTAAATAACCAAGAGATCACTAAAGAAGTCAAAGAGGAAATCAGAAAACGCCTAGAAACAAAAGACAATGAAAACACAATGACCCAAAAACTACGGGATGCAGCAAAAGCAGTTCAAAGAGGGAAGTTTATAGCAATACAAGCCTACCTCAAGAAACAAAAAACATCTCAAATAAACAACCTAACCTTACACCTAAAGCAATTAGAGAAAGAAGAACAAAAAAATCCAAAGTTAGCAAAAGGAATGAAATCATAAAGATCAGATCAGAAACAAACAAAAAGGAAATGAAGGAAAAGATAGCAATGATCAATAAAAGTAAAAGCTGGTTCTTTGAGAAGGTAAACAAAATTGATAAACCATTAGCCACACTAATCAAGAAAAAAAGGGAAAAGACTCAAATCAACAGAATTAGAAATGAAAAAGGAGAAGTAACAACTGACACTGCAGAAATACAAAGGATCATGAGAGATGACTACAAGCAACTATATGCCAATACAGTGGACAACCTGGAAGAAATGAACAAATTCTTAGGAAAGCACAACCTTCCAAGACTGAACCAGGAAGAAATAGAAAATATGAACAGATCAATCACAAGCACTGAAATTGAAACTGTGATTAAAAATCTTCCAACAAACAAAAGCCTAGGATCAGACAGATTCACAGTCGAATTCTATCAAACATTTAGAGAAGAGCTAACACCTATCCTTCTCAGTCTCTTCCAAAATACAGTAGTGGGAGGACCACTCCCATTCCAAGAGGCCACCATCACCCTGATACCAAAACCAGACAAAGATGTCACAAAGAAAGAAAACTATAGGCCAATATCACTGATGAACATAGATGCAGAAATCCTCAACAAAATACTAGCAAACAGATTCCAACAGCACTTTTAAAGAATCATACACCATGGTCAAGTGGGGTTTATCCCAGGAATGCAAGGATTCTTCAATATACGCAAATCAATCAATGTGATACAGCATATTACGAACTGAAGGAGAAAAACCATATGATCATCTCAATAGATGCAGAAAAAGCTTTTGATGAAAGTCAACACCTATATATGAGAAAAACCCTCCAGAAAGTAGGCATGGAGGGAACTTACCTCAACATAATAAAGGCCATATATGACAAACCCACAGCCAACATCGTTCTCAATGGGGAAAAACTGAAACCATTTCTTCTAAGATCAGGAACAAGACAAGGTTGCCCACTCTCACCACTATTATTCAACACAGTTTTGGAAGTTTTAGCCACAGCAATCAGAGAAGAAAAAGAAATAAAAGGAATCCAAATCGGAAAAGAAGAAGTAAAGCTGTCACTGTTTGCAGATGACATGATACTATACATAGAGAATCCTAAAGATGCTACCAGAAAACTACTAGAGCTAATCAATGAATTTGGTAAAGCAGCAGGATACAAAATTAATGCACAGAAATCTCTGGCATTCCTATATACTAATGATGAAAAATCTGAAAGAGAAATTAAGGAAATACTCACATTTACCACTGCAACCAAAAGAATATAATACCTAGGAATAAACCTACCAAGGGAGACAAAAGACCTGTATGCAGAAAATTATAAGACATTGATGAAAGAAATTAAAGATGATACAAATAGATGGAGAGATATACCATGTTCTTGGATTGGAAGAATCAGCATTGTGAAAATGACTATACTACCCAAAGGAATCTACAGATTCAATGCAATCCCTATCAAACTACCACTGGCATTTTTCACAGAACTAGAACAAAAAATTGCACAATTTGTATGGAAAACACAAAAGACCCCAAATAGCCAAAGCAATCTTGAGAAAGAAAAACAGAGCTGGAAGAAACAGGCTCTTGGACTTCACACTATACTACAAAGCTACAGTAATCAATACAGTATGGTACAGGCACAAAAACAGATATATGACCCAGCAATCCCACTACTGGGCATATACCCTGAGAAAACCATAATTCAAAAAGAGTCATGTACCAAAGTGTTCATTGCAGCTCTATTTACAATAGCCAGGACATGGAAGCAACCTAAGTGTTCATCATTGGATGAATGGATAAAGAAGATGTGGCACATACATACAATGGAATATTGCTCAGCCATAAAAAGAAACGAAATCAAGTTATTTGTAGTGAGGTGGATGGACCTAGAGTCTGTCATACAGAGTGAAGTAAGTCAGAAAGAGAAAAAGAAATACCGTATGCTAACACATATATATGGAATCTAAGAAAAAAAAATGTCATGAAGAACCTAGGGGTAAGACAGAAATAAAGACACAGACCTACTAGAGAATGGACTTGAGGATATGGGGAAGGGGAAGGGTAAGCTGTGACAAAGTGAGAGAGTGGCATGGACATATATACACTACCAAACATAAAATAGATAGCTAGTGGGAAGCAGCCACATAGCACAAGGAGAACAGCTTGGTGCTTTTTGACCACCTAGAGGGGTCGGATAGGGAGGGAGACGCAAGAGGGAAATGATATCGGAACATATGTATATGTATAACTGATTCACTTTGTTATAAAGCAGAAACTAACACACCATTGTAAAGCAATTATACTTCAATAAAGATGTTAAAAAAAAAAGAAAAAAAAAGAAATATAGATCAATGGAACAGAATAGAAAGCCCAGAGTTAAACCCACACACATATGGTCACCTTATTTTTGATAAAGTAGGCAAGAATATACAGTGGAGAAAAGACAACCTCTTCAGTAAGTGGTGTTGGGAAATCTGGACAGCTACTTGTAAAAGAATGAAATTAGAACACTCCCTAACCATACACACAAAAAAACTCAAAACGGATTAAAGACCTAAATGTAAGGCCAGACACTATAAAACTCTTAGAGGAAAACATAGGCAGAACACTCTATGACATAAATCACAGCAAGATCCTTTTGGGCCCACCTCCTAGAGAAATGGAAATCACAGCAAGATCCTTTTGACCCACCTCCTAGAGAAATGGAAATAAAAACAAAAATAAACAAATGGGACCTAATGAAACTTAAAAGCTTTTGCACAGCAAAGGAAAACATAAACAAGACGAAAAGACAGCCCTCAGAATGGGAGAAAATATTTGCAAACGAAGCAACTGACAAAGAATTAATCTCCAAAATTTACAAGCAGCTCATGCAGGTCAATATAAAAAAAAACAAACAGCCCCATCCAAAAATGGGCAGAAGGCCTAAATAGACATTTCTCCAAAGAAGATATACAGACTGCCAACAAACACATGAAAGAATGCTCAACATCACTAATCACTAAACTACAGTGAGGTATCACCTGACACCAGTCAAATGGCCATCATCAAAAAAATCCAAAAACAATAAATGCTGGAGAGGGGTGGAGAAAAGGGAACCCTCTTGCACTGTTGGTGGGAATGTAAATTGATACAGCCACTATGGAGAACAGTATGGAGGTTCCTTAAAAAACTAAAAATAGAACTACCATATGACCCCGAAATCCCACTACTGGGCATATACCCTGAGAAAACCATAATTCAAAAAGAGTCATGTACCACAATGTTCACTGCAGCTCTATTTACAATAGCCAGGACATATAAGCAACCTAAGTGTCCATCGACTACTAGAGAATGGACTTGAGGACACGGGGGAGGGGAAGGGTAAGCTGGGACAAAGTGAAAGAGTGGCATGGGCATATGTACACTACCAAATGTAAAATAGATAGCTAGTGGGAAGCAGGTGCATAGCACAGGGAGATCAGCTGGTGCTTTGTGACCACCTAGAGGGGTGGGATAGGGAGGGCGGGAGGGAGATGCAAGAGGGAGGGCATATGAAGATATATGTATATGTATAGCTGATTCCCTTTGTTATAAAGCAGAAACTGACACACCACTGTAAAGCAATTATACTCCAATAAAGATGTTAAAAAAATAAACTTTGAGTTAGCCATGGAATTAATGCTGGGACTCATTTTAAAACATTCATAGCTTCTATCGAAGCCTATGAACAACTATGTATAGTATATCAACATATAATATATGTAAATTGTCCCTAGCCCAAATGAGCCAAAAGACACCACTCTTCCCTAGCAAGAAAGAAACAAAACAATATATTAGTAGCAGTGGAAAGACCACCGCCAAATCCACAGCCTCTGGTGGACCTTAGAAAGCAGCAGCTCAGCTTTATAACACAGGATCCGAATCTCACTGAGGGATAGTCATGCATCACGCAGTTCTGTAGGAAAAGTACCCCAGCCTTCAGCTGCCATTCGAGGACAGTGATACCACTCTGTCAAATTTCTTCCTTTACGGTGGCTGGAAGGAGAGCCAGCAGGGTGGCCATCCACCACAGTTTACTCAGGACTGAGGGAGGTGCTGAGAGGTAGAACAGTGGTTTTAAAACCAGGACAGTCCCAGGCAAGCTAGGACCAGTCGGTCTCCTTTATATCAGGAGCAATCGGTACACAAGTGTCTTCTTCAACAAGATACTGCCAACAACAGATGGTGGGACGCGCGCAGGCTTTGACAAACAAGACCCACTAGGGTTTGAATTCTGGAGTCAGTATTTCCTGGTTCTGTGAGCTTGAGAAAGGTATTACATCTCCCTGGGCAGTAGGACCTTCACTGGCAAAATGATAGATCTTCATGGGCCTGGGGAGGTTTATCTTCCCAGTTCCACCCCATTGATTTCTCCCTCTTCACTTTCCCCTACTTAATCCCCTCCCCCACCAATTCTTTCTGATTTATTACTTGCCTTTTATTTTTTATTCTGTTACCAGGTGCTCTATTTCCCCCCTATAAATCAACCCCAAACCTTCTTGTAAATAAACAGGCTTCAAATAAATATACAAACAGAAGAATAAATTCAACAATAAAGATCATTAAAGAAAGCGAGCTACACTTTCTTTTAATATTTGCATGTATTACTGAAAAGTGCCCAGACAGTACATCGATGAATAACACAAATTTTATTATATCCCATCCAAGTGGAGCTTTTCTCTCATGCTTGTTTTTATCCTCGAATGGATGACAAATTTGGCCTTACTTTACACCAGCTATTGAATATCAGTTTCTAGTTAACTTATCTGGATAATAGAAGCTCACCACCCATATATTCGAAAATAGAATATTTTCAGTTTAAGTTAGCAGCTTTCCTTATGGATTGCTGTCTACAAGCTTCATTTATATATTAAAAGAGCATATCATCCTCCCATCTAATCCCATAGTGAAGATGAGACCTCTGGTTGCTGTGGTCTCCTTCGTTCACTGACTCAATAGGTATTTCCCTCATTTGATTCAACTGATAAAGTGACCTCTGCACAATTATTTATCATTGTATAATCAATATCTAAATAAATGTATATGTGCTTATATTTTGCAGAAAATCAATAGCTTAAATGGTGTTTTTTGTATGACTGAAAATACATTAATAAAAAATAGCACAAAGACACAATCTTCCAAAAACCTATTTTACATACTGCAATATTTTTTAATATGGTAACTTTAAAAGGGATGTAATGCCTTCATGTTCTTTTGAAGAATGACTCCTGAGTTTTCTAATAGGTAATAATGGGCATATATATAGGTAATAATGGGCATATTCATATTCAGGACAAATATATATATATATATCACATATACTATTTTTAGGTATGAAAAGGCATTTCCTTTGTTGTCATTGTTGTTTTCAAGATCGATAGTGGGCAAGCAGAAGTTTGAAAAGTCCTACTGTTCCTGTGTTATGTTTCAACAAATAGAAGTTTTCCTCCGAATTCTCAAAACAATAGCAAGTCAGGAAGTATTAAGTAGCTACACCTCACTTCAATTTTCAGACCATTAGTTAAACATTTCTTTGACCTTGCTGGTGTTTCACCATGAGGTTTATAGAAAAAGATTTTTTAAACTATTATTATTTGTTTTTAGAAGTAATCACTTTAAAAGCACCTGATCTATCACAATGGGATAGAACATATTCAAGTATTACCTTTTTAAATAACGCATCAGAAATGCTTAACCAAGTCACCATTTACAAACATTAAGCGACGTATACTATAGTAAAATGAGGGTAGTTGGCAACTAAAAAAGCAAATACTGAAAATCCCAAACACTTGAAACTTCAGAATTCACCCAGACTCTTTACACACTGATTACAGCTTTCAAGGACCACAAAGCATGTAAGAAGACATCCCGTTAAGAAGCATGCAGCACTCTTAGGTTTTAACTTAATATACACATTGACACGCTTGGATAGGTGCAGACTGCTCTCTGACGTAGGTCCTCGACCCAGCCTGCCTCTGGGTGCCTTCAGCCCTTCTCTATATGATAAGGCTCTCTGGTAAGGCAAGGTACAAGTCAAAAACCTTGAAACGAAGGTCTGTGATATAATATAAAAACCTGAATCAGGAGTAGGTTATTAAAATGGGAAACTAAGTAAAGCCAAAACTAAGTTTGGGGAAAATGAGGATCACTCCATCCTAGCTGGAAAATAAGCTGTCAGTATGAAACAGTAGCAAAGTAGCTAGTTAAAATAAGCAGTCGTCAGTCCTTGGGACACAGATTGCATGCACAGGAAGGCTGGAGCTTTACGGGACTTTGCAGAAATCTGCCCGTATATTGGTATACTGGATTTCTCATGGCTTTCAGTAGCTGCTACAATAAAACAACAAACTCGATTCTAACTGGCCAACATAAAAGCTGACTGGAAAATGCGGACAGTTTTATTAAAGAAAGCTTTTTTTTACCTGCAAGCAACACGGGCAAAGACAGCATCACACAAATAATTTGCTACTCTGTAAACCGAAAAAGGTACTGCCCTCTGTAGAGATAAATTTCAAAAAGGCTTCCTTGCCTGAGCGCAAACCTTAGTGAGTAGAGCAAGGGCTAGATTTTGGCCCCCACTTGCCTTTGTGCAACTCACAGATATAAACCCGTAAGAAATAGCCCTGGTAGCCAGTAATGTCGGACCACTAAAGTTCATATATGTTACCTGAATTTCAGCAGCCAAATTATTTGTTACAGTCTGAATGCAGTGTGCTGACTGGGTAAATGTGAAGTGCTGGAAAATGGAATAAGGGGATATTAAGGAGGCGCAAGAGCTGCGGAAGCCTGAAACTCCAGGCTCTCTCAAGTGCCTTTCCTACTAAGTAGTTCATGCAACTCATTCACAAGGGATACAGCCTGGGGAAGGAGCCTGGGGAAGCATACAGCCTGGGTCAAGCTTCACCACCCACGTAAGTAGAGCTAGTGACAGGAAGCCATTAGATCAAGACTAAAGGAGACAGAGGGATCCCTGAACTCTGAAACTAAAGTGGCAAGGCAAGGGACCAGAGTCAGAGATCATTATTTGACACACAACTTTTGTGCCAGAAAATGAAGTATGCCACCCCTACCTCCAAAAAAAGGATATTGATAAGCACCTAACAAATATGTTAAAGAATTTATATTGCTAGGAAAAAAAAAAAATCCCTAGCCTAGCAAATAAAGACCTGTAACTTGTTCTACCCTAAGGCAATGCCTGAATCTAAGTCCTTGTTACCAACAAGAAAAAAACTGCTAAGGCCCCTGCTAGGGAATTCTCCCCAAAGCCCTTCTCAGAGATGGCCATGAAGGTGACCCAACAAGGGAAAACTTCTTAGCAGATAATCCTCGGGAATCCATCCACTGGCCACAAAACCCAAGGTTAGGGAAGAAACTGAATAGAGATGCTTAGATGACAGTCCCCGACCACAGCATCTTCTGGACTATCCTGAATCAGGGAAATACGGATATTCCTTAGACCAGGGCTGTAACTGAGTTTACATGGCAGCTATCCTATACTTCCTTCACCCTTATACAATCAGATACGTTTTAAGCCATAATTTCCAAGATCATGAGTCACTACGTCCAAATTTGATTGAGACCAGATTTCTGGGTCATTCCAGAGGAATAAAGGTCACCCAGAGATCTGTGGAATCGCCATATGACAATAGCTCTAGATATATCATCGGGATGTAACTTTGATTTGTCTCTCATTAGGCAGAGGCAGAGTACATAATGTTTGTTCAAAAGATAACTGGATCTCATTAGGTAGGAGTATTTTGAAATGATATGTAGGGAAAAAAACTATATCTGTGTAGACACACACAGAAATGTGCGCCAGTCAAACGGGGACTGGACCGTAGTAGACACCTATTCTTGGTCCACCCAATGCCCCCCTTTCTTCTGGTGGCTGTACAGGTATTAATGAGAGTGGGACCTCCATTTGCTGACAAGAACCCTAATATTTTCTGTTACATAGGTTTTGTACACAGAGCTTGACAACTCTAGGCATTTGCTGACTTGCCTTTGATTATACAGCAAGTGCCTTAAGGGCAAGATTCCGTCTTCTCAGAGTTCCATCAACCTTATCAGGCACATACCTGCTGACAAAAAGCCTTGTACGATGTTCAGCACCCAGTGGACACCCAGTGAAAATTAACTGATGATGATAAATTATACTAGCTTTTAAGCTGTCACTTGATCCCAGTATATAACAACCTTCCTGAATAAATCAAGCAACAGTTTGGTATTCAATATCATTATAAACTTCATCCTTCCCCTTCATGAGTCTAGGGAATTGCTGTAAAAGCATAATATAAGGATGGTGAAGCTATAGCAAGGATTCAAGAAACTCTGTTATAACAAGGGAATTAAAGATTCAGTTAGAGATATCAAACTATGTGTAGGGAAATGCATCAAAAATACTAGTTAAGTGACCTTTTTGAAAACAGCCTAGGAAAAGTCAGTACCAAATTATAGAGCTAAAAGTTTTTCCCCCTCCCTATAATAAAAGTAAATCCAACTTAATGTACAAGTAAAACTGGTATCTCCTTCAGATTACAGGAGTGGCAATGCAAATGAAGTTCCAGTTAGGAGATATGAAATTAGGGAGAGGAAACTATGAATTGCTAACGGAACGTTTAAAAAGTCCATTTATTTCCAATAGCTTATACAAGTGAATCAGAAGAAAAAGTAAATTCTGTTACTATGAATTCCTCAGAGCTTTAATAGAGCACATAACCATTAAAGTTCATTGGTATTTGTTATTAGTATGGCTTTTCACTCTTCAACAAATTCTTTTAAGATATGGCCCAAGACAAGGAAACCTTTGTACTTAACTTTTTTTTTTTTTTTTTTTTTTTTTGCGGTACGCGGGGCTCTCACTGTTGTGGCCTCTCCCGTTGCGGAGCACAGGCTCCGGACGCGCAGGCTCAGCGGCCATGGCTCACGGGCCCAGCCGCTCCGTGGCATGTGGGATCTTCCCGGACCGGGGCACGAACCCGTGTTCCCTGCGTCGGCAGGCAGACTCTCAACCACTGCACCACCAGGGAAGCCCTGTACTTAACTTTTAATAGCAGTTCTCATTATAGATGATGCTGTCTCTAACATAATTTGAAAATAGGTCTCCAAGCAAAGTTTTCAGAATTGACAGGAAGACCGGGATGGTCCTAACTGTCATGTCCAACCCTAATAGGAGATCCTGTGAGTTTCCTCCATAAGGAAGTAATAAATAAGCTGCTTATCCCAGAAACTAACTAACAACAATATTCAGAATAATGGTGCAATACAGTTTTCTAAACCTGTAGAGGTAGATTCACATATATGAATTTAAAATTCTTTCTTATATGTGAACAATATATTATAAACTTAAACATATTGGGAAGGTTTCAATATGCAAGTGAATAAGTGAAAATAACACTATTTTCTCATTATCTTGTCTCCTCCTGAGATGAAAGCTCTCCACGCACCTCCTTACAGGGCTGCTTTAAATTTTTGGAGACTGATTGGAGGAACGTGAATTTTAGATTCTTGTCCTCACCAATGTATCAAGACAATTTTAGCCTCTGTGAGAATAAAATGTTTCCCAAACATAAGCACCAGGAAATGACTAAACACAGAGGAACAAACTCATTAACCACATTTAAAGATGAATACGATTGAGACCATTTATACAAACATTTCTTCCTCTGATTTTGCCATTACAACATACAAAATCCATCAAGGTACCTTTGGCTGCATACTATTGATAAATTAAATAGGTTATTATAAAATATTTGTTGAGTATATACTCTAGTCCCAGCCTTTGTTCTAGGCATAAGGGATTTACAATGAACAAAATGTACAAAGACCTTGCCCTCACAGAGCTTATGGATACACACTATCTTGCATAAAAAGAAATCCAAACACGGTAGCTCTAGTATTATTAATTTCACAGATTCTATCGATATATTTTCACCACCATCCTCGGCATGTCAACTTTCCCATCTGACTGTTCCCTTCATAGTTACAAGACTCCCTGACACCGGTCCAGGCACCATATCCAGAGATGATGACAGTCCTTGAAAAAAAGAGGGAGCTCTTTCCAACTGTCCCTTTTAAGAATATAAAAATACCATTCCCAGAAACCCTCCAGGAGACATCCCTCAAGGTTCATTTGTTAGCACTGCCATCACATGCTGACCCCAAATCTCCTTCCTCTCTACCCCTAGAGAAAAATTTGTTTAAAGGTCTGCCCTCTCCACCAGACTGCAGGCTCCTCTGTAGCAAGAAACATGTCATTCACGCACTTATATAGTCACTCAATGAGCATTTATTAAGTGCTGAAGTGCCCATCACTTCAGAATATCTGCTCCAGCACTTTGAACAGTGGTCACTTAGAAAAAATGAAGGAATGACACAAGGAAAAAATAATGCTCATTTTACAGCTCCCAATTTCAGCCATTTAAATAAAATCGTAATAAGTACATACTGTATACCTAGAAAAGTAAACAAGGGAAACATAAGCACAATTGCCTTCTCCCATACCTCCCTGATATAATGACTTCTTCTACTTAGTGGTTTTTAGAACCTGTAGCAACTACCTTCATCCTCCAAAGCTCCACAACTATTCCACACATTTAAACGGCCAATTATTATTTGTAATTCAAAAGGATTGGAAAAATGAGAATGTCAAGTTTATTCATCACCACTGACCTCATATTAATTTATCAAAAGAAAGATGCTCTGTTTTCCAATAGTAGACAAAAACACACAAATAATAACTGGAGCCAGTAGAGAAAAACTAAGATTGTTATCTTAGCACTTGAAGATAAAAGAGTGGGTGGAAGTGCTCATTATCTATGAAATTATGTCTTCTTTATGTGTTATGCCTGCTTTTGCCAAGTATTTATTGAACATCTACTATGTATCAGACAGAGTGCTGAGACTAAATAGAGGTGAAAAAAGGACTTTAAACATTAAAAAAAAATAAATAGAATATGCAATTTAAAATGATGGTAAGTACTATAAAGGAAAAGTACTGCTACCAGAGAGAATAACAAGGGAAACTATTTTGGTCTGGATAGCTAGGAATGGCATTCCTACAGAGATCTGAAGGGGAAGGGGCCTTGCAAAGAGGAGTAACAGGGTTTCAGGCCAGGTTAACAACTCATGACAAGCCCTGAAGCAGAAGAGGGCTCAGCACATTTGCCAAACTGATGGGAAGCCAGTTTGGCTGGAGAATATTCCACAGTCCTTTGGACCACATATTTATTGCCTAATTCAACTTATAAACAAATATAGTAGAAAAATGATAGACTGTGCTTCCATAAACAATTCCTGAAAATATTTTTCAGATATTATGCTTCTTTACTATATAAGCCGTTATTATAATAAATTATTCACTTATAAGACCACTCTCGGTATAACTGACCAGAAATTGGCTTAAATACTTACTGTGAATAAAGACACTCTCAATAAAAGGGTTCTTAGGAAGTTACATAAAGGGGCCATCAACTGCATATAAATGTAAAATACAATTTGGAATATTAGGAAACATTTATAGAAATCTTATCCTTTAATTACCTTCCAAGAAAGAAACACATACATCCATTTCCCTGAAATGCACAAATCTGTTTATATTGAAATTGGGTGAAAATTGTTCTGAGGCTAAAGAGAATAGCATGAATTATTTGATGTTCTTTAATAGTAAAATGAATGGTTGTGAGGGAATCTTGCTACTATTCTCATGAATCTGCACAGATTTTAGAAATAACACTATCACTCTGATTTGTCCTAATCTTCATATTTTATTCCAATTTCCTAAATCAGATTCCATTACTCAGTTAAAACACAATTCTCTAGCAGTAAGTCTCAACCTTTTTCCAACTCCACAGGGTTTATTTGAGCAACACACATGCTTTAGTAACATCTTGGTGAGGTTCCAAAAAACATACTCTCCCTCCAGGGATTCTCCTTGTCTCTTGCCTCGTGCACTCCACTGGAGAAAGAATCAGAATTCTAATACCCGAACCACAGGTGGGTAGAATGCTGACCAAAGCAATTTTTATCATGAAGATAAACTCTTAAGGGAGAACAAAATGGGCAACTGGACAGTGAATTGAATAAATGTATCTACCTGGGGACTTTAAAATTCCTATTAATTTCTAGTAATTATTTTCTATTAATATGGCCTTTCAAATCCCACACTGTGGTTTACAAATTGCAAGGGGTAACTAGATATTCTCATTGATAATCAAAGACCATTTTCAAAAATTATAGCCTTGCTCCTGCCACTAACTACCTGATTATCTCTGGACAAACTGTTTATTTCTTTCTGCTTACTGAAAAAATAGAGGTTGAATGCACTGATCTCTAAGGCACCTTCCTTCATTTTAATATTACAAGAGTATAGCTCCATGATTCACTGTCAACATGTAGAAAAACAATGTATATATGACATGATATCTAGAAAACAATCCAAAAAGAATCAGTTTAAGTACCCACCTCATTAGGACCTTGTCATTTAAAATCTAAGCCACCTGGATAATATCTATTAACACAGTTGTTAAAATTTTCTTCTTTCTATAGAGAAAGAAGTATGAGGCGGGGAGAAGGTGTGACACCTTAAATAGAGGGACCTTCATTGGGAGCCAGACTAACCTGAAGGAGTCGTAGTAGCGATTGAGCACTTTTCTGTCCACCTACAGCCAACAATGACTAATTGAACTAGCTTCATTAGCCCCTCTGCTCTCAGCCAGTTGTTGGGAGCTCAGGAATGCTACTAGGGACTATGGTAGCCGACAGGAGGTAAGATGAAATCTCTTCCATTTGTTTTTTTCCAAAACTGGAAAACTAATGAGCAAGAAAATTATAAAAGTAAGTACTTTTCTCTGGTTTGTGATATTTGGTTCATGACCATCAATGATTAAGGGGAAAGGAGGTTGGGACTGCGTCTGTGTCTTGTCATGCAGGGAGTTAACTGTCACCAAGCACCCTGTGGTCAGTATGTCACTTGCTCCCATGCTCTGCCATTCCAGGTGTCCGAGGTCTGGAGCCTCCCTGGTTTAAATTCTCTAGAGCATCACTCTTTTGTGTCTTGTGAGGGTTGGAGTGGGAGTAGCACAGCTGCTCAGATTCAGTGGGTGGAAGGGACCTGATGGTCTAAGCCTTGTGTATGCAAACTTTCCACCTTCCCTCTTCTTCTCAGTCCAAATTTCACCCCAGATTCCAAGATCCCAGGTGTCTCCAAATCTTGAACTTTTAGGGGGTATTAAGTACCGTATTGCATTATACTGACACTTCAGTTCTGGCTTTCAGTGCTACAAACTCAGTTATTATTTTTCCATCTACTTTCCATCATTCAGAAAGCTCTTAACATTTCTGATCCACTGTTGTGTCCTTGTCTGTTCTCTATTTAAATGTGTCTTTTTTAATATTATTAATTTACTATCATTTAAGGGAGATTTCTAAAGAGAAAGGAATATGTATGTTCAATCTGCCATGTTGAACAAAACATGTTTTATTTTTTTTTTAAACAAACTGAGAAAACAAGAAAATTTGGTAAAATGTTGACACTTGTTAAGTCTGAGCATGGTTGGTATATTGGTATTTGCATATTCCTTTTTTTCCCATTTTTAAAGTAGTTAATTTAGTGTTAAGAAAAGTCAGAATTCCATTTATTAAGCACATAAATCCACACAGAAGTAAATTCCTATTAATTAGTAACTTAGGTAGAAGCATCATTTTATACTGAGAACACTAATACAGTGGGATATTACCAGAAATCAAGGACAAAAAGAGTATTCTTTTTGTAGAAGAATATTCTGTTGTATATTTTTATCTGACTGAGAGACTTCATTTATTTTAAAATTAATTTTCAGCTTTAAATATAAGAGGGGCCTATTCAGTGCACATTTTCTGATGATCTGTTTTGGGTGGTTGTTTTTAAGATCATATGAAAGAGGCCATGATATGTGTACTTGACTCTTCCCCCAACGCTGGATAACCAGTGAGAGCATTCAGAGAATCACACCCCATTTTCCTCCCTGGTTCTCTGCTTAGTATCTCTGGATCAGCCTAAAAATTCAATTATGGAAGAGATTCCATTCTTTTCAAGGCATAACTCAAAGTGGTCCTGCACTTCGACCTTTAAACCAGGTACTAGTTATTCTCATCATTATATATAACTAATATCCATCTATAAACTTAGATTTAAAATATTTCCATTTAGATTTCCATGTTTGACCCTTCACCAACCTCAGGAGGTAGTGAGGGAAGGTACTCCTCCCATCTATATTCTAAAGATGCAGAAGTTGAAGCTGGATGACAAGTGACTTACCCAATGCCCCACAGCTAATGGGTTTTAGGCAGGATTAGAATCCAAATCATAGGACTCCACCCCTTACCTTCTCTACATACACACAGCCTTTCTCTAAGCACCAGTGTTACATGCTGCTGCTTTACTATGTCTGACCAGAAGGCTCACTCCTGTCAAAATGGAGCTGGGAGACAAGTCAGTCAAGCTTTTGGCCATTATTCCATTTTCCTCCAAATGCTTTGTCTATTTAGAATTTGGGAGTCAAGTTAATTGGCTTGCCACATGTATACCTTCCCCTACTTTAAAAAAGCACTATGCTATGTCTGTATCCATCGCCAGTGACACCTCCAGTTCTTCCAGAGTCTTCATACATAATCATTAACAGTATGTGAGATTTCAGCAGTTAGTTTGCAAGGCATACTAGAGTGGATTGCATCAGGCCCAACTGACTGGAAACTCTCTAAGTTGAGGCAGCCCTTATGAAGACTTATAAAAATTAAGTTCTCTGAATTATGACATTTTCCAAAGGACTAAGTTTTAATACTGTATGCCAAAAAAAAAATCATAAGGATACAATGAGGGTGAAGATGTACATAGTAATAAGCCTCTTTTCCAAATAGACCATCAACAAATATTTTCATATTTGTATTAATATGCAAAGAAGTGAAAACAACACTGTACCTGCAATTAAAAGGGAAAAAAAGAAAACCACCCTGAAATGATATAATGTCATCCACAGCCTCCAAGAAATGCTATTCTAGGACTATAAACTACCTGTTTTTCAACTCATAATTTAGTGGTTCATACACTAAAATGGACACTAAAATCTGTCATTATTACTGACCAAGCTATAATCGCAGCTATTCAGCCTCCCGGAATGGTAGATCCTGACTCTGTAAGCTGAGTTATCCTATTTTGTTTTTTAGATCCAAGAAGTAGTGGTTGGGCTTTTATTTGTTTGTTTTTAGTAAAAAAAAAAAAAAAAAAGAAAAAAAAAGAAAGCAAATGAATACTCCCACACATTTGTGCTTCTAGCACATTTAAGTATGCACTCTGTGAACGGTTTCGTTTAAATATTTTTGCTTTAACACTGTAGATGTCATCAGAAAAACAAGCCAAATGGAAGAGTTCTTCCCAGTGAGTGTTGTAACAAACCCCTGATTTTCTGTAGCCTTAATGGAGACAAGGAGCTGATCATGAATCCAGTGTTTATCAAACTAAGCAAACCTGAAAAAGGCAATGAGGAGCGAGGGATGAATCCTTGGCTAAGTAATGGGCTCCATTTCTCAGGAAGACTCTTCAACATGTTTCAAATAAGGATGATAACCTGTGCTAATTTCCCAGAGTGCAAATTTCACAGAGTTGTGCAAAAAATGAGAAGGTATAGTCTTTTGTTTATGTCTCAAAAAATTAAGAGTCGATGGAAAATTGCTTGCATAGGGTCTTATACTACACATACTATATATATATCATAGCCTGATTAATTTCCATGATAAAACGGAAACATTTGAAAGAAGTCCCTCAAGGTTAGAATGATTAGATTTTCTACTGTGCAAGTTTGGAATATTTATTCCTGGTAGCAAAATAGTTCCTTCCATAGAGGTAGTTTCTTCATTTTTACTTAATAAAGTCAATTTATTCCAAACTCTATTCCTCCTTTCCTCCCTCAGAATATACTTATTGCACAAATCTAAGTCTTCTTACTCTGTTAAGTGCTGATTTTTCTGGAGTAGGTCCATTATTCAGTGTTTTGTAAAGGAGTAACTCATAATAACTATATAACCAAGCCCTTTTGAATATTTACGTATTGTGATACTGATTATTCTTATACAAGCAAGTGATTAGTACTTGGTTTATTGGCTACAAACAATGGTGCCAGAAGTTGTATAGAATTAATGCTTTCCAAGCAGGCCTATACATTTTTGCTATTATTCTTCTTTTCGGTATCCAGTTCTAAGTAACAAACTATGAACTTCTACATAGTAAGAATGGTTTAAAACCGCCCCTAATAAATCTTCTCAGTCTTAGGCTATACTTCCATACCACTGAAAGAAATAGCTGATATTGCACAAAGTTTTGAAATACACTGTTCTCCAAAGTATATGCTTCATCAGCAATGTATTTTAACATCCACATCTCCCTCTCAAAGGGAATTGAAACTAATTATGTTTTGTCCCAAGTGCCTAGATACCACTGATACCATATGAATTCATATATTATTCAAAAAGCTGATTTTTTTTTTTTTTTTTTTTTACTTATTAATATGACGCTTAGGTAAACTGTACCTCTATTATAAGAGACTTTGCTTTACTCTAAGAACAAACTCTAGCTTTAATAGTTAGGGAGATATTCTTTCCAATATATCTATAAGACACTTAGATACAGTGTTTGGAAGGCTGCTTATTCCAGAAATTTTTAACTGAAAGAGACAGCTTACTCTGGTTTGGAACATAGTGTCTAAAGCAGATGAAAGAAGCAAGCATTTGTAATTCTTCAGAAAAAGAACAGCAAAAGCGTTTTCATACTTGAAACATTTGACTTACGTAACAAACTTCGATTTTGACTTCATAAATGTCAAGATCCTAAGATACACCGTAATTCCTTATAGTCACATCAAATTTTAGATTTTCAAGTCTTTTCATTGAACAAGGCTAGGGGTACAAATTATAATCGTTCTTTACCAGTGTAATAAAACTTAAAGTGCTACATAGCAAAATTAAAAGAAACGCACATTCTGAACAATGTAAACATCTCTTGAGAAAACAACTTCCCCAAAGGGCTAAGACAGGTAGCCAGCACCTGGGCTCTCCCCAGTAGGCAGCCCTATCCATCAGTTCCTCTGGGTCTTATGGTCACAGCTATTAAGGAACCACTTTAAAAAAAAAAAAAAAAGTCTTTAAATGTTCAAGTAAAAAACTAGTTTTCAGCTTATCATACTTGTTTGTTGTAGGGCAACATATTTGATTAAAAACTTTATGAGTTCTAAGTCTGAGCTGTACCTCAGAACTAACTGGGGAGCTTTTAATAATTAAGATTGCCTAGACCCTACTCCTAAATGATTCTGAGGTCATTGGTCTGGGGTGGGGCCTGTTTTTAAGCTAACGTGAAGAGTTGAGAACAAGTGCTTTGCACAAAGGGGTATGACTATAGAATCAAACTCCTGCCCATCCCCATCCCCCAGATCTTCAGCTTCCATTATTAAGATCTCTTTTTGTTGCAGAAGGAAAATGCCTATCTTCATACCACAAAAAGAACGGCAGATGCCAAGATTCTTTGCCCATCTCCTGAAATGAGAACAAGTTCTCATGGAAGCAATGAGTAAATAGTTCTGAAAAGTAAAGAAGCCTTTTTTTTCTAAGATATCAAGTATATATTAAGCCCAGGAACTGTCTTGAATTTATCACAACAAAGATGACATTCCAAAGGAATATGATTGTAATTTTCCCAACTTTTTTTCTGACCTAAGACAAAGGCAGGATGCAGTCATATCACTCATAGTGGTAGAACGGCAATAAATCCCAACTAGGAAATGGATTAGAACTTTCAGCTTGGAATATGCTTATAATTTGGGAAAACTGTCATCTCCGCCTGTGATTTTAATGCATTCTCTAGGGGACCACAAACAGCACAAAGTCCTTACCCTTTCCTCTGCTCCACCCCCCACGTGAGAATCACCGCTAGGTAATCGGGATATTAGCTGTGCAGCCCTAGGCACACTGCTTGACTTTTCTGAGCTCAGTCGCATCTATGGATAATAATATTTATCCCACCTGCCTGATAAAGTTGCTGGTAGGCCAAGTTAGATCATCAATATGAAAAATTTCATTAGCTATAAAAAGCTCTAAGTAATAACATTGTTAATATAACTAATAAAAAGCATTCTTTGATATGCATGAACTGTAGACGGAAAATTAGCTCCTTAAGAGAAGCAAAGAAAGTCAGTCCACATTTTAAGACAAATTACTACAGCTTAACCAATTCAAAGCCGTCAGACTCCTACAGAGAAGCTAAGTGCAGTCAAAAGGTACCGATTTTCATTTATTCAACAATTAACATGTACGTATTGGGAACAAACTCTCATGCATGGCCCTGGGCTAGACACTGTGAGGGATGCAAAACTGAATGAGATGCCGATACTGCCTTTAAGGAGCCTTCAGCTCGTGACAGGGAAGAGGGCCATCCACACGTGCACTACAACTTTGAAATTAATGAGTCCTTTAGGAGAGATGAAGATAAATACTCTGCAAGTCCAAATGAGGGAGAAATCACAGATGTCTGGCTGGAGATGTGGAAAGACAGGTAACACAAGTGAAGCTTGGGAGAAGGAAAATACAGGTAGAGGGAAGAGCAAGGAACATATTTTAACTAAGGGAAAAGTTCATGAAAGGAAGTAGTGGAGGACAAAGTAAAATTTATTTTATTCCCACAGTCATTCATCCAATATAGTTTACTGAAAGTTTCTTGTGGTCCTAGAGGAATGCTGATTGCTAGGAGTGCAACGGAAAGCCAGCAGATATCAGACATGTAATAGCAAAAATCAATTACAAACTGTGACAAGGGCTAGGAAGGAAAAGGTGCTATGAGAAATAGGGAAACCCATTTTAGATTGAGAGGTCTGGGAAGGCCTCCCTTTGGAAGCGACAATTAAGCCTGGGGTGAGATCTGGAATGCAAAAGCCCAGAGACAGAAAGGGACTCAGGGCATCCGAGGGACTGAAAGGGAGCCAGTTATAGCTACAGAGGCAGAAAGAGGGGCAAGAGTAGCAGGAGGAGAAAGAATTTCAAGAAGGAAACGTCCTATCAAATTTTACAGAAAAAGTGAGGACTGAGAAAGGCCACTGGACTGAGAAAAGTGACCTATAAGAAGCCTATTTTAGTTGTATTTAACCCTTCCATAACATAGATCAAGAAAGGATAAGGTATCAGCTATACAGACCAGAATAGGCTTTGAATACCAGGAGGTGGTGTTTAAATAGGACATAACATGTCTCCGTGATGAAGGAATTAGAACATAATCTGAGTCCTTATTAAAAAATGTCATAAAATAAAAAGGCAAGAATGGACCACAAGTGGAAATCAACCAGAAACTGTACCTCTAGTACTAGCAGAGATGCCTTAATTGAGATTAGAGACCACGTGTTTATACCAGAGCTGCTCCGTCTGCTACACAACATTTTTGGTCTCTGATCCACAGCCCTTGGAATGTGAAGTGAAAAGCCTGATGGTGTGGTCGGCTACCTTAGTTTCAGTGTAAGCTTGGCAGACACAGCATAAGGTTATAGAATTCAGGGGATAATGAAGGATCATTTGCAGGTCCCAGATGGCCATGAAAAAATGGTAGGTGAAGTGAAGGAGGAGATGAGATACTACGGGGGAAAAGAACATAGTTAGCAGATTAGGCATAATTATCATTAAGGTAAAGTGCAGGAAGAAATGAGAGAGTTAATTTCTGATTTCAAAATCTTAGAATAGAGCAGATCTCACTGATAGCAAGGTCCAAGGTGTGTCCATATTTGTAAGGTGGCTAAAGGGAAAGAGACATAAAGTCTTTAGAGTGAAAGGAGGCAAGAATTGATGTGATTTCAAAGAAATGAAAAGAAGCTCTATGTCAGTCAAACACTGGGAAGCCTTGACTTAGAGGACACACAAGATACCAGTTAAGCATCAAATTGATTATGCTAGAAGGTGGAGCTGACGGCACGAATAGGGTCACAGCTATATTACACCCAACACCGGTTCACACAACGACTGACTACGGTTCTGCCATTTCATTGGCAATGTTAACAGGAAATTAATGTACTACCAACACCCCTTCACATCAACTTTCCAGGTACCAGATTGGCAACTGGGCTCAAATTTAAAGTAGAAATGATGAGAAGATTTTGTAGCCTGCAATTAATTGTTCACCCTGCCTTGAATTAATCCAAACAGATTTGGACTTCATGGCAAAAGTATTATTCAACCCTCTATAAAAACAGACTCATCTGTATATTTATATATACATTATATGTAGAATCTTTGAAATTTAATTAATTAAAAAGGAATATTTTGTTTAAAAAATTAAAAGGCAAGTCATGCGTATCTAAATAAAAAATACCGAATGGCTTTTGTTCTGTTTCCTGCAAAAAAAAAGCGAGACCTAAAGTCGACCCTCTTAAATTGGCTAAAGTGAAAAATATGGAAGTCCTAAATATGTAAGAATATGGGTTTAATTTTACATTCCCAGTAGTAAATTTTCATATTCTTAGCTATTTGGTAAGACTTTAAAAAGTGTACTGGATATGGGAGAAGTGCAATGAGAAAAGCCTAACTCAGAGGACTAGTAAGACAATGTTAATTACACACGATCACACTGTTTACTAGGCGTGTTGTTGTCACCGCTGAAACCTACGTTATCACTCACCTTTGTGATTAGGACAGCACCTTGGTAATGTTGAAGGAATATGGAGAAGATAACCAGCAAAGACAGGCCTCTACATAGAAGACAGGTGAATATCTTTTTCATAAAGACAAGTAATGTATGGGCAGCATCCAAAGATGAGACGTACGGTCTTATTACGATCACACCAGCATGAATCAATATTTGTGACAATTTGAGACTGTGGGAATCTTAAATCTCCCAATCCAAGTTCTCAAGAACCATGGAAAATGTATTTAATTAAATATAATATGCCAAAGCAGAACAAATTTCTCCACCCACTCTCTTCTCTGGTTCACTTAATGCAATTTCACCCTCTAAACCAGCATCTGAGGGTTTTAAAAGAGATTTCCCTGACTTTTGTGTCTCTTGCTACAGAACCCAGGGACTTGGGAAGAATCCAGCTTCCGGTGGAGAACGATGGAGCTCGGATTTACCACCAAGTCCTGAAGGACTCCTTGAAAGAAGCACGGGACAAGTCACAGTATTGACTCCCAGCTGTGCTAAACTGAAGGGCAATGGGACTCCTGAAAGGAGTGGAGAGGGAATTCCACCAATGCGCCTCAATCCGATGCAGCCCCTCCCTCTCAGTACTGAGCCTAGGTAAAGCTGGAAGCAGATCTCACCCCTTCTGTGGCTGGATAAGAGCTGGGAGCCACTGTCTCCCTTTGAGAGCTTGCCGCATGGCAGCTGTTTCACGTACCTATCATCACAAGTCACTCATGCTTGTGACTAACAGCATAGCAACTGATTTTACAAGCCCAGAAAAACTCCTTCATTCTTGAATTTCAGGAACATACTAAAAAAAATTATAAAATGTGTACAAGGTATACCTTTTTTGCTTACCAGAACTAAATCCCTGCTCTCTCAAGGCTCCAGCCAGGCCCAGCTTCATAGGCATGTGACCCGTGCAAGACCACTTGAGCCCCAAGTTTAAAAGGAGCAGTGAACTTGGTTTAACGCTCTGCTGTTGCCACGGTGAAATTCATAAGTTTTCAACAAGGGGCCCCGCATTCTCATCTTACACTGCTCTCCACCTCCAAGATGATATAGCTGGTCCTGTCTTCTGCAGAACCTGAAGGAAGCGGAATCTCCTGGCTTACCTGTGACCTGAGCATTTCCTACAGGTAACTGGGCTCTAATGCAGCTTTGGGAAGCTAGGCCCTCACCCTGATCAATTTTCACTATATGGGAGAATTTTCTTTTTCAAATATTATTGCTTTTAATACAATAAAACAATTCACCTCATGGGGGAAAAATACAATGCAGAAGATAGCATACAGAATATTAAATGGAAGTCTTCTTCACCAGTATGTCCTCACTCAATTTCACATTACTCCCTAGAACTATTGTGAGGAGACATCTTCCATTAAGAAAAAAATAAATACACACATATACTTTGATACGCACACACTGATCGATATTAATCTGTTTTTTAAGTCCCAATTTTGTATGTCTACTGGACTAGATGGAGAAGATCCTTTAGAATCTTCCAGTAAAGAAAACCAGCAGCTTCAAACCATGTGTATTATTCTTTGCTCACTTCAGGGTCCTCAGCTTAGAGGATATCGAACTACTATCTCTCTGATCTACAGCAGGTGACTGACCTTAGCACAAAGCAGCAAAGACCCAGAGACAAGTTCTCAAGAACCATGGAAACTGGCTGCCTTCTTCTTAGCCACCAAGGTTTGGTGAGGAATTCAAGAGATTGAGATGCAAGAAAAACATAGATGAAGCCCCAGCTTTGCCATGTGGCTTGGAGGAAACATCCGCATTTCTGTTTCCCCACCTGCCAAATATGGCAATTTTTTTGGTTTTGTTTTTGTTTTTTTGTGGTACGCGGGCCTCTCACTGTTGTGGCCTCTCCCGTTGAGGAGCACAGGCTCCGGACGCGCAGGCTCAGCAGCCATGGGTCACGGGCCCAGCCGCTCCGCGGCATGTGGGATCTTCCCGGACCGGGGCACGAACCCATGTCCCCTACATCGGCAGGCGGACTCTCAACCACTGCGCCACCAGGGAAGCCCCCAAATACGGCAATTTTTATGAAGCTTCCAAAACCTCTTCCCAATCAAGTACTCTGGGTTTAGGGAAAGCTATTTCCATCGCATCCTCAGGGCCACACTTCAGTCCTTGTCCTCATCTGGGATTGTTCCACCTCAGAAGTCTTAAATTCCTATTTCCCATTCTCATAATCCATCTTCTCTTTCCACTTATCCCATTCACCTACTGCATCTATACCTCTTTTGTTTAGTTTCTTAAAAAAAAACAGAAATCTTTAGGGATTCATTAGTATCACTGCTTTTTCTTTCTTATCTGTAACATCCTTCCTGTCTTCACTTCTTTCCCAACCCATCTGCCATTCACAGCCCATCACTTCAAGCTCTAGTTGGACAATGTCCTTAACTCCTTCGCCCCACTGTCCTTTCATCACAACTATCATTTGTCCAAACTAAAAACCTTGGCCTCCTTCCCAGCACCTGACATTCCCTTTCCCCAGAGGTCTTACTGATTGATTGTACCCTATAAAAGGCTGACTCCATCTACTTCTTGCAAACCCACCTGCCACTACCCCAGTCCAAGCCACCTTCTTTTCTCAGTTGGATTAACACAACAGGCTCAGTTGATCTCCTAATGCCTTCAGTCCTTCCCATTCTTATTTACTTTCTAACTATTGCAAAAGCAATCATCCTAAAATATAGCCAAACTAAAATATAAATTGAAGTCACTTCTCCCTTCAATACCTTCCATCTTCCCTCAACGCTTATTAACAGATTCCTTCCCTCCATCTTTCCACCCCTCATCTCACATCTTACATCCCAGCTTACACAAAGCTTCTCCAACTCTCCTCAAGCTGGCCACGTTCTCTCTTGCCTCTAGACCTGTGGGTGTACTGTTCTTTGGGCCTGGAACACTCTGGCTCCACTCCCTCCCCTGCTCTGCTTGAGTTGGCCAACTCCTTCAGGTGTCAAAACAGACACCACTTCCTCTGGAAAGCCCTCTTGGACTCTCCCCTACCTGAGTATTTGTGTTTCTGAAATGTGAACACACAGCTGCCTGCACTTCCCCATCACAGCATTCAAAACACACACTATCATTTCAAGATGAACTGTATGTCTCTTCCACCAGACTGTAAATTCTGAATGTGGAGACCGCACCTGTATTATTCATCACTGTATCCAACACAACACAATGTCGGCACACTATTAGCACTCCATCGTAATGTAACTGATTTTTTATTCAGTTTTCAAAGTTATATTTTGATTCCTAATCCTGAAAGTTCATTATAGTAACATGTTCTACAAATAATAATCTATGAGTAAATTCACAGTGTTCAGATCCAGGAAGTTTGAGGTTTGAGAACTAAAATTATCTAGACCGCAGTATTTATGGTCTTGATCATTAAAGGTTATTTATTTCTTCAGTGGTTAGCATTTTCAGGGTGGTCTCTAAGCTAGTTCCCAGGCCTCAGCTCCTCCCTGAGGCTCAAAGAACTCCCAAATGGGAAAGGAATAAATCTGGCTCCCTCACTGAGCCCTCATCCACCACTTGTACTTCAATACCATCTCATCTCCCCCAGTAAAGAGCAAAAGATTTTAGGAATATCTGAAAATCTTTAACGAAAGTGTAGTAGGATATAGATTGGAAATTGAATGAGTCATGGTATTTGATAAAGATGAAAGGTAAAGTAATAGATTAAATGATAATATTAATAGGAATAATAAGAACAATAATAAAAATATTGTATTTTATAGAATACAAAACATGAAAACTAACTTAGAAAGGCAGCGAAAGATATAAGGAGAAAGGAGGGAGAGAAGGGAGGAGAGTGGGGAGGTAGGGAGAAGCAGGGGAAGGAAGGATAAAGAAGGAAGGAAGGGAACTGAAGTAGTCTCAAAATTTTTTCTTGTTGGTAGGCAAGAAAAATAAGGAATAGGAGACCAAAAAAGGCCCTACATAAAGCGTCATCCCTACCCACCTAGGCAGACAGTAAACGTTATCCAGAGCACGGCCACAGTTCACTGAAAACACTTCAGAAGGGCCTTATCAGTGAACAGCAGTCAAACTTAGGACTTGATAGCTTCACATCATTAGAGTATCTATGGAACTTGGAAGTTCCATATGGAACCTGACATGAATGAACCAGGAATCTCTGCCCTCCTCTCATTAATTCAATACACTTAAGTAACCAAGCATTTATTAATCATAAACCACGTAGCAGCCACTATGCTGGCTACTGTTATGGACGTAAATATCAATGGTCTCAGAAAGACCTGAAATATACCCAGGATGTACCCAGGATGTCTGGACGTGTAACCCATTGGAACCACAGAGAGAGAAAAAAAAAAAAAAAAAAAGCCTTATAACTGATACTTGGGCCCAAGAATAATCATAATAAAAAATGGTAAATTCACTTGAGTGTTTACCCACTTAGCTCTGTGCTAATTAGGCATACAGTGTGTTTTCCTGTATAACCTTTAAAATAACACAATGAGGTATACAGAATTAGTACCTCCATTCTAAAAACGAGCAACTTGATCTCATCGAGTTTAGGGAACTTGCTCAACACCAGTACTAATAATGCATCCGAGGTCTGAACCCTGGCAGTCAGCTTTCATTGGTCTCCAGGTCCCTGAATCTAAGATGCTGAAAACAAAACACGGACAATGGTTCTCCCCAGCTTTTTGGGCAGAACCCAGATGAGCACGGGGTAACGCACGCACCACGAGGAAAAAGTGCGTCAGGGAACTTGAGCCTAATGAACACAGCCTAATGGCTATCATCGACCAATGTGTTAAATACGGGTGACCATCAGAAATGGCTACTGATTTTCCACCCAACCCTAAAATCAAACCATGAGTTGGGTTTCGGATTGATTGATGGTTAATTCCTGTCTATAGCAACAAGTAAAGCATCCGAACTGTACCTACATCACCATTTGGTCAGCATATTAAAAAAGAGAATTTTCCTGAGAGACAAATAGAGGACTAGGCACTAAGCAAGATAGACGTCACCATGACTTACTCCCAAATGAATGAGCATGAAGTATTGATATCAGGGAAAGACTACCAGATTACCTAAGAAACATAGCAGGAAAGCCACATCTCCCAGTCCTACTGGGTGGTACTTACCTGGGGGGAGGGGGGGTGGGGTGCTTGTTTATGGCCTCTTTTATATAAAGTGAATTCTAAAGAAAACCAAATAATACTTACTGAGATGAGCATTAAAACATGAGAGCCGCTGAAAACATTTAAATCCTGACCTCTCAGTGTTCTCTCCCTATAGTCAAAGTGAGAAATGCTCTAAGTATATAAATAGTGCACCTGAGTAGTCTCTGCCTTTCTTTCAGTATTTTAGATAGAGGAAGCATTCCCTAACGTGATGAAATGGTATTCATTAAGGGGTGGTCAGCAATAAGTTGGCAAAGGCGAGTAAAAGAAATGATAGAGCTCCTAACAACAGAGCCTGTTGAGAGGAAACTCAGAGGACGCCAAGAGGGTCTCAAGTAGAAGCATGAGTGAAAAAGCATGAGGCACCAGCTCCATCAAGAAGAGGTGAGTGTGAATTAGAGAACAAGGGCTTGCGTTCTACTACCAATTAAGTGCTTACTATTATGAGAGCTAAAACCTCTTCAAAATGAATAAATGGGTTAAATAGAATGGGGATTACCATTTAAGTAGAGCATTCTAACTTTGCTTCAGATCATGGGAATTCTACAAAATCACAAAGGAGAGAACTGGCTGAGCAAAATAGTTTCATTTAATGGGAAATTTATTTCAGAAGAGAAGCTAAGGAAAATTTCTAGGGTGAAGTAATGACATTTAGAATTAGGAGGCGTTTATGTAAAAAACAATGTCCAAGGATAAAGTTAAGTAGTAAGAATTTTCAGAAAGACCTAGAAAAAACTGAGAGAGAGACCTGAGGCATTTTAGAAAGAAGAACAAAGAAAAATGTAAGCTCTCTCTCCATAGGAAATAATTAGAATAGTAGAATTTGACCTAAATTAAAGGAAAATTTACTCATGCCTATGAGTATAAGCACAGTAACACACACACACACACACACACAGACACACTCCTTCCTACCTTAGAAATCCCCCCAAAGACTGAGATGAAATGTTACTTCTGTTCCTTTTCTAGCCTAATTAAAACATGAAATGTTGCCTATTGCCTGTTATCAGTTTATGCATATTATGGGTTAAATAGAAAAATTAATATTAATTGAGGAAGTCACTTCACTGCAACATTTATTCCACTGAGTCAGAGGACTAATGATTAGTAAAACAAGGCATAGCTCCAAATTCTATACTGTCCCATATATGCTAATCTGAGGGGAAAAGCCAGTCTTAACCATAGAAAGATACCCTTACAAATTCTAAAATGTAAGCCCCATTCCAGAAATTAAATTATACACCAAAATATTTTCTCCAAATACGAATGACTTTTAAACTGTATAAAGGATAAAAATTTATACAGTAAAAAAAAACCCTTTCCAATTATAAAATTTCCTCACAAAACCTCCTTGTGTTTTTAATTCTTTACTGATTTGATTTAGATTTTTTTAAAAACAAATTTAAGTGGTTGGAATCATCTTTTTCATTTAAATTTCATAAGAAAGAGAATCACAGTGCACATTCCCTGACCAGATTGTGTATGGCCTATTTATTTGAAATGTTCAATTCCATATGGATTTCTTCTCCTTTATTTATAACTTCCAGAAAGGATTCTAATAAGTCAGCAACTCAAGGGCAACCAATTTGAAATCTAGGCCCTGAGAGCATAATACCTCAGGTCTGCCACCTGTGATGTTTTCTAGAAGGACCAGAGAAGGCACACGAAGCCGAAAGGCCTGTGTAGAGCCTGCACCAACTTTGAGCCACAAGTGGGTGGTCCACTGAGGTCAGGGTTAAAGTTCACAGAATAATTTGGAAATTATTCTCAGCTTGGATCTCGTTTATGAGGTCTGAGAATACACCCTTTAATTAGAATACAATTTCCAAAGCAGCCACTCCCTTGACTTTCCAGAGCCCGGTTATTCTCAGAAAAGTAAAAACAGCCTCATCACACTGACAGCTAACAGTCCCCTATAAATTATGCCTTAAACATCTAACAAAGAAGGCAGCAGGCATCTGGGACAACAGAGACATTAGCGGCCAGCCCTCACTCACCACTCTCAAGAATAGATAAGAAAAAAGTCTCATTAAACAGTCACTCCCCTTCACTTCTTGCTTATGCAGCTGAACTGTCCCATGGAAGCTTGGAAAAAGAGTGGGTTGCACATTTGAAAATGTTCCCACACCCTAGCCGGCCTCATTTTTCTGATGATGCCTCCATCCAGCCAACCTCGCACTACAGTGGGAAACTAAAATCAATTCCATGAGAGCAAGCTGTCCGCCTCTTCCACGGTGCTCAGGGAGCCACACAGGACTCTGGCACAGGAGCCAGCCCAGTCCTGACTCACCACAGATGTTCCCCTCCTCCCCCATGCAGCTCTGAGCCACCGCCTTCTTTCCAGGGCCTATTGTTATTACAAAAGACTCACTGGGCCCCCAAAATGGGCTAGATGCTGAAGCATCTCCCTAACTGCAGGGTTAAGAGAGACAGATGTTAAATGACACAGAGATGGCCAGCGACTCAACGGGGAAAGCCAAAGATGGAAAGTCAGGCTGGGTTTGTAGAGTTTAGTATCTGGGAGTTGGAACAGCAGAAGCTATTAGATTATCAAACTTGCAAATGCTATCCAGACTTAAATCGGTTTTAAAGATGACATAAAATGCTCCATCCCAGCAAATCGAGATATCAAACTTTTCTGTAGACCCAACAGAGTAGCCTTTGTCTAGAAAAGTATGACCAGGAAAATAACAAAAATGTAGTTTTTGAACTCTGTCATCAGAATTCACAGTCCAAAGTCACCCACAAATATCTGGAAATTCTTGGCAACATGTTTTGGACCAGAGAACAATACTGTCTTTGGCCATTATCTTTCAATATCCATTCATCTGTCAGTTTTCCCAGCAGCCCTCTCAGAGGGGGCCATAAAGCTCTCTCTCTGCATTCCTTCAGTGCATTCCTTCTAGTAGGCAACTAGACAGTTGTTCCCAAATACTCCACTGCCCCATGGTACAGCCTGCATCGTCATCTCAATAAAGAATTTCATGCACTTTACAATCTTTTCTTTTTATCATTGTCCATGTAACCAGTATAGACAATAGAGAGAGGAGTTCATTTTAAATCCATTCCCTTTAATGGTATGAATTCTGCAACTAAAATGAGCTTCATCAAATAGCACAAAAAATATTTTAACATGTTAATATGACTTGCCACATCCTTACACAGCAGTACTTATGTTTTGGGTTTTGTCCTAAGAGTTCTTAGTCACGTTTTCCTAGTGTGGGCCCTGGGAAGGGAGATTAGGGAAATAAATCAATTAAACGAAACACACACACTTAAAATTCTGTGACTGTGGGAAAAAAAAATGAGCAAACAATTTTGTCTCCCAAAAGGTGAAGTTAAAATTGTCTGTAAGACCCCTTCTCGCTCTAACTCTCTGGTTGTTTGGGAAATCATAGATAAAATATGCCAGTATCTCACAAAACCTTAAGTTTCACAACAGTAGAGTCAATATTTAGATAGAAGACAACCAATATATGTTTCAGCGATAAATGTTTACTTGAAATAATGTTTATTTGATTCTTTGGAGAAAGCTATATAAATCTCGCTCCTCACAAATTTCTGAGTTTCATTTCCTTTCTATTCCCTTCCCAAATAGAAAGGTGTAAAAAACCAAAATGGTTCTAAAATTAAACTAAAACACACTCACTTTTAGAACTTTTGTTTGAAAACTTGAAGTCTCCTTCAGTACTGTTTCTATTGTTATTTTTTGTTTTCTACAAAGTTGGCTTTTTCCTTCTATCTGCTTTTTTTCTGTTTGGTTTCAGTTAAGGACAGATACTGGGCATTCTAGAGAGGAAAGGCAATATTCCAAGATTCAAAGTAAATGTAATATGTAACACGAAAAAGGGTCTGTATTATGAAGTTGTCTGAAGTGAAGAACTAAATTTAAAAAAATAAAGTAAAACAACGCTTGATTCCCAGAATAAAACTTCTCCTCTGTCTACTCTGGAAAACTGAGAAGTGACACGAGAATTCTGTTACCATGAATGAGAATTTCAAAAGACGTAGTACTCCTATGCCCTTCCAGGTGTGGCATAGTAGTGTTCTTTCTACTTACACATTCACTACAGAAAATTGTTCATTATATGGCAAATTCATCTTGAATCCACCTGGGGGAATTTAGCGACCAGAACAAGTAAAACCTGACATTGACAGGCATTCTGAATAGCACTCAAAAGATACTGACATTTCAGTGTATTCCCAGAGTAAAACAAAACTAAACCAAAGCTTCTTATATATTCTACAGAGCAATTTTAAGAAGAGAAAGAGAATAAAAAGAAGCCAAGTAGTGATAAAAGTGTTAACTGTAAAAAACAGGTTGGAATCATTTGGCCAGAAGAACAAGGACCGCACGGCATTACCAAAGCACTACTCATCGTCCTTTACCTCCGTCTTTATCTTTTTAGTTTCACAGTCTGTTTATACCTCGAACTGTCTGACTTCTACTTAGTCACTGCTCAAGAAGGTATTAAGTTTTGTTTAAGTCTCTCTGAGGATGGAGTCCAAAATGTATAGGTCAATTCTTCCTTTTTAAAGATGGGATGAAAGCTGACAGATAGTATTATTTATACCCTACTTTTAGCGCTGCATTTTAAAAGACTCATGAAAAACACTTTCAGATGAACTCTGGTGATTTACAGATTTCTAGCAGAATTATATCAGATGATTAACTGAGAGCATATTATCATAGTCAAGTCCCCAAAGCACTCCAGTTTTCTCCAAAAATACTTACTTCTGATGAGTTTGTCATCCGAACAATTTCCCCAAATGGACTGGTCTTGCATCTCTCCATGTGTGAAGCAGCTATCAGTGGCTTGAGTTATATCTCTCTCAGTATTTTCTTTATCACATTTTTCTAAATAAAAAAAAAAACATATATATTTATTAACATTAAGTGTTACATATTTTTCTCTATTTTTTCATTTTATAGATTTTTTTAAAATGCTTTTAAATCTGCCATAATTTAAAGAAATGGGTGCAGTATCTCTAGTAACTGTTGCATATGTCATTGACTCAATAGCAGAGCTTTATTGAGCACCTACTATATGACTAGCAGTGAAGATTTTACTGTAAAAATTATGTTAAGATTATTGTAAAGAAGTCATTGAAACAGCACATGATCTGCCATAATAGAAAAATGTGGTATGGTTACATCAAGGATGGAAGTGAGTCCATACATGCAGAGGGAAGGGGTGGCAGGGAAAGCATCAAAGAAGATGAGAGATTTATATGTGGGTTTATGGGTTCTCAAGGGGGAAGCCAAGAAGTAAGGAAAAGTAATGTCTTATTAGGAACATAACTCAGGCAAAAAGCAGGCTGTAACATAAGGTACAATTAACATTATAAGAGGTCTAGAGCACTAAAAAAAAGGTTCAAAGGAAGAAAAAGAAACTCATCAGTATTGAGAGCTCAAGAAAGGTGCTATAGAAAATGGTGCATGTTGGATGGTCTTTAAGATCAGCAGGAATTCTCAAAGTAGAGATGGGAGAAAGGCCATTCCAGGTGGAAAAACAGCATGGGTGAACTCAAAAAGCAGACACCTGGGCAAAAGTTCCAACTTTCTGCACTGTGAAGTACTTAAAGAGGGATATTAGGAAATAAGATGGTAAAAGTTTGAAGAGGGACATGCTACGGATAATTGAATACCAAGGTGAAAAATCTGGACCTCATTTCAAAGTGAAATAAATAAGTGATAGTAGCCACTGAATCTTTATGAATTGTCTAATCAAAGCCACACATAAGAAAGATTAATGAACTTGTACACACCAGTGGTTCTCTATCCTGACTGTACTTTAACTCACTCAGGGGACTTTTTAAAAAAGATTCCTGGGCCCCATGACCTAAAATTCTAATTTAATTTGGGGGAAGGGGGCTTAGGTGATTCTACTATACTTACATCCTTGAGATCCTTGAGATTCTACTATACTTGATTCTACTCTACTTGATCCTTGAGATTCTACTATACTACTATACTACTATAGAGACCCTTCAGATTCTACTATACTTACATCCTTACATCCATCCTTAGACGGATGCATCTAAGAGGGGGAGCAGAGTAAGGGTAACTAAAAGGGAAACTTAGCACAGTCCAGGTAGAAGCTGATGAGAGTTTCGACAACTGGATAAAAAATGGGAAAGGAGGTAATTGGGAGAAAATAACTGGAGGATTCACAGTTTATCAGAGAAGATGGGATTGGAGCTGACTGAGTTCTCTTAGTCTGGAGTTGACTGGAAAAACCCAGAGACCAGGAGAAAAATTTTTAAAATATATATTTGTACATGGTAGATGTCTGGGCATCGTACTATGCAGTGGGGATACAATCAGTTACGCGACACAGCCCAGGCCTTCATGGAGTTTACAGTCTAGTGGATGAGTTTAGTGTTGAACATTTGAATCTGCAAGACACAAATAACATATAGCGAGAAACAGTCATCTTCCTAAATCTGATTGCTGAAGCCATTCAAATGAATACACTCACCAAAAGAGTGAGTATATTAAAAGAAGACTATCAAGGGGGGTCTGTACAATTAGAAAGGAGTCAGAGAAGGAAGAAAAACTGATAATGTCAAGCCATGGAAGCAAGGAAAGGAAAGAGATTCAAACAGAAGTTGTTAGTCAACTGTAGTAACGTTTCCAGTGGAAGGAAAAATTTCTGCATATGCAGAAATTTCTCATGTACCATGGGGATTTCACAATTGAAAAGTTCTGCAATAAAACACATTTCAACACATGAAAATGCACGGACACTCAGGAATAAGTCCAGAGGCTAAGATTTCTGAAAAAAATAGGGTTTTCAATGCTAAGTATTTTTAGAAAGCAAAACCATATTCAGATAGCAGTAAAATATAAATTAGAAGCATGCTAAACCAATATGTTCTAGATTTATGTAACATTTACTCAGCATTATCCTAGAGAAAATGTAATCTTCCTGAGATGTGTTACTTTCAATTAAAATCTTGACTTTTTTAAACAACTCTAGAAATCTTTCCACTGCTACAGTCAACCCAAGGCCTTTCTGAGATGATCAACAGAAAAGATTTTTCTACCAACTCACTAGTACACAGGAACTCTCTCACCGCAGTCCTACATACTTGCTGCTACTGTCATGTAGCTGACTGCCGCCAGGTGTCATGCTAGTAGGCTTGATTCAGTTAGTCACTCTAATTGTAGCTGAATGAAATTAATTATATAATTTTGAGCTGTTCAAGTTTAATTCCATTAAAATTAATTCATGAAACCAGGGCATTATGAAGCATTGCTGACTAAAAGAAAATAGGTATGAATAAAGCCTCTAGACACACTTGACTCACATTTGAATCGTGTCCAATATTCAAGTGCTAAAACACAGACCCTCTCAACTCTCCATTGACTAAATGAAAATGCCATGTGATCCGTACACACATAACTTAGTAGTGACCCACTACTAAGAGGAAAATAAAGTTCTTCCTGCTCTGAATACTTATTAAGAGACAGTTACCACATTTTTTTTGAAGTTTCCTTATCTGTGAAATTCTAGAATTAGATGATCCCAGGAGTCCTCAAGTTGAAAAAGAAAAGAAAACTTATCATCCTCTGTCTCATTATATTCAAGAAATTTTAACTATGTAACAACTATAAAATCACAATCATCAGTCTATCCAACTTTGCCTCCTTTGAAAACTAAATGTCTTGGCTCAAAAGTTAGTCTCACCAATCACAAGAAATTGAAACTGTGATTAAAAATCTTCCAACAAACAAAAGTCCAGGACCAGATGGCTTCACAGGTGAATTCTATTAAACATTTAGAGAAGAGCTAACACCCATCCTTCTCAACCTCTTCCAAAAAACTGCAGAGGAAGGAACACTCCCAAACTCATTCTACGAGGCCACCATCACCCTGATACCAAAACCAGACAAAGATACTACAAAAAAAGTAAAGTACAGACCAATATCACTGATGAATATAGATGCAAAAATCCTCAACAAAATACTAGCAAACAGAATCCAACAACACATTAAAAGGATCATACACCATGATCAAGTGGGATTTACCCCACAGATACAAGGATTCTTCAATACATGCAAATCAATCAATGTGATACACCATATTAACAAATTGAAGAAGAAAAACCATATGACCATCTCAATAGATGCAGAAAAAGCTTCTGACAATATTCAACACCCATTGATGATAAAAACTCTCCAGAAAGTGGGCATAGAGGGAAACTACCTCAACATAATAAAGGCCAAATATGACAAACCCACAGGCAACATCATTCTCAATGGTGAAAAACTGAAACCATTTCCTTTAAGATCAGGAAAAAGACAAGGATGTCCACTCTCACCACTATTATTCAACATAGTTTTGGAAGTCCTAGCCATGGCAGTCAGAGAAGAAAAAGAAATAAAAGGAATCCAAATCAGAAAAGAAGTAGTAAAATTGTCACTGCTTGCAGATGACATGATACTATACATAGAGAATCCTAAAGATGCCACCAGAAAACTACTAGAGCTAATCAATGAATTTGCTAAAGTTGCAGGATACAAAATTAATGCACAGAAATCTCTTGCATTCCTATACACTAATGATGAAAAATCTGAAAGAAAAACTAAGGAAACACTCCCATTTACCACTGCAACAAAAAGAATAAAACACCTAGGAATAAACCTACCTAGGGAGACAAAGACCTGTATGCAGAAAACTATAAGACACTGATGAAAGAAATTCAAGATACCAACAGATGGAGAGAGATACCATGTTCTTGGATTGGAAGAGTCAATATTGTGAAAATGCCTATACTACGCAAAGGAATCTACAGGTTCAATGCAATCCCTATCAAATTACCAATGGCATTTTTCACAGAACTAGAAAAAAAAATCTTAAAATTTGTAAGGAGAGACAAAAGACCCTGAATAGCCAAAGCAGTCTTGAGGGGAAAAAACGGAGCTGGAAGAATCAGACTCCCTGACTTCAGACTATACTACAAAGCTACAGTAATCAAGACAATATGGTACTGGCAAAAAAACAGAAATATAGATCAATGGAACAGGATAGAAAGCCCAGAGATAAACCCACGCACCTATGGTCAACTAATCTATGACAACAGAGGCAAGGATATACAAAGGAGAAAAGACAGTCTCTTTAATAAGTGGTGCTGGGAAACCTGGACAGCTATATGTAAAAGAATGAAATTAGAACACTCCCTGACACCATAAATAAAAATAAACTCAAAATGGATTAAAGACCTAAATGTAAGACTGGACACAATAAAACTCTTAGAGGAAAACATAGGAAGAACACTCTTTGACATAAATCACAGCAAGATCTTTTTTGATCCACCTATTAGAGTAATGGAAATAAAAACAAAAATAAACAAATGGGACCTAATGAAGCTTAAAAGCTTTTGCAAAGCAAAGGAGACTACAAACAAGACAAAAAGACAACCCTCAGAATGGGAGAAAATATTTGCAAACGAATCAACAGACAAAGGATTAATCTCCCAAATATATAAACAGCTCATGCAGCTCAATATTAAAAAAAAAAATAACCCAATCCAAAAATGGGCAGAAGACCTAAATAGACATTTCTCCAAAGAAGACATACAGATGGTGAAGAGTCACATGAAAAGCTGCTCAACATCCCTAACTATTAGAGAAATGCAAATCAAAACTACAATGAGGTATCACCTCACACCAGTTAGAATGGGCATCATCAGAAAATCTACAAACAACAAATGCTGGAGAGGGTATGGAGAAAAGGGAACCCTCTTGCACTGTTGGTGGGAATGTAAATTGATACAGCCACTATGGAGAACAATATGGAGGTTCCTTAAAAAAACTAAAAAATAGAATTACCATATGACCCAGCAATCCCACTACTGGGCATATACCCAGAGAAAACCATAATTCAAAAAGACACATGCACCCCAATGTTCATTGCAGCACTATTCACAATAGTCAGGTCATGGAAGCAACCTAAATGCCCATCAACAGATGAATGCATAAAGAAGATGTGGTACATATATACAATGGAATATTACTCATCCATAAAAAAGGAACGAAATTGGGTCATCTGTAGAGACGTGGATGGATCTAGAGACTGTCATACAGAGTGAAGTAAGTCAGAAAGAGAAAAACACATGTCGTATATTAACACATATATGTGGAACCTAGAAAAATGGTACAGATGAACCAGTTTACAGGGCAGAAATAGCAACACAGATGCAGAGAACAAACGTATGTACATCACGGGGGGGAAGTGGTGGTGGTGGTGGGATGAATTGGGAGACTGGGGTTGACATATATACACTAATATGTATAAAATGGATAACTAATAAGAACCTGCTGTACAAAAAAATAAACTAAACTAAATTAAAAAAAAAAAAAGGTGGTCTCAGGCTTTTGCTATAATCCACAGAACCCAGCCCAAAGCAAGGCTCAGAAAAAACTCCAAGTTTAAATTGGCTTGCTAATTCGCCACTTTTATAAACTTCTGTGACCACTTGACTGTTCTGTGATTTCCCAACATATCTATTTTTATTTTATTAACATCTCTTTAATATTTAATGGGATACCAATATGGAAGCCTCATAAATGGTGTGCAGTTATATCTAATATTGAATAAATGCAATGAGAGTGAGATTTAATTGATAGATAACTGTAAAATGGGCCCCATGATGTCCAGCCACAGAACCAATCTAACTACAACTTTCAATAGGTTTGGGTTAGCCACTACTCATTAAGATGACAAAATAGCAGTTTCTAATAACAGATTTCTGTTATCAGTGTAGACTGTCTATCACTTCTGAATTGCAGCAGCAGAAGCCATAGTCCTTATTTAGTTAATTCCTTTCTGGCTTTATGAAGGTTTGTAGTTGCAATTCAACTGCTATGTGGGCCCAAAAGACATATCCCAAAAGCAATCAAGTAATTTCAATGATGCAAAAAATCAACCTGTATCTTTCTACTAGGTTTCTATATACACATCCATTCTTCCCCAACTATATATATACAAGCACTCCTTCCCAACTTAGCAACTTTCTCTTAACAGGGGACCTTATCTCAATGATGCTGTTCTTCCACGCCAATGGTTCTCTACCACAGAGCACTTTAAACATAAAGATACACGAGTCCCAACCTCAGGGGTCCCAATTCAGGTGGTATGCGGGGAGGGGGGTGTCATCATCATATATGGCCAGGTTTGAGGGGCACTGTGCTAGGTAAGCTCTTCTGTACTATACAACTTACAGAAAACTTAGAAGAACCCATCGAACACTGAGACACAGACCTTGCTTCTCATCCCCTTTGTCACAGTATTCCAAGTTATCAGAAAGTACAATTTTATCTAATCAGTAATTAATACAGAGGTATTTAGTTTCGTCTCTGTGTCAGGACAACTCTGAGAATACAAAACCTGAATTACATATAACATTAAACAGTCCCACTAATAGATAAACATATAAGAAATATGTTTTCAATATTAATACAAAAATTGCAGACAGCTTAAAAATAGCACTAGAGCAAAGGATAGTCATATACCACTGGCATCTGCTACCAAAAGGCTAGCTTCCCAGCATTCTCTTGTGCCTCCACTGAATAGGGACAATGCAGAAGAATCTTTGGATGAGGGGGAAAAAGCTTGGTCCCTGACAACGAATCCTCTAGCTGGGGAGACCAAACATACACACAAAACAATCAAGCAACTACAAAACAGAAGGGAATGAAAACTGCCCTGGGTCATAATTCTGGCTCAAAAACTGACCAGCTTTGTAACTGGGGCTGGGTCTCATTCTCTTTATCCAGAAATGAAGGCACTGAGCTGTATGGTTGCAGAGGACTTTTCTGGCTCTAAAAATCTGTAAATCTGAGTCTGCGCAAGTCTAAACAACAGAGCCAAAACTTCATATACACACTGTAGGGTGTTTAGAATGAAGTGGAGAAAAACCTAGAAAACCCTCTGTAAAGCACTGGATTTGAGCTAATTTTCAAAGAAAATGATGAGCATGTATTACGCCAAAGAGTCAAAGGAAAAAAGTAATAGTTCTAAAGGATCAATTTAACTATAATATGTCCTACTCAGAAATGACTGTCTATCTTACAGGATCAATAGTCTTTATTGTTTCTGTTTTTCTAAAGGCCGTGATGGTGAGAGGCAATCCGTCTCCAACCTTGATTTTTCTTGCTAAAGGATAATGAGACAGATTCAGGTAAACAGAATTTCCATTTGGTTTAAAATTGTATAGTATTTTACCTAGTTGGCGTTATCTAAATTTAAAACTTTGAGAGTTTTACTTATCTCAGGCAGTTGGGGAATAAAATAAGTGAATGGTGATTAAAAAGAGAGAAAAATCTAAATGTATTAAAAATAAGTCAATTGGATAATAATACATGTAAAATATATGTGCCATATAACAGCCACTCAGCTGGTATGTAGTTATTAAATAAGAAAAAAAGAAAAGAAAAAATGCTTCCTTTTGTTGAAAGAATTAATGAATTATTATAATCACAGTATTAGCAATTTTCAAAGGACTTTAATATATAATATTTATTTGATCTTCAGAACCCATCAACCATACAATAAAGAAAACGTTAGCTCAATTTTACTGATGAGACTACAGAGTAAGTCTCAGAAACAGATATTCAATTGGAAATAGAATGATGAAATGCCGAGTTGGAAAGGATCTTGCAGCTCAGCTAATTTCATATCCCTCCCAGGATAGAAAGCCCCCTGCAATACTCAGCCTTTCTCCAAAATTCCAAGGAATGATATCCCATAAAGGAATATATTCTATTCTTCATCAGTTTGATTCAGTAGTAAGTTGTTCTTTATTTTGAGCATAAATACACCGACAGGTGATCTTTAACTAGTTCTAGTTCTGCTCACTGTAGGTAGAAATAATAAACTTAAACTTACTTCTATAAGACAATCATTCAAACTATTGATGAGGGATTTTTTTTCCCAACAGTAGTCAAGCACATTTATTATCTCAATAGTTAAATGGTTTTAACAAATAAGAGTAACGGAAGAATTTAGTAATGTCGTATGAGGATGAAATGAGCTTGTCAAAGTTACGAATGAACTTTTAAAACATGTACAATACTGTTCATGCCATGGTTTTCCAAGAAATAGAGAAAATATTGTCACCTAAAAGTCCAGATATTTGAAGCTTTCCTGATAAATAAAGACTCTCATTAGGTTCTCTGGGACAGAAATACTATCCTTAAACTGTACTTTTTACTGGAGAAATGGTTAAGAGCACAGGATCTGAAATCAGAGTGCCTGGGTCCACCACTAACTATGTGAATCCTGAGCAAATTACATAACCTTTGTCAGATTCTTAATCTTTAAAATGGGAATAACACCAGTACCTACATCAGAAGGTGGATGCGGAAATAAACGGAACCATGCCTGGAAAGCAGAGTGTCTGGTATACAATAAGGGCTCATTCACACTTGCTATTAGTATTACATTAAGCACCTTTACAATAAGCACCTTTTTAAAACCTTAGGGATACTGTTGAGGACAGTATCTATCTATTCAGTAATCCCTATGTAAGAAACTGTGCTAGAAATCTGTTTCCAGACTGAATATAAGGAAAACTATTCCTTCCTCTGAGAAGCTATATGTTATTTTTTTTTCCTTATGGACAATGAAAATCATATGAGGGACAAATGTTTTCTTTTTGCCTCAAATTTGCAGACAAAATTGAGTAACTGGGTTGGACCCTACAGTTATACCTGTACATTTCTATTTTCCCTCAGGTTTGGATCTCCTGGGCTACCATACTTCCTATTATTCTGTTTGAATCTCTTTTTAAAAATGTACTCTTGTGGGCTTCCCTGGTGGCACAGTGGTTGAGAGTCCACCTACAGATGCAGGGGACGCAGGTTCGTGCCCTGGTCCGGGAGGATCCCGCATGCCGCGGAGCGGCTGGGCCCGTGGGCCATGGCCGCTGGGCCTGCGCGTCCGGAGCCTGTGCTCCGCAATGGGAGAGGCCACAGCAGTGAGAGGCCCGCGTACCGCAAAAAAAAAAAAAAAAAAAAAAAAAAGTTCTCTTATAAGTTACCTCAAATGTTCTTTTGAACTAGGCAGAGGTAGGTGTAAATGCACGAGCCAATCATCAAGTACGTCGGTCTACTTGTTATCTGTACTTTATATGCTTACTTTGCGAAGAACTAATATAAATGCTGGTCCTTGGCAGATATCCTTATAAAACCTCATAAAACTTAATCAGTATATAATTCACTAGTTCTTACAGAAAGGAGCATTAGCAGCTTTCTTCATGCTTAAAATTTGGGACTGTTGCATGTTAGATCTACTTCAATTAAATATTTGATTTTAATCTATGATAAATCATTTATAATCTACATAATATGTATATTCTTACTGCTATGCAATCTATATTCATACCTCCTTTATCTGTAAACGTTAAACCATTTCATTTTTACTCTTCCATTCAAATACCAGCATTATTTCAGATCATCTATGTGTATTCCAGATTATGAAATCTCAAGGAATCTGAGACTAAAATGTCTGGGAAAAGTAAAAAAAAAAAAAAAAAAAAAAAAAATCTGGGTCTCTATTTCCCAGAGGCTAAGAACAATGTGGAAATCTACAAATGTTTCCCAAATGTAACCTTTAAAAACCAAAGATAAGGCAGCTTTCAGGAAGACCTGAGGCTCTGGAATTCTACTTCTTCACTGATCCAAAAAAAAAAAAAAAAAGCTTAATGACCTTTAAGAAACACTGCAAAGCCTACCTGCTTAGCCTAATGTTCTAACACAGATTAAAATCTCATTGTCCAAATCAACATTTTAAGATAACCAAAGCATTTTTAACAGATGAATGAGCATATGCAGAAAATTTTGTAATTTTATAAGTTATTGTATAATCAGATATAGTATGTTTGTTGAATGAATTAAATGCTTAAATCAATTTAATCAACTAATCGTTATTACCATTACTTTGAAAAATAATAAGATTCTGAGCAAAATCTAAATTCACTCCTTCAAAGGGCTTCTTATGCATTTAGCAGCTTATGGTGTGTTTCGATTCAAAAGAATGAGAAAAATGACATTGACTCAACTAGTTTACAGGTTGAGGGTGGGTAGAGAACAGCAGGTTTTATACACAGCAAAGGGGAAAACAATTACCAAAAAATTACATGAATATGCAATTGAATACAGATACGCAAATGAATAGGTGCAAAATGCAGCAGTATTGCAAATAATCTCTCAATAATCTGGGCTCTAAATAAATGGGGGGAGAAAGAAGTAGACACTTTCCATTATAAAAAAAGTAGTGGGGAGATTAGATAAAGGCAGGGTGGTGCAGGGGACCAGGACACATTATCTCAGTCATCTTAATCTCCTGCAACTCTTACATCTAAATCTAAAGTTCCTCATCCTAAAAATGTATTTTCAGGATAACTGAACCCTGACTCCTGCCTCCTCAGATACAAGTTCAATTGTGTTCTTTCTACCAGCAAATATACTCATATTAAAGCCAAACTCTCATAGGCTCATGGAATTTGGAGTGACATGGGCTCATAAAGCTCTCTTAGCCCAACCTGAAAACATGAACTCAGTTAAAAACAATCAACATTCAGCATTGCCAGGAATAAGCCAAGGAGAGTAGGCATGAATACTTCCAGGGATAGGGAAACAGCCTCAGAAGACCGCTTACTTCAACTTAGGACGCCTTAATTATTCAAAGACTTCTCCACAATTGTCTAAAATCTACTTACAGTTTTCACTGATTCATCATATTTTGCTCTTCGCAATCAAAACCTAATCTTCCCTCTTCCATATTCTATCCAATTTTATAAGCACGATAGTCTTCTTACTCTTATCTAAAAAGCTATCATGAAAGAATTTGCCTTACTGACTGTTGAAATCCAGAGATACCATATCTATAGCAGTTCCCCTACTCAGCAGTCAATTAACCCTGCTACAATATAAAAAGGAATTGAGGATATTACCTTCTTCCCCTTTTTTAAAACACGGGTACACACCCATCTTTAGTTTTTTTTAGCATCATCATTATTCTAAGTGCCACAATTTTTAAAACTTTTCTGTTACCTCTCAGTTAAACTGAGTGATTTTATCAAGAACACTTTCTGCCCCAATCTCTCTGGTTAAGGAATAAACCCTTATTTGGCACTGTTACAAGAAGGAAGGCCAATGGAAGTCAAAAGTGAACCAAAGGAAGTTGTTTAATTTGTCAAGGCATTTGAAAGCTATGATTTGAGCCTGATCTTGAAATAAACGAGAGAGGATGGAGAGAGCATTTCAAATAGTGGTGAAGCCACAAATAATAAGAGAATTTGCAGTATATTGAAATTGATGTCTTGGACTTCAGAATGACGGATATGAATTAGAAGTCAGGGGATGCTTCCTCTCTGGTAATTCTCCTACAGGACAAAACCTGGAGCCTCTCATTTAATTCACCAACACAGCCTCTGACCTTCTGGACCATCTCTTTGGGACACTGCCTACTTTAAATTCTCCTTTAAGACCACCAACCCATTTTGGCTTTACAACCTCTGCAATCTCATTAACTAGCGCAGTTCCAGTCACCTCCAGGAGGATAACTTGTAGATCCATTACCTTCACCCTGATTCCTGCCCTGACCTGTAGATTTGGAGTTTCAACTCTACACGACTATATCTTTAGCAATTAACTTAATATTTCCCAAAATTCATCACCACTTCTCTTCAGTCCCCGCCTATTTCTCCAACTGTAGTCTGTATATTGGTCGATGGTATCCACGGAATCACTTTTAGCTCTCTATTTTCCCCTTATTTCCCCGGCCCCAACAATCAGTTACCAGACCCTGCTACTTACAGCACCCCAATTTCTCTTAAATCTATACTTTCTCGCCCATACACACTACCAGGGCCTCCCACCTTTTTCTGCTCCAACTGGAAATATTTTTCTAACACAAAGATTGAACGTGCTACTCCTTGGCTCAGTAAGAATTAAATTCATTTTGCATATGGGTGAAAAACTGTTATTTTAACATTGTACATATTTTAAGGTTGTAAACTCCTACACCTTTCCCATGCTCCATAATTTCACCTTGTATCTCAGTAAGAAATAAAGAGTAAAACCCCTCAGAAGATTTTCCTAAAATCCTGCATGTTGCTTGGATGATGTGATGGAAAAAATAAGAACAGGACAGGTCTATATTCATAGAGACCAGAAGATTAAAGACTGATCCCCTATGAAAAAGAGTAGGAGAACCATTTCTTGGAGTACAGAAAGTGAGGAGAGGAAGCTTGTTCCCCTGCACTCTGCCACCTGCCTTCAGAGGGCCTGTCACCTGCTCAACCACAAGGTGCCTTATTTTTGGTGCTCAACACTGCATAATCCAAACCAAGAAGACCTACAGACTGCCTTCTTCAGCTGGGGTCACTCACAGCCCAACCCAGACAGAACTGACTCGTTATTCTGAGATTTCGCTCTCAACCTCCAGAAGGCAAAACTGTACCAGTAAGCTGGCAACTGCCCGTAAACTCAACTGTCACATGGTACTTGTCGTAATCTTGAATTGATATTTAGACAAGGGATTACAATTTAATTTGGCACACATGTAAACATCATCCTCTCTCTCACCTAGTTTACAAATTCCTTCTGGGCAGAACTATGTGTTATACATTTTCAACCATCACGGGATTTTCTACATAGTAGGAGCACAAGAAATATTTGTTGACAGGGTTTCCTGTTCAAATATGTCGATATATTTGATAAAATATATGTGCTAGCATGAAAATGTATTTCAGACTTTATTCCTGAAACTACTTAAAAATCGGGCATAGGGCTTCCTGGTGGCGCAGTGGTTGACAGCCTGCCTGCCGATGCAGGGGACACGGGTTCATGCTCCGGTCGGGGAAGATCCCACATGCCGCGGAGCGGCTGGGCCCGTGAACCATGGCCACTGAGCCTGCGCATCCGGCGCCTGTGCTCCGCAACGGGAGAGGCCACAACAGTGAGAGGCCCGCGTACTCCCCCCCGCCCCGCAAAAAAAATCGGGCATAAAAGCACATGCATATGAATCATCTTACTTCAGATCATGTGGGTGTGAATCTGAAAACAGAAGTGGACTGCAAGTCGAAACCACAAACGAAATTAATGTTAAAATAACTCTCCATAGTTCCTACTTAGTGAACTCGAAGCGACCAGAACCTGTAAAATACAACTCAGTTTCAAAACCTTACAGTAAAAAAGCTCACCTCCTTCAGGATGTGTATGCTAATGTCAAAAGAAAATATGAAAAGTTTAAGTAACTTCAGTAAAGTGTTAATGGCAAGAGGGAGAGGAGGGGGAAAAAGAGAGACGCAGAGCATAAAAGGTAAAGACAGAGAGAGAAAATCATCTAAAACCCAGGACTGATTAAGATAGCAGGGAGGGCTGCAGCATCTTTTATCTGCTCCAATGAATCACCAAAGTTCAACTATCCAAACATCTAGACTCTAGCCAGTGCAGAATCAATCCCCCCTTAATAAAAATTGAGTAAAGATTTTTCGGAATAGAAACATAAAAATCACATCCCATGCCTTTATACAGTAGAATAATTACATTGACTCAGAAAAACAATTTGGTTGAATTGTTTCCCTCCTCTGTTTGTTGTTGTTCTAATTTTCCATTTGCAAATGGCCTAACTTTAGACTGTGACAATTTATGTGTTTCCTTTTCCCCAAAATCTTTTATTATAAAAATATAATGCTAGTAAAATAATTGCACACTTTTATTAGAACTTTCCATGAAATCACCTCACCAAGATCCAGGAAATGAGGTTCAAAGAAACAGGAAAGGCTCTTACACACCCAAAAATTCCACAGCTCCCCCAGTAGCCCTGTAAAGATCACTCAGTTATGTATATTAAATCCTTGTATGTGAACTGACCAAACAAGGCCAACAGGCATGATTCTTGCTGGCCAGAAATCATAGCCTTCTAACTGCACTGCTGGTCTCTCCAGCTCCCCATACAGCCTGGAACACGAGATCAGTTGGTACAAAGACACTCTTCCCACACATGCTTAATCCTCCTCCCTTGCCCCAGCCCCTCCACTGCTTCCATTCTGCCAACTTCCAACCCTGTGCTAATACAAAAACTCCATTCTATCTGCTTCTATTCCCAAGGTCCCGAACGCTTCTTGCTGAGAAAGGCAATCAACCATGCTGACCGTGTCCACTAAAAATTCATGCTGTTCATTCTTTGTTAAGCCCTCAGTGTTACTGAGCAGTGCTTTTGTTTGCCCCGGATTGACTCCCTCTTGAATTCTTCATTCTTCCCAATCTTTTCTACACATCTCAAATTTCTTGACTCATCCTAACACGCCCCCTTGCTCTCAGCAAATGTTACATCTATTTTGCTGAGAACATCTAGGCCTTCAATAATCTCTTTCTCACATGAAATTTTCTCTAGATGATCACTCATCCTTTTCTCCCACCCCCATCTCAAAGGGGAACATTCCCCACTTTCCTAAGACTGATCTCATCATCTCCTTCCTTCCTACAATTTTACTCTTTCAATTACAAACACCCACTGCAGCACGGTCCACCCCCATGCTCTTTCATCTTTTCTCTCTCTATCCCCTGGCTTTCTTTCCATTAGTGTGTGGTGGACATGCTCAAAATCCGCCCATCCAAAAGGAGCCTTCTATACCCCCTGCTTCTCCCTTAACAAACCAGAACTCTCTCATCTTCCATGACCTCTAACACCTAACACTTCTGTGACCAATCCTTACGGACTCTGTATTCTTTTCCTTCTCCTCCCAAAAGGGCAGCCATTCTCCCAAGTCTGTCTTCAGTCCTCTCTCTCTCACTCTTGTGCCCATCCATCAGCTACTTGGTGGTGAACTCGTAGTCTGTGCGCCTGACCCTCACCACTCTCCTAGTAACAAATTCTCTTTTTCAGTGGCCTACTGGCTATCCTGGCTTAAGGATAAGTTCCATGGAACCAACATGATCAAAAGAAGACTCAACGGCTCCTCCCATGTTTCCACTCAGGCTAAAAAGCAAACCTGTGGATTACCTTACATTTCTACCTTTCCACCTTCTCGCATATTAAATATTTTGCCCAACCACATCAATTCCATTGAACAAAATTTAGACACTGTGCCTGGCTGTAGGAGATTCAAAAATGAATAAGTAAAAATCAATGCCCTGAACAATTTCTCACAGCAAGATAGAGCTCTATCCTACTTTTGCTATCATTCTTAAATCCATATGCTCAATTCTACTCCCACTGGTACTGCCCTAGGTCCTCTTATCTTTTGCCAGGCTATTATAATAGCCTCCTGGAAAATCACTGCCTTCACTCTTGCCTCTCCCTCCAAAATCATCCTTTGAACTGTCACCAGATTTATTTTCCTAAAAACACCAATTTGGTCCTATCCTCACCCTATCAAGAACTTTCAATGGCTCTATTGCCTACAGAAAGGACATACAAATTCCTCAGCAGGAAAATCAGGGCCCTCCTCACAATTACTTTAGCTTATCTTTACAGCTTTACCTTTTTCTCAGCTCCTTTAATGCAGCTCACACAATGGTCTTAGTGAAGTCCTCCACACTCTGTAACAGTCCCTTCCAAGTCTTGCTTTCCACATCCATGTCCACAGAGGAGAGTTTGACTATGCTTCTTAGTCCAACTCAAATCAAAAGTTTTCTCTGGGCTTCCCTGGTGGCGCAGTGGTTGGGAGTCCGCCTGCCGATGCAGGGGACGCGGGTTCGTGCCCCGGTCTGGGAAGATCCCACATGCCGCGGAGCGGCTGGGCCCGTGAGCCATGGCCGCTGAGCCTGCGCGTCCGGAGCCTGTGCTCCGCAACGGGAGAGGCCACAACAGTGAGAGGCCCGCATACAGCAAACAAAACAAAACAAAACAAAACAAAAAAGTTTTCTCTGAGGTCTTTCCAAATGCCCCAGCTAGAGATGCTTTCTCCCTCCCATGTTCTGCCATCATTTTCTTTGTGCCTCTGTTATAACCTTTCCATCTACCTTATATTATAGGTATGTGTAAACTTATTTATTTCTCCCATCACTCTGCAAGTCCCAGATTTCATTCATCAATCTATTTCTCTCTATATGTCATACAGCATCATATCTATCTATCTATAGATAGATATGATGGAACATTCACAGAGCACCTGAGTAAGGCAGAAATAAACGATGTGAAGACAAACAAAAAGGCTATAGTAGAGATAAAAATCGGTATTAAAAATTTATCCTCTGTACAAGTATCCTGAATTATAAACACAAACATATAAATGCTTTCCCTAGTCCCATCCTCCACCCTGACCCCCAAACCGATGCTGTTCATCGCCTTTTGCTGCCATGACTCACACTTGCTCTGGACAGCAATCAAGCCCTCCGTTTACCCAATCATTTATTCCACAAATATATACTAGGGCCTACTTCAAGGTAAGCTGTGCTCCTCCCTCTCTCAAGATTTTGTGTCATCATCTTGTTTCTTAACATGGTCCCCTCCAGCTCAGTTCATGCCATGCTATCCCTTAGAACTTTATTCGCAGTTCTCAACTCAAACACTTCAACCTCTCCAAACACTTTTTAGTCGTACCTTTTTTAACCACTTCCTTCCCCCCTCCCCTCTTAGTTTTTTCCCAGTTACATCCTCCTCTTACGCATTTGATTCTTTTACTTAGCAGAAGGAAAATGACTATGCCTAGCTGATAAGGCTTGCACTTCTCTAACTAAACGTGTAAAATGAACGTTAGTTCCTTTAGGCATACAGAGAATTGGGAATATAAAGTCCAAGGTGCTTGAAAATGCCCCCAAATCCTCTTCCAAATCTAGACAAGTTTCCTTATCGTTTTCCAGTTAAGCCTGTTCTTTCTCAAGCATCTGTATTCAAAATGTTTCACTCAATTTTGTTCGTGGTTATTTGTATGTGGTTGCCAGAAACCTAAGAGTATGTTCTCTATAATTTATCATTGTAAATATACAAAATTTTCAACAATCTTTTGAGATTATGGAGGTAAACATAAGTTATCATTCTGTTTCTATGAGAAAAGATAATCCAGATTCCAAAAGTCCAATTTACAGGTGAATACAGCTCACATACAAATTAGGGACTTCTTTCCTTATTATTGCATAATGCTGGGATCCTCAGAGAGAAGTGTAGGGTGGTGGGACAAAAATATCTACTGAGGTGGGCAGAAGAAAGTATTAAAAGATCTATTTATTTACTTATTTTTATCTCATCCTTTTAAATTTTTATTCATATATTTCTTTTCTAATATTCACAATATATTTGTACTATAGTACATATGATCTTGACAGGAAACTTTTTTGAGGATGAATACTCAGGCCTAGTTTTATTAATTGGGATATGGGATAAAAATGCTGGCGAGCTCTAAGAGACGGTACACGTGGAGTGATATGATTTAAAGTCTGGAATTTGAAAAAGGGACTTTTCTCAAGATTTTATTAAGGCTTTCTACCAAATATATATATATATATATATATATATATATATATATATATATATATGGCATGTCTTTCTACAGATAAAAGCCTCTAAAAACAATGATTCTCAACTAGAGATAAAGAGCACCTGGAGCTTGTTAAAAATGCAGATTCTTGAGTCTTACTCTCAAGATGCTGATTCTGTAACTCTGGAGTGGAGCCAAAGATGTCAGTAGCCTTGAGAGACTAGGATAGCAAGTCAACACCATCGACGTTCTGGGCCAGATAATTCTTTGTTGCAAGGCGCTGCCCTGTCCTGTGCATTGTCAGTTGTTTAGCGTTATCCCTGGCCTCCACCCACTACATCCCCGGAGCAGCCATCCCCACCCCTGTTACGACCACCAAACATGTCTTGAGAGGTTGCCAAATGTCTCCTGAAAGGCACTATCGTCCCGGATTGAGGACCAGAGATAGAAGCTGCCCAAAGATGACACACTTTGAGAAATGCCACTCTTAATCAAAAGGATAAAACGATATGATAAAAGTTGAAGAATATGGATATTACGAGCATACGTGGTATAATTGAAATAAACAGGCTTCCCATACAGGAAACCTGATTAGCCACTATAAATTCCTGACAAATCAGCTAAGCTTCTAAGTCAAAGCTCTTCTTGTGTAATTTCAACTTGAACATCTTCTCCCTAGCTTCTATTTTTAATTATTTTTAATTAACTTTACTGGCATTTTGCATCCTGCTATGAAAAGTCCGCCTAATAGTCTCAGAGGACTCTCCCAAGAGAGAAGAGTGCATTAAATCACACATTATCACATTAAAGAATATTCCAGCACACAGTCCAACAGTCTAAATCTTGGCAAATGCCATGGGGGAGGGAGGGCGGCTGCAGGGGCCGGAACAGGCTCAAACGATTCTCAGTATCCAAAGCTGATTATCTTCAATTCATCCATCCACAGGAAAAAAAGCTGTATTCATTCTCTACTTCAACCGCATTTACCACAAAACACCCTGATTTCTACTGTGTATGAGACCTTGGGCAAGTCACTTAAAGTCTCTGGACATCTCTTCTAGAAAGTAAGCCAGTTAGACTCAGTTATTTCTAAAGATCCTTCTAGTTACAAGTCACAAATATGGAAGCACTTAATCAAAAGGCTCTTTCAACCACATGGATTCTAATAACTTTTGCACAAAAAAGCAAATACCTATCAGGATTGATAACACAATGAATTTTAAGATGAGAAAAAATGAGAATTAGGTGAACCCCCTATACAAGAGCCATTCTCTCTTAAAACAAAACTAAGTTTGGCCCAAACTGTCCTTCACTTATCGAGACACTTATACACGTACTTTGCTTGAGAAGGCAAATCAAGTCAATCTTTCAGAAGTTCGTCATAAACAGGGAAATGGTTTTAAATCACAGGTTTACTTCCTATTTTCTATAAGAGATCACAAATCAGCTGTATACAGGCCATTTCCAGCCTGCAGGTGTGGTTGTTTTGTTTGGCCTGGATAAAAATTGAATTTCATTAGTTGCCAACTTTTAAAAAGGGCGCAATGATACATAAAACTCCCTATTTCCAGTATCTCTTGAAATACCGGAAGATATTAACCCAAATGGCAACAATGAGCTGGACCTGAGAAGTACCGTCTCCTGGGCCTGCGCTCTACAGTAGTCCCCAGTCCCCACTGCTCCCTACCTTCCCACACCCATTCTGGTTCCCTCTGACAGCCTGGGGCATATAAGCTTAAGACCTTGATCTGTAACAATTTTCAGAATGCACAAATAAGATTTTTCATGCTTTCAGAGCAATAGAATTGTGCTTGCAGAATCACAGCCAAAGGGGAGAAGCTCTAGAGAGAGAGAGCTATGCTCTCAATACGAAAAATTTCCACAACTATGAATGCTGATGAGGAGAACGCACTACACTGTAGGCGTCTAACTAACCATCTGAAAGAATGTAGAAAGAAATTCTAGATTTGATGGGGAGTTCAGACTAGAGACCCCCGAAAATTACTTTCATCTTTAATTTTCTATGCCTTTGGTTAGTAGTACAGATAGTGCATCACAACACAGTAATATCTGTATAGATTATATCATATGTCTTTATGTGATATAATATGTATATGTATGCACATACATATTAATACACATATATATTGTACTTTGTTCGCAGGCGAAGACTTGATCTTATCCTCCCCCTTCATGAAAAGACATTTTCTGTTAACTTTCATAGAACATTCCATTTTTCTCACTGATTTTAATATATAAAATTGTAAAATTAGGTTTCTATTAACTAAGCAGCCTTATCTTACCAGAGTACTATTCAACTATTATTCTGAAAAGATGATCAATAACCCAAGGACAGAAGGATGAGGATGAAAGAACTCGAGCAAGAGCTTAAGAGAAGAGTGGCTCGCGGGCAAAGGTTCTTCACTAACGTCTTTACCAATAAAACCACCCTAACCATGGCGGCTACGTCTTGAAGCTTTCTCCCTACCCACTTGCTCCAAAACTTTTTTTTCTTTCAGCTTATGAAATCTGCTTGTTTGAGACACAATCTTTTAACAAGATTCTGAGGAGTTACTTTTTTAAAAACTCAACTTTATATTACATTTACAATTCAATTGATGCCTACTTAGAGGATGTGGTGAGTCAAAGTTAAACTACTAAAAAAAAAAAATGTTGCTGAGGTTAAGTCAATTTTCAGGTAAAACATAACCCAAGAGTTTCCACACTGATAATGTGTTGTATGCAGTCCACATTCTCCTTCAGACCATTCTAGATGCTGGCTTCTGAAAGTCAGATCATGTGATACCTTACAGCATTACATCTGTACAGTGCATTTTCACTGCAACTTCTACTGACTTAAAAAATGTGTATTATTAAAGTTGGACATTGTAGATATCACTAGTTCTAAATCAATTGTTTTTCTAGTGTGTTTGAGGTTGATTTTTGACATAAGAATTTGTTAACAATAGTGATGAACACCTCAAGTGTGAACCTAAACATCCCATCAAGGAGTTGATATGACTACTGAGGGCATGCCTAATGACAAGAAAACGATTGCCTTGGCAATACAGTGTGAGGAACATGGGCTGCTTCTGGGAAAACGTGTTTATCGTTCTAGTTCTGATTTTCTCTGTTTAGAAAAAATGACTCACTGTTTAGGAGCAAAAAAAAAAACAATCATAAACATAATTCAATTTCACAGCCCTTGAATTCCACATTTTAATTTAGCCATGCATGTTTTCTGCTCTTACCTATTGTGGGTTCGACACTCACTTCTTTTCCACTTTTTACTGCCTTAACAAAAAGAATCCCAAAAAGCTCATTACGTTATTGCTAAAGGGGGTGGGGGCGGGGGGCATGGATCAGATAGGCTTAAAATCAAAAGAAAAAGTAAAATAGGTTTTGGAGCCCTGGAAAATTATTTAGTTTGTATCAGTGTCACAACTCTTTAAATCAGAACCACCCTAAGAGGAAAATACATCAGGAGATTAAGATCCTTGTTCTCTGTCACCAATGAAAACCTGAAGTATGTTACCTTCAAGAGAGAAAAGATACTGTTTAACTTGTTAATAAGCTTATTGTGGAATTTTCCCAGAAACAGAAGTATTTTCTTTACAGGCTGAATGTGTTTACGCTTTGGAGGAACACAAAGAGCTAATTCATTCTTGAAAAGCATTTCTTTTGAAGCCTGTGTATTTCAAAACAAAAATAGTTATTGAAAACGTATGCATGAGCCATCCCAAAGCAATTGGTCACAGAAACCTGGATTATCAGAGTTGCAGACGAGTCCACAAGAAACAGGAAGATGAAGGGAGAGTGCAGGCTTGTTCAGAACGCAGTGGCAGTCCTTGATCTGATGAACGCACAGAACTGAAGAGAAGTAGTGGGGAAGCGCTTCAGAGCCCACACTGACGGGTCTTAGGCCCTGAAATGCATATGCTTAAGAAAGAAGCGATCCTGTTTCTCCGCAGCCTAAAGGAAGGGGGGAGCGGAGGGACCAACGGATCCCGCCCTCTTATCCGGTTGTTGATCTAGCGCTGCAGTGCTGGAGAACTTGCTTGAGTAATGCTAACTATGCAAAAGTTCACAAGGACGAGGTTGGCTCGGTCCTCGCACCAATTCCCCCCACACAGACCCCAAGCAGTAAATGTGCGAACACATTTTAAAATGCAACAATGACAAAGGAGCTTGCAACTTGAAAGCGACACTCACCCTGGGCCGCGTCGCCCAGCCGGCCACCACCCGCCTCGGCCCCGAGCTGGGGCCCGGGAGCGGGGTCTTCACCCGCCCCGGACATGGGCCGCTTCACGGAACCCTCGCCGCGCCTCCGCCTAGCTCGCCGCCCTGCGGGGCGGACACACTAAGGGCTCGGAGATGTTGGGTGCAGGCAACTGACCGCTTCTGGCGGGGATTAAAAAAAAAAGTGTTTTGAGAGAAGAGCACACCACCCCTGCAGGACATTCCCTCCCCCTCTGCTTCCCTTCCCCAAACCCCACCCCGGGGAAGTTTTGACTTGAAACCCGGGAGGAAAACTGTTACCCAGCAAGTTGACAGCAGTGAGTCCTAGGGGGTCGAAGGGGGGCGGGGGTACCCAAGGGGGAGAGGCTGGGAGATCGGATTTGGGATCAGAACCCATCCTCCTCCCGCCCGGGGGACCGCCACCTACCTCGGCATCCCCCCCAACTCACTCAAAGCCCCTTCCTCCTCCTCCTCTTCCGCCTCGGAAAGTTAGCGAGGCTCCGGCAGGGGCCGTGGGTCGCGCTGGCCCGACGGCGGCCACCCCTGGGTGTCCCTCCCCTCCTCCCTCCCGCTCAGCGCACACCGCAGTGGCGGCAACGGCGGCAGCAGCCGCTCCTCTGCTCGGCGCTCTCCGCCTCCTCTTTCCAGCTAGCTCAGCCCCGCTGGCTCCCCTCCGAGCGGGGCTCTCTCCCCTCTGCCTCTCTTTCCCCCTTACAGCGCGCCTGTACTCCAGAAACACTTCTCCCTCTGTGGCTCCTTTTCAGCATATCCGGGTCGGGGAGGCCTCGAACTCTTGGCTCTCGGCCCCGAGGCTGGGGGCGGCGCGACCCGGGCTCGGCCGCAGGCTCCCTAGCGCCCGGCTCTGTCTGGGTCAGGAGGCCAAAGCCCTACAGGGCTGGCGCTGGGGAAGATGGGGGGCAGGGGGGACGCCGGTGGGGGTGGGGGGGGGAAGGAGGGAGCAGGCTCTTCCCTGGCTGCCCCAGAGTGCCCCCCACCCAGAGAGTCACCGCATTCCCTCTCCCTACTCCTCTTCCCAGCCCTGCCTCAGACCCACTGACATTCAGGGGATGCCCTGAGGAAAGCAGAAGCCTTTAGGGTGAACAATGCAAAACGAAAAAAGTATCAGACTTTCCTGGTGGAATACAGTAAGGGTGGTTTTGAAACCTTGACCCCTAGCTGAGTGTTTAATCTCTGACCCTAAAGTAACCTTTATTCTGTTTTTCAGTTCTTTCTTTCTTTGTATTGGTCAAACAGGATCCTGGATAAGGAAAAACCTTTTGCAGTTGCATGAAGACCCTGGAGGCGTCCGGGCAGGCAAGGGTGACACCCTTGAGGATGCACTGGCCCAGGGCCTCAGGCCCAGTCTATTACAGGAGGAATGCCTCCCCCACAGATGACTTCTGTGGTGAGATAAACTTGTGGTCGGAGGTAAAAAGCTGATCAACTCTCCATTTATAAAGGAGATGTTCCAATTGCAATTTAATCTGATGAGCCAAGAATAACAAGTATAAAATAATTTGCAGATGTAAAGTATTTTTGATAACTTTTGCTCTTTATTTCATTGTGAATGCAATGCAAAATTTGTAGAAAGCTAGAACAAACTCATTCTATGACTTTCTAGGACAAGAGTAATGACAATAAAGTTCTCAAAATTGGAGAAAATGTACATTGGATACATCTTCCTTCTAGGGGTATCAATAATATCCCAGGAATTTCATATCTTCAAAAAACCAACTGGAATTGATTCCAATTGACTGAGAAGTCCTATTCTTACCTTTAAAGAATTGGTGCAACCAAATTTACTTTCAATTAAACCTGAAAAACACAGCCTTTGAAGTTTCTGCTGACAGTTATTCAGACCATATTCTGCCCCAAAAGACGAATGACATTTTGCCCAACGACCTGTGACTAACAAATGCCTTTTTTTTTTTTTAATTTAGAGATTTCAGGAATGGTATGTATAAAAGTACCTTAACTCTCTGAAAACTTGTCTGGGGGCCTGGACTATTTGGAATCTGCTTGATGAAAACAGATCAATTCTGATCTGCATTACATTAGAGAGCAAACATTTGAGGAGGCTTCACGCCTAGATACTATTTTATCCCTATTTTATATATTGCCTTGCCTTTTTAAAAAATGTACCCTCACTAAGATGTTAAACTCCACGAATATTTAAGAAATTACAGCACTCTTCTAGAAAGTCATAGTCAGCGGTAAATATTTGTTAATTAAATTTCACACAGTACTTAATGTTGCACACATGGTAGGTGATTCAATAAATACTCCTTGAATTAAATTTAAATATCTTACTCTTTAACAGTGAAGAAATAAGATTCAAATAAAAATATTAGGAACAGGGGTGGGATAGGGAGGGTGGGAGGGAGGGAGACGCAAGAGGGAAGAGATATGGGAACATATGTATATGTATAACTGATTCACTTTGTTATAAAGCAGAAACTAACACCCATTGTAAAGCAATTATACCCCAATAAAGATGTTAAAAATATATATATTAGGAACAAATGAGAGGCTGTGTGGTAGGTAGAATCACCAAGACAGTCAAATGCTATACCTTGCTCAGCAAAACTTTGAGCAAGTCAATCTCTCTATGCCTTGGTTGCTTCTTAAGTGAGAATGGTAAGAAACTCTTCACAGGGTCCCATAAGGACTAAATAAGATAATTTTCAGAAGGACATCAGCTATGAGGAAAGGTACTCAAAACTGTTAACTATTATTATTATTCAGCAGAAGCATTTTGATGGGTAGTGTTGAACATGGCATAATGACTATATCACAAGGGCCACATCAAAATACCAAGTAACCATGCCTGGTATACATGTGCAATCTCTGCTTTACACAAATTATCTCAAAGACCTCTGACATCAGCCCTACCAGTACCTTGCCAGGATTACACTGCTAGGATTTATAGCTCAAGTCTGTCTGACTGAAAGCCTATCTTGTGTCTTTAGGTAAACTCAGGTCTTCCTTCTAGGAGCACCTAGAAGTCCATAAGCTTAGTATTTGATAAACCAGCAATTAAGTGTGGGCTCCTAAGTGTTCCCCAGGCTGTCCATTTACCCCATCCTTTGCTGTATTTCTGTCTTTCTGACTCATCACTTAGCCTGGTTCCTGAAGAGCACTCCAGTGACCTCATCCTCTCATTCTTTTATTCAACAAACATGTATGGAATTGGGAGGCACTGTCATGGGGGCTGGGGATGCAGCAGTGAAGATGATCAACATGGCCACTGCCTTCATGGAACTCAGTCTAGAAGGAGATATGGACACACAACCACTTAACAACAGTCACTGAATGGGATGGCAGGGAAAGTTCTGGAATGCCATGGTAATTCTTTTTTGCAGGGAGATACAGTCTGGTCTAGGAATCAGGGAAAAGTTTCTGGAAAAAGTTATGTCTCTCCTGGAAGCAGAAGAAGAAATTGATAAGAGAAAAGACCGATCTAGGCAGTGTGGGTGGAAGTGCAGAGGTTTGAGGGCAGCCTAGCATCAGTGAAGAACTGAAAGAAGTCCAGTATCAGAGGATAACCCAATGTGAGGGGGAGAGAGATGGAAGCCGGAGAGAAGAGTAGCGGTCTTAACAACTTTGAACAAGGAGGATATATTTTCCAAATTTCTATTTATAAAAGGAACTCTGGTATAATATGTAAAATGATTTGGAGGCACTGAGACTGGAGCTCGGAAGTCCAATTAGGAGGCAAGGGATGATGATAGAAGTGGGAATGGAGCCAAATAGGCTGAGATAAAGGATAAGGAAGCTAGAGGAATCAAGGATGACTTCCAGTTTTCTGCATTTGATGAATGGGGGTAATACTACCTACAGAGATGGAAACATTCAGGAGAAGCAGGTTTGGGGAAAAGCTGCTGAGTTAGTCATGTGGATGATGTAGTGTCTGAGAAACCTGTGAAATGGCTCATTGGAACCATGCAGTAGGCTGCTGGAGAGGTGTCTGGAATACAAGCACAGAGATGGTATTTACTGGCAAGGAGGTCACGAGTACCCAAGGTGGGCATGCTGTGTAAGAACAGAAGGCCTAAAACAGCTATGCCCTGAAACTCAATCCAAATGTGTGCTTACTGGCCCCTCTCCGTTTCTCCACACCGTTCTCAATGCGATAATACTTTTATCTGACTAGCTTCGAGAATCACCATTATTTACTACTACTACTGCCTGTGCCCCTCCACCAGCCCAGATGCCCCAGGTGTATCACCTGATGGTCCTGATTAAACCAGATTTGATGATGTCCCAAACTCTAGTCATCTTGATAGATGGAAACCTTCCCTGGGGACCAGCCCTCCTTTAGAATTAAATACCCTAGCCCTGGCTCAAAGCCCTCTGCCACTGAAATCCCAATGTGCCTTACAACCATTCCTGCCTAGTGATGTACACACTGATGATGATGTAATAATACGTAAACACGTTGTGAAAGAGATCTGACATGAGCTAAGCAAATGAAATGAACTAATTAAAAGGATTTATAAAGCATCCTTGTGGACTACCACATCTTCATCACTCAGTCAACATTCAAACATTTATTGTGCACCTATTATATTCTAGGCCACATGTTAGTTTCTGAGATTTTTTTTTTTTAGTTTGATTTAATGTCTTGAACAGCAGCTAAATTACTTTTCAGTTGGGTAGAGGCCTATCTGCCTAGCAAACGTCGAAGTTACTATCTTTGCATAGTTATCTAAGCCAGAGGTCTACAACTGGGGTGTGCTATTGTGCATACTTCCCAGGGGGTAGACAAGACAATTCTCTGGAATGTGAGGAGGAAACAGTAGAATGAGTATTTATATTTGTTTTTTTGTCATCATTTGTCGTTTCAATTCTCAAGTATGTTTTAAAACTTATACAAAGTATTAGTACAAAAGTATGTATAATTTATAAATAAATATAAATTAGGGGTTCACGCTTAAAAGTATTTTACTGCTTACTTGGTTAAAAAATGATTTAAATGCTTTATATCATTTAAGGTACATTCAGTCAATACATTCACCCCGATTGTACCAAGGTTAGTTTTTCTACAAAACATATATACCTACCTCATTTAGGTAGAAGCATGACTTTAGCAATCCCCAAACCCAAGGACATATAAACATACAAACTGAGTCTCTTAGTACCCTCAGGTAACCTCCATAACCTTCACATAATGCCAACACAACTGCCATCGACTTTCTCAAATTCTACTCATTTTTTTTGGTGCACATATACTTTTCAACAAACTTTATTTTCTATTGTTCTACCTCACAGAAGATTTAGGGCACAGGGGCTTTGAGGAAAAGAGATTAGCTCAGGGAGCTATTAGGTCAGAAAAAAGTGACAGCAGAAGAAATGACAGCTGACAGACAGGGAAGATACAGGGAAATAAACACGTCATAACAATGCCTCTGTGAATTCAACTCAGTGAAACGGACTGTTCCTAATGAGGGCCTGAGTCATTAAGGAAGGATTCAGTTATGTTAGTGCTGTATTCTGTTTTTTAAGGAGGCAGGTGAGTATTTTTACATTTAAGGAAAAATTCCACCAAAAAAAAAAAGTTCCCATAAGAAAATGTTGCTACTTGAAAGAATAACTTTCACAGGATTACATTTTTATAGCTGCCAGGGAAATGAGCAATCATGATTCTAGGCCAACGTGCTGTGACTGTATTTCTCCACCTCCTGGTGCCCTGTGTGAAGAGGAGAGGTCAAGTGGACAGATTTCTGGAATTCCATCCTTACTTCAAATAGAGCACTTTGTTTTCTCCATAATGCATAGGTCCTTCCCTTAAATTTAACTGAGAAAACTGGTTCTTCCACTCTTTGAACATTTGAAAACTGCCGAAAGGCCCAACTCCTTCATTCAACATATAAAGAAATATAAAGACATAAAGTTCATTCATTAGGTTCAACAAACATACACTTAGAATCTACTGTATGCCAAACCATATGCTGGGCATCAGAAGTTCAAAGATAGAGGAAAGACTGGCAGCTCAGAGTGTGTGAGGGAAGAGATGGGCAGAGAGCAGAGTGCGAGAGGGCCATTCACGTCAATAATGAGTGTACAGCAGGAACTTGAAGGCAGCAGCACCTAACTGCTCGAGCGTGGGCGGGGAGAGCCAGGGGATGTTTCAGAAAGAAGAAGATACCAAGCTGAGTACTGCTGATGAGTAAAAGTTTGCCTGTCAAAATGCTTAGGGAATTCCAGACTGAAGAGATACTGCCTACAAAGCACAGAAGTGTGAAAGCCCCAGAGAAGTTAAATGACTCGGCAAAGGTCCTTGTGTAGGTTTGCTATAGAGCTAAGTTTCTAAACATCCAGGCTTCTTGCTCTGATGGATTATCTGGATAAGCCGAGTAAATGAGTCCATCACTTCTAAGTGATGGTGAAGCTAGGGCATATCTGATCTTCCATTCAGGAGTTCCAACGATTTTCTGTTGTAAATGTGTGACCAAAGAATGCAGCATAGAATCTCCTGTTGCTGAATTAGCTTGACTTGTCCTTCCTACCAAGCTCCCAGTTAGTGCCCCTTTCAGTTGTCTGACTCCTCTGGCCTGGGGCACTGGCCTTCAGGTACTTCCTTGCTGTCACTGTACTTTCCTGCTTGTGTTTTGAAGGAATGGAGGGAGAGGTTAAGGCAGACAGTGGCACATGTCAGAGAACAAGTGGAGTGAAGGTAGAAATGGAAATGTGCTTCTATCATATGCGGCCAACAAGAAGGTACGTAGACAGTGAACCTGGATATATAAGGTATTGTGGAAAAGGAGTAAGTACAAGAGGGCTTTGAAAATGATGACTGATGTGCTAAACTCACAATTGGAAATACTTTTAGCATGATGATCCAGACAAAGATATTTGAAATAATGTAGAAGATGAGGATTCTTTTGTCACCATGGTCCCTAAACTCGTTTATAGCCTCAGGTAACGAGAGGAACTTTCAACTCTGGGATTTAAACCAAGGCCTCTATTTCTCCAAATTTTCTGTTAAGAGATAGGTGCTAAAGAAAAAATGCAGGATTACAGATTGATTATATTGTTCTTTCAATCCTGAGACCTATAATCTACTCTGGGAAAAAGGCAAAGCTTTCTCGAATATTCTCCCACCTCCCATTATTCTCCTCTCTCCTACTTTGAACAGTCCCTCCTCCCCAGGCACCTGGATCCCCATTCTATTCTCTTGCTGACCCAGGTTTCCGACCTTAAACACAAAGATATTGGTAACTCATATTCCTCCTAATTCTAAGAGCAACAAACCTGTTCCCATGTTCATAGTCCCCCTAAAATGTATCCAGGCCCATAAAGGGACCTAGGTTATTTGCTGCCACGTTGTTTTGGTGGCAGGGAGCTGGAGTCAACCTGGGCGGCCATCCCTGGGGGAGCAAGCAGTTGATGGCGTGGTTGCAGAGCATGTGCATTGTGTAGCTACTAGAAGAAACAGATTATACGCCCATGTCAGCCACAGAATGGATCTTTAAACATCGTACTTAGTGAAAGGAGTAAGGAACAATGTGATTTTAGCACAGCACCAATTAATAATTAAAATTATATACACACAAAACAACAGAGCACAGTTTATAAGAACACACACAAGAAAAAGGACTTACATACACATCTTAGAATGGTAATGGGAGGAAGGAAAAGAGCGAAGAATAGGAATCAGGGGATATGGGGATATAAGTCTACGTATAGCTGATTCACTTTGTTGTACAGCAGGAAATAACACCATGTAAAGCAATTATACTCCAATAAATATGTTAAAAAAAAAAGAATAGGAATCAGAGAGAACATATAGAGGCAGATAAGCATATATACAAGAAAAGGGACTTGGACAGACCATGATAATGTGCCATGTACCAAGGGGCTGATAAACTCAATTCTTTGCTCTAGAGGTCCAAATCCATGACACCCATTACTGCCAATAATAAATAAATAAATAAATAATAAAGTAATAATAATCTACCAAACAAAAATTCAAGCAAGTCTTATTACCAGGCAATGCAATAAAATGACAAGAAATGAAGATGTTATAGGATATGTATTGAAAGAGGCGTATCTTACATATATCTCTAAAATCACTACAGAGGTGATTACCTAATTTATCTGTGTTAAAGATAACACAGCAACACCAGAACACTTTGGTTACAACAGCCCATCTATACAAAGCCATATTTTCTTACTCACTCTCATATAGACTGTTGTAGTCTGCTGGTATTGGCCCCTAAAAAGATATGCCCACATCCTAATCCCCAGAACCTGTGAATGTTACATTACTTGGTTAACTTGGTTAAAGGGCCTTTGCAGACATAATTATTTTGAAATGAAGAGATCATTCTGGATCATCCAGGTAGGCCCTCATGTCAACAGCAGGTGTGATGGTTAATTTTAGGTGTCAACTTGACTAAGTCAGGGAATGCCCACATAGATGGTGAAATATTACTTCTGGGTGTGTCTATGAGGGTGTTTCTGGAAGAGATAAGCATTTGAATTAGTGGACTGATTCAAGCAGATGAGCCTCCCCAATGTGGATGGACATCATCCAAAACTTTCAAGGCCTGAAAAGGACAAAAAGGTAGAGGAAGATGGGATTCACGCTCTGCCTGACTGTTTGAGCTCAAATATCAATCTTCTGTCACCTTTGGCACTCTTAGTTCTCAAGATTTCAGTCTCAAACTAGAATCTATGCTCGTGGCTCTCTGGCTCTCAACCTTCAAACCACTCCACATGCTTTCCTGGGTCTCCAGCATGCAGATGGCAGATCCCGGGACTTCTCAGCCTCTATTTGATACTTTACTATAAGTCATATATATCTCCTATTGGTTCTGTTTTTCTGGAGAATCCTAATACAGCAAGTGCCCTTATAACAGACACACAGACAAGAGAAGGCACTATGAAGATGGATGCAGGGATTGGAGTTAGGTGGCCACAAGCTAAGGAAGGTGGTAATTATCAGATACTAAAAGAGTCATGGCTCAGATCCTCGCCCTGAGCCTCCAGAAGAAATACAGCCCTGTAAACACCTTGATTTCAGACTTCTGAAACTGTGAGAATACATTTTTGTTGTTTTAAGTCACCAAGTTTGGGGTAATTTGTTACAGTAGCCACAGAAAACTAATATAACTGTCTTTAGAAAAAGTGAAATTGAAGCTCTTTAGGCCCAGTGAACTATTAATTATTTGATGTTTGCTATTCGCTCACTATCAAAGGGAAAAGCAATCTACTCTGAATCCCTGAAGGGACTCAACTCTTTTATCAAAAGCCCTTTCCAGGTTGACATAGGTCCAATACCTCCAGAGGTATAGCCCATCTCTTATAATTAATTATAACGACTACCATATACCAAGTCCTTTAAAATTTACACATTCTTTACCATGCATCCTCAATTTTATCTTAGGGATAACCCTTTCTGATATGTATTAAATGTACAATATTATAATCCCCATTCTATAAAAATAAGGAAACAACGTTTGAGAGAGTTTCAACGGAGAACAATTAAGTAGTAAGTTGAAAAGCTCAGACTGTAACTGAAATCTTCATGTAATTATTCATCAGATATTTATTGAATATAAGCTCTACCCCAGGTCTCCAGTTAGGTCCTGGCAGCATTTTTTTTTTTTAAATCAACTACAAGATGTCAAATACTCTGCTAAACACTGGAATAAAATGAAAAGTGAAACACGTGTCCTGGTCTTCACAAAGTTTTAGTCTTAGGACAGGTAGACTTTAGTCAAATAATCACACATATAAGTATCTAAGTACAAATAGTGGTTAGTAAAGTACAATGGCATGCTGTGAGTGTGTGTAAGAGGGGCATAGAATTAGAGACAAAGTCTCTGCTCTAAAAGAACTTAAAAGTAGAGTAAGGGAAAGGATCAAGTAAAGAGAAGAATAAAATATAATGAGATTCATACTTTGAAGTAGGAATTGGGCCCTATGATGGGACACAAGAGGCAGCAACAAACCCAATCCTAAGAGAGAGGAGTCTGAAGAATGAAATGGGTTTGGAGAAGAGCCTGGATGAGAAGGACTTAACCATAGATAGGAAGGTGAGGACGAAAGAGAAAGGAAGTAGCAAGTGCAAAGTTACAGGAGAAGGTGAAGTGGGCATTCAGAGAACTCCAAACTTTATACCTGTTCTACCGCATTTCTTACAACATGTATGCCTATATAAAATTAGGATCTCAGTTATATATTCCAGAAGTTTTTAATTCTTCTCAGAATTCTATTAGAGGGATTTCTAGACTAAGTTTTCTCCTCTCTAACAATGAGACTGTTTATTAAATTTCCCCCAGGTGATCAAACAAAAACCCATTTGAAGTATGCTGAAGATGCTATTGGCTATGTGGTGTTGGCAAAAATTCACATGACATGTACAGCACCGGGAACTCTACTCAATGCTCTGTAATGGCTTACATGGGAAAAGAATCTAAAAAAGAGTGGATGTATGTATATATATAACAGGTTCACTTTGCTGTACACCTGAAACTTACACAACACTGTAAATCAACTATACCTCAATAAAAATTTTAAAAGAAATCCACCTGACAGCCACAAAAAAAAAAAAAAAAAAGAAGAGTATGCTTAGAAGCCTCACTTGTATTTACACCATAAACTGCACCACCAATACTACCAATCGTAGAATAATCTTGCCCTACAGTGTTGCTGGAATATGACATTGGCTGGAGTCCTTCAGAGTCTTTGGCAAGACAGAGGGTGCTAGCAAGATAGAAGACATGGTCTTTTGTCACCTAGTTCTATTGATTAAAAGCAAGTTACTAGGTCCAGACCACACTAAATGGAAGTTGATTACATGAGGGAGTGAATACCAAGAGATAGAGCTCATTGTGAACCATGTCAAAAGCTTCCTACCACAGTGTGTTTAGGCATAATAACATTTCTCTAGTGTTTTCCCTATGCACATATTCAAAGACTCTAAAGCACTATAGTTAGAAAATACAATGCCAAATATCTATTTCCCAAACCTGTATTTTATTTAACAACCTTCCTGAAGTATAATTGTGTGTGTGTGTATGTGTGTGTTCTAAGAAATCTTTGCCTGTACTGAGGTTACAGATTTTCTGTTTTACCTTATGTCAATTTTGGTAATTTGTATTTATGGTAGTTAATTTTGTTGGCAAAAAGTCATACTTAACATTCTTCTGTTATCCTTTTAATATCTGTAGGAGATGCCATGACCATCCATTACTCAGTCTTGATCTGTGTCTCCATCCCTCCCCACCTCCCCTTTATTTCCTTGATATACTATCTAGTAGATGACCAATTTTGTTGATTGTGTCAAAGAACCAGGTTTTGGCTTTTAGATTTTCCCTATTGCTTGTTTGTTTCATTGAATTCTACTCTTATCTTTTTCTTTTTTCTATACGCGTTATATGCTGGATATTGTGAGTGTTATGTTGTGGAGACTAGATACCTTTATATTCCTTTAAAGAGTGTTGTTATTTTTGTCTTGGCAGGTAATTAACTTGATTTGATTCTCAAACTGAAAACTCTGCTTCATCTATGGCATCTCAAATTTCAGTTTAATTTTTGGTCCTTATGTATTCTTCAGGGACTGGGGCAGAATTTATACATAGAACCTGAGATTACCCTTCTCTGGCTATTTTCAGGGCTACTTGTGATTTTCATATGGCAGTGGCCACCTTGAGCTGTCTCCTGATTCCTTAGACCAAAAATACCATGGGTTTTCTATTGGAGATTCAACGTTTTGCCCTTAATCCAAAGCTTGCAAAACCCAGAAACTCAAACCATGCCATTTCTTTCATTCAAGTTTTGACTCCCCCCTAAAATTTCTTAGCTTTTGTTCTTTGCCTTTATCCATAGTCTTCAGGTAGCTGGTTGTTTTTTTGTGTGTTTTTTTTTTTTTTTTTTTTTTTTGTATTTTCTCCAAAACTGATAGCTCTACTCTGTGGGAGGATCAGCTTCCCAGGAGTTTATTCCCCCATAAGGGTAGCAAAACCACCAAACCTATACTTTGATCAATGGAACACAGATGCAAATATCTTCTAAGCATTTAATCTTATTAAAATGTGAGTTGTATTGTCCAATCTAAATCATTTTCTTTGTTTATGGATGAGCTAATGTTTTGTAAAAAAAAAAATATCAACATCACATTGTGTAGAATCAATGGACTCATAAAGGCTTGCTAAGTTTGTGGTACACATTTAATATGTATTCAGACTTTACTGTAATGTGTCTTTTTTTGTTTCTTCAGTATTTTCAGTGAATGAGTATTAATACAACCATATATTCCGCCTTTTGGACCCTTACTATAGGACCCTTTTGAACTTATACATGTGTCTATTTTTCTTCATACATATTCAGAGCATATCTTATAACATTTCCTTGGGAACCATTATCCATGTACACTGTGAATGCATATTAACAGTAGAATATATTTGCACAATATGAATTTATCATATTGAATGCATAGCAAATTTTTAAGAATAGTTATAATATTCAAAGCTATTGACTTACTTAAACACAATACTTGCTATTCTACCATTCCTTAAATGTTATTTCTAAGTTTTGTAGCAGAAAATAATAGAAAACCTAGGTTTTCAAAGGACTACATAACCAAATCAAAAAGTTTTAAACAAAATTCTTTCTGATATCGTCAACAGAACACAGTCTATATAGGTCAAAGAATTAGCAATTATAGTTATAATGAACATATTTTCATTGTGCCCATTGCTTAGCTTTTTTCCTTTTCTTTTTTTTTTTTTTTGCAGTACACGGGCCTCTCACTGTTGTGGCCTCTCCCGTTGCGGAGCATAGGCTCCGGACGCGCAGGCTCAGCAGCCATGGCTCACGGGCCTAGCTGCTCTGTGGCATGCGGGATCTTCCCGGACCGGGGCACGAACCCATATCCCCTGCATCGGCACGTGGACTCTCAACCACTGCGCCACCAGGGAAGCCCACTTAGCTCTTATTTTTAAAGGCCTGTAATAGATGCAAAATTTGAATAAACTACTGAAATTCCCCCAACTCTGCAAGATGTAAATAAAATTAAACTTACAGCCTTTTAACAAATCATATGGTATGATAATTTCTGGATTTTTTAGTTGATGAAAAACTACCTAGCCTCATAATATAAACCCAATATGTCATTTACTTTCCTGATGAATCTTTGAAGGTCAGCTAGTCACCAAGTAAATAAAAGCAATATGATCTGTGAGTTTTTGTGTGATTTTAAATACCTTGGATAGTGTTGCAGGGCCATAAGCTAAATGACTTTATGTAGCTGAGAAATTCAAGAGCTCTCTAGAAAAGAATATTTTAGGTCCCATTAGAAAGATGGAATCAATTTTCACAATAGCACAAAATGAAGGAGAGAGACCTCTCCACTCAGGAAGTGTGTTAATAAGAGCATGAATTCTAAGACATCTTGTCAGGAGACTCCAATTATGTACAGTGTGCCAAAGTAACTTCATAATCTAAATAATGTTGCTTCAGCCAGTAATCAACATGTTCAGTAATATGCACTCATGTAATTAACATCAAAGGCCTAAATAGCAAATGCCTAATTCTTTAACACTTTATCAACTGCAAAATAAAAGTGTCATGTCATTCAAAAAGAAGGCATTCTCTTAAATGCAAAACTTTACATTTATAGAGAATTAGCCTTTTCTTCAACATGGTGATCAGATGAGTATAAAAATTATTAAAATTATAAAAAGTATCTGTGGGGCTTCCCTGGTGGCGCAGTGGTTGAGGGTCCACCTGCTGATGCAGGGGACACGGGTTTGTGCCCCGGTCCAGGAGGATCCCACACGCCGCAGAGCGGCTAGGCCCGTGAGCCATGGCCACTGAGCCTGCGCGTCCGGAGCCTGTGCTCCGCAACGGGAGAGGCCGCAACAGTGAGAGGCCTGCGTACTGCAAAAAAAAAAAAAAAAAAAAGAAAAAAAAAAGCATCTGTGGAAATAAATAGTGAAAATATTTAGAGAGTGGTGCCCACTCTCACCATGTTTATTCAACATTAATATTAGAACTCCTAGCCAGAGCAATTAGGCAAGAAAGAAATAAAAGGCACTCAAGTTAGAAAGGAAGAAGTCAAAATGTCACTACTTGCAGATGAGGTGATAGTATATATAGAAAACGCTAAAGACTATCAAAAAATGTTAGAATAAATCAATGAATTTGGTAAAATTCAACTTTGGTAAAGTTGCAGGATACAAATTCCACATACAAATATCCACTGTGTGTCTATTCACTAATAATGACCAGAAAGAGATATTAAGAAAAAAATCCCATTTATAATTACATCAAAAATAATAAAATACCTAGGAATAAGTTTAACTAAGAGGTGAAAGACCTATACACTGAAAACTATAAGACATTGATAAGGCATTGAAACACAAAAATTTATTCCATGCTCATGGATTGAAAGAATTGATATTGTAAAACATCCATACTACCCAAAGTAATCTACAGATTCAAGGCAATCCCTATCAAAATGCCAATAGTATTTTTCACAGAAATAGAACAATCGTAAAATTTGTATGGAACCACAAAAGACCCAAAATAGCCAATACAATCTTGAGAAAGAACAAAGGTGGAGGCATCAAGCTTTCTGATTTCAAATGATATTACAAAGCTATAGTAATCAAAACAGGATGACATTGGTATAAAAATACTCATATATCAAAGGAACAGAAGACAGAGCCCAGAAATAACCCATGCATATGTAGTCAATCAATTAACAATAACAGAACCAAGAATATACAATGGAGAAAGGACAGTCTCTTCATAAACACTGCTGGGAAAACTGGACAGCCAAATGCAAAAGAATGAAAATGGACCACTATCTTACACCATACACAAAAGTCAACTCAACATGGATAAAGACTATGTGGTATGCACACAATGGAATACTACTCATCCACAAAAAAGAATGAAATAATGCCATTTGCAGCAACACAGATGGACCTAGAGATTATCATACTAAGTGAAGCAAGTCAGACAGAGAAAGACAAATATCATATCATGTCACTTATATGTGAAATCTAAAATATGAAATGAACAAATGAGCAAATGAACTTATTTACAAAACAGAAACAGACTCGCAGACATCAAAAACAAGTTTATGGTTACCAAAGGGGAAAGGAGGTGGTGGAGGGATAAATTAGGAGGTTGGGATTAACAGATACACACTACTATGTATAAGATAGATAACCAACAATGTCCTACCATATAGTACAGGGAACTATATTCAATATCCTGTAATAAACTATAATCGAAAAAATATGAAAAATTCAAAGAAAATATTTGCAAATCATATATCTGACAAGGAGTTAATATCCAAAATATATATAGAAAACATGTAACTCAATAGCAAAAAAAAAAAAAAAAATCTGATCTTAAAATTAGGCAGAGGACCTAAATAGACATTTTTCAAAAGAAGACATACAGAAGGCCACCCCGTCCATGAAAAGATGCTCAACATCACTAATCATCAGGGAAATGCAAATCAAAACCTCAATGAGATACCACTTCACACCTGTCAGAATGGAATGGCTATTATCAAAAGGATAAGAAATAGCAAATGGTGATGAGGATGCGGAGAAAAGGGAACACTTGTGCACTGTTGGTGGGAATGTGAATTGGTGCAGCCACTATGGAGAACAATCTGGAGCTTCCTCAAAAAGTTAAAAATAGAACTACTAGAGCTTCCCTGGTGGCACAGTGGTTGACAGTCCGCCTGCCGATGCAGGGACACGGGTTCGTGCCCCGGTCCGAGAGGATCCCACGTGCCGCGGAGCGGCTGGGCCTGTGAGCCATGGCCACTGAGCCTGCACGTCCGGAGCCTGTGCTCCGCAACGGGAGAGGCCATCACAGTGAGAGGCCCGTGTACTGCAAAAAAAAAAAAAAAAAATAGAACTACCATATGATCTAGCAGTTCCACTTCTGGATATGTATCCAAAGAAAATGAAAACACAAACTGGAAAATACATGTGCACCCCCATGTTCATTGCAGCATTAGTTACAATAGCCAAGATAGGCAACAGTTTAAGTGTCCATCAATGAATGAATTTATAAAAGAGTTGTCACTCACACACACATAGGAATATTATTTGGCCACAAAAGAGGAAATCCTGCCATTAGTGACACCATGAATGGACCCTGAGGGATTATGCTAAGTGAAATAAGTCAGACAGTGGAAAAAAACACCATATAATCTCAACTGTATATAGAAATGTAAGAAAGCAAACCAACAAAAAAACTGAACTCATAGATACAGGGAACAGATTGGTGGTTGCTAGATCCAGGAAGCAAGGAGCGGGCAAAATGTGTGGTGGTCAAAAGGTACAAACTTCCAATTATAAAATAATCATGGGATGTAATATCAGCATGGTGACTATAGTTAACAATACTGTATTGCATATTTGAAATTTGCTTAGAGAATAGCTCTTAAAGTTCTAATTACAAGAAAAAATATTTGTAACTATGTACGGTGACAGATGTGAACTACACTTATTATGGTGAATATTTCACAATATGTATAAATATAGAATTATTATGTTGTACACCTGAAACTAATATGTTATATGTTAATTATACTTCAATTTACAAAAACAGAAAATAGGGACATATATAGAGTGAAATCAGAAATCTGTTTATAATACATTTTAATACATTGCCTATTATTATGGAAGCATGGTGACATACTCTTCTTTTATCCAAAATAGAGCTTCTTCTGTCTTCTATAAGCTACTTGATTCTGCTGGTTTAGATTTAGAATTCTTTGTTCAAATAAAATCCTCCCATACATCATGTGCAAAATAGATAAGTATCAACGAATAGTTCACTTTAAAAATTTTTATTGACTGGTGGAAACCTCTGTTTTTACCTAATCCTTGATATACTTTCATGGAGCTACAGGTTTTTAAGAATCAGTTTGAGAAACAGTACAAGAACCCTTCAGAGGTCAGTGGCTATGTCTACCTTAGAGCTCCAGGTTCCTATAGCTTGAAGGTGCCTGGCCCATAGTAGGCACTCTGAATATTTCTGAATGAATGAATGAATGAAATAGATACTTTAAAATGTTGTTCCTTTCCGTAAGCTCATCTAGTGTCATGTGGACAAAGCCTTATGTATCCAATTGTGTTAGAATTGCTATGACAGTAAGATGTATGTGGCATAAATGGTAAAATATATCACATGGTATTTTTCAGAAACATAGTTTAAAACAAAGATCCCCAGATTGAATGAGTCATGGATTTGGGGTTCTGTGCAAATTCTGCCTTTACCTTGCAAGTTTGTCACTGGGACTTGTGCAGATATTACCTCATCTGTAAAAGTATCTAACCACAATTGGTTAGCTCATAAGTTCTTTTCAGCAGTAAAATTCAAATAGTAGTACAAACTCAAATGTTATGAATTCTTTCTTAATTGATGACAAATAGATACCCTAAATTATTCTTTAAAGCCATTATACAATTCTGAGGTATAGAAGCAATGCAGATACATAAAATAAATATTCTCAGACACTGACACCTTAGCTTTGGTACTATGGACTGTCACATACACTACTGCTTCTTCTGAATTTTCATTTCACTTGTCATCTTAGTATTTAAAGATACCATTCAATTGCATCTTTCTTTTAAATAGAAAAGATGAAATAAAGGATGAAAGTAGAAATGACAGATGGAGGGAAATATTTCAATTCCTACAAAAATAGTTAGGTTTCCACTCTTTGTAGAGAATAATAAAAGTCTGAAAGACTAGATGTAGACAAATGGTCTTTGAAAGTAGAAACCCACTAGGCAAATAAAAATTGAGATGAGATAGCATTGACATTATATGACATGAGAGTTAGTTCCTTGAGAGTAGGGACCATGTTTTCTTGTATTTCTTTCAATCATTTAAAAAAACTTTTCTAGAACTTATCTCGGTATTGGACAAATGTGCTCTGTTAATACATGTTGATCAAAACATGTATATGTTGATCAAAAATGATGAAAACAACCCAGAAAACAACAGATTTTTGGTAGTACATACAATGAATATTTATTAATTATATAAAAATGCATGCTGTTAGGGATTGAACTAAGCACTATGAGGAATTTCAAAACAATAAAATATAATTCTGCTTGAATTATTTAACAGTAAGCATAAGAGTTCATAAGGGGTCATAAGAGAGAAGCCATGTAATGTAAAATGGCATCTATATACACAGAAAATATTGGGGTGTCTCAGAAATACCCATAAACAGAAAACATTGAATGGCTGTAATGTTTTAAAAAGAGTTATATTTTGTTCACCCAGTAACTCATTTCTAGCCTTACAGTCACTGTCTCTTGGCTCAGTCATTAATCCTACAGGAAGTGATCACTTCATGATCAGCTTTATTCCTGACAAAAAAAAATATCATATTGCTCAAGGAGGAATCTGCTTACATCTAAAACTAGCAAAAGAAAAAAAAAGCAACAAAAAGTTATTGCTCAAACTTTGTCAATACCCTAGATGTATTGACACATTTTAAAAAATAAAACATGCCTAATAATTTCTCAAGCTTTTAATAGACAGGTTCTCTGTGTGTGTGTGTGCATAGTGTATAAATTGACTATGTGCAATTCCTACTAATTACTACACAATTCTCCTCTTCTTTGTGCACATTTATACTTATATAAACACTTGTATCTTCTTACATCCAGGCCCTTTTTCTCTTTCTCCTCTTTTCTCCATGTCCTTCTTAAAATAAGTTTGAGAAACTAACCATGAAAGTCTGGCTTCCAGGTGAAAATACTGTCCCTGAGGACTCAAAACTTAATGGTAGTGACTGCAATTGTGTACCTCATTAAGAAGAAATGTGGTAAAAGTCATAATAAGGGGGCTTCCCTGGTGGTGCAGTGGTTGAGAATCTGCCTGCCAATGCAGGGGACATGGGTTCGAGCCCTGGTCTGGGAAGGTCCCACATGCCGCGGAGCAACTAGGCCCGTGAGCCACACTACTGAGCCTGTGTGTCTGGAGCTTGTGCTCCGCAACAAGAGAGGCCCGTGCACGGCGATGAAGAGTGGCCCCCGCTCGCCGCAACTAGAGAAAGCCCTCGCACAGAAATGAAGACCCAACACAGCCAAAAATAAATAAATAAAATTAAAAAAAAAAAAAAGTCATAATAAGGAAATAATAGAAAGAAATAATTAAGGAGACTCAATTACTTCTGCCTGGGGAGGCATAGGATTAAGTCAAAATAGACCCATGCTTTTCCAAGTTAGAGAGGCATCCTGAACAGAGAGCTTACACCTTACTGGGCTAAACATTGGAAAATAAATGATATCACATAATTCATGAAACTCCCTAATTCTCCTTCCCCTGTTTTCTTTTCCCTCACTGAACACCCAGGGAAGACTAGTTAGGGCTAGAATTCTAAATAAAGAAATACTATGATCCTCTAATATTAAGACAGCTGGCAAAAAGTACGCTGGACAAGGATGGGTAAGATTTCAAAAACTGACAAAATCACAATTCTTATTACTAGAATAAATCCACACCTCAGAGTAAGAAGCAGAGTCAAGAGGGACATAATGATACAAAATTCCTCAGTTGCTGATTCCTCATTGAAAGGAAAATAATTCAAAGAGGCAAATTTGACCAGCCTAAGTTGATGTGAATTAGTCTATTTCCCAATCATCTTGACTTTAAGCCGTGACTCATCAAGCTCCTTAGTGTCTTCCTGCAAATGCTTTGTGAATCCACACATTTTCTTTCCATTCTCCCCACTACCACCACATTCCAAGCACTCACACTCCACACTTGGACTGTTGCAATAGCTTCTCTACCAATTTTCCTAGCTTTGTATTCTTTTACAATCCATTATCAAAACCAAGCATGGATTTGGTCTTTCTGAAACCCTGAATTATTAGTAGTTTCTTTTCTAAAATTTTCTGTTTAACCACTTCATTTAAGATAAAATTGAAAATCCTCCACCTGTCATTCACAACTCTGATCTCACTCTCCTTATTTACCTTTATTTTGCTTTCCTCTACCTCAGGAGGATCCTCACCAATCCTATGGCCTTCCATGCTCACTCCTGAGTGGTACCCAGGCTTGTGCCATACTTCCGCCTAATAGATTCTTTTCCTTCTCTCCACCTTTGCAAACTCTGACTATCCTACTATTTTCACCCATCACTGTATCTCATATAGAACTTTCAACTTTCTGAACCATATTCCTGGGGAAGATGTTGTGTGTGAACCCTAGGTATAGAGAAGACCATCAATGGCCACTGTGTTCAGGAAATGCTTTCCTGAGACTGTAAATAAGTATCAGATAATGGGCAGAATTTGAACAGAGATGACTGAGTGCAGCTACTTCTCTTATAAAGAGTGGCAGCTTAAGGAAGTGGTAAAGTCTGAGGGACCCTAATTCAGACCATCTTGGTTCAGAGTCTGTCTCTGTCACTTACCCTCTGCATCATGGGTCAGTTACTTGATAAGAGTTTGGCTCAATTTTCTCCTAATAGAGTGGTTACAAGGATTACTTAGTCAGCACTTAGTAAATGTAAGCTATGCTTGATATTATTAGTAATACAACAAAATCATATCCATGATATGATAGCTTAACAGTATTGGTGAATAGAGAGATTCAAGATACAAAAATGAAAGAATGTAGGCAAATTCTTGGAGGCTTGCTGGCAAGATGGTGGAGTAGAAGGATGTGACCTCACCCTTTCTTACAAAAACACCAAAATCACAAGTAACTGCTTGTCAGTGAACAACCATTGACAAAAATCTCACTGGAACCTACCAAAAAGATACCCTACATCCAAAGACAAAGAAGAAGCCACAATGAGATGGTAGGAGGAGCTCAATGGCGATAAAATCAAATCTCATAGTTACTGGATGGGAGACCGACAAACTGGAAAATAATTATACCACAGAATTTCTCCTATGGGAGTGAAAGTCCTGAGCCCCACATCAAGCTTTCCAACCTGGGGGGTCTGGCAATGGGAGAAGACCTCAGTGAACCTGGCTTATAAGGCCAGCAGGTTTTGATCACAGGGCTTCCACAGGACTGGGGGAAACAGAAACTCCACTCTTGGAGGGCACACCCAAGGTCTCATGTGCACCAGGACCCAGGGAAAAAAGCCATACCCACGGAAATCAGAGAAGAAAATGAAATAAAAGGAATCCAAATTGGAAAAGAAGAAGTAAAACTGTCACTGTTTGCAGATGACATGATACTATACATAGAGAATCCTAAAGATGCCGGCAGAAAACTACTAGAGCTAATCAATGAATTTGGTAAAGTTGCGGGATACAAAATTAACACAGAAACCTGTTGCACTTCTATACACTAACAACAAAAGACCAAAAAGAGAAATTCAAGAAACAATCCCATTCACCATCACATCAAAAAGAATAAAGTACCTAGGAATAAACCTACCTAAGGAGACAAATGACCTGTACTCTGAAAACTGTAAGATGCTGATGAAAGAAATTGAAGATGACACAAACAGATGGAAAGAGATACCCTGTTCTTGAATTGGAAGAATCAATATTTTCAAAATGACTGTACTACCCAAGGCAATCTACAGATTCAGTGCAATCCCTATCAGAATTACCAATGGCATTTTTCACAGAACTAGAACAAAAAATCTTAAAACTTGTATGGAGACACAAAAGATCCCAAATAGCCAAAGCAATCTTGAGAAAGAAAAACAGAGCTGGAGGAATCAGGCTCCCTGACTTCAGATACTAAAGTTTGTATACTACAAAGCTACAGTCATCAAAACAGTTTGTTACTGGCACAAAAATAGAAATATAGATCAATGGAAAAGGTTTAGAAAGCCCAGAAATAAACCCAGGCCCCTACAGTCAATTAATCTATGACAAAGGAGGCAAGACTATACAATGGGGGAAAGACAGTCTCTTCAATAAATGGTGCTGGGAAAACTTGAGAGCTACATGTAATAAAAAAGAAATTAGAACATTCTTTAGCAACATACACAAAAATCAACTCAATTGGATTCAAGACCTAAACATAAGACTGGATACTATTAAACTGTTAGAGGAAAACATAGGTAGAACACTCTTTGCCATAAATCACAGCAAGATCTTTTTTGAGCCATCTCCCAGAGAAACAGAAGTAAAAATAAACAAATGAGACCTAATTAAACTCAAAAGCTTTTGTACAACAAAGGAAACCATAAACAAAATGAAAAGACAACCCTCAGAATGGGAGAAAATATTTGCAAATTATGTAACTGACAAGAGATTAGTCTTCAAAATTTACAAACAGCTCATGTGACTCAATATCAAAAAAGCAAACAACCCAATCAAAAAATGGCAGAAGACCTAAATAAACATTTCTCCAAAGAAGACATACAGATGGCCAATAAACACATGAAAAGATGCTCAACATTGCTAATTATTAGTGAAATGCAAATCAAAACTACAGTGAGGTATCATCTCACACTGGTCAGAATGGCCATCATCAAAAATCTACAAACAATAAATGCTGGAGAGGGTGTGGAGAAAAGGGAATCCTCCTACACTGTTGGTGGGAATGTAAATTGGTACAGCCACTATGGAGAACAGTATGGAGGTCCCTTAAGAAAGTAAAAATACAGCTACTGTTTGATCCAGCTATCCCACTCCTGGACATATATCAGGAGAAAAACATAGTTCGAAAGGATACATGTACCACAATGTTCATTGCAGCACTGTTTACAATAGCCAAGACATGGAAGCAACTTAAATATTCAACAACAGATGAATGGATAAAGAAGATGTGGTACATATACACAGTGGAATATTACTAACCCATAATAAAGAATGAAATAATGCCATTTGCAGCAACATGGATAAACCTAAAGATTATCATACTAAGTGAAGTAAATCAGAGAAAGACAAATTTCATATGATATCGCTTATATGTGGAATCTAAAAAAAAATGATACAAATGAACTTATTTACAAAACAGAATGAGAGTCACGGAGTTAGAGAATGAACTTATGGTTACCAAGGTAGATGGGTGGGGGGCAGGGATAGATTGGGAGTTTGGTATTGACATGTACACACTGCTATATTTAAAATAGATAACCAACAAGGACGTACTGCATAGCACAGGGAACTCTGCTCAATATTCTCTAATAACCCAAATGGGAAAATAATTTAAAAAAAAATACCCATATATATATAACTGAATCACTTTGCTGTACACCTGAAACTAATACAACATTGTAAATCAACTATCCTCCAATATAAAATATAAATTAAAAAATAAAACAAACAAAATCAATGAATAAAACTATAAAAAATAATCAAAAAAAAATGAAGGAATGAATCACAAAGAATAAAGGTCCTGGGAGATGAACAAAAGAGGGTCAGGACCAAGTGAAACACAGCCAGCGAATGCAGTCATCGGAAGAGTCAAATATGGTGGTCCTTTCTATTAGACTCACTTTCTTGACAACTTTATTCACTCCCATCAGCATGACAGAGACAAGCACACTGTTAATGGCAAGTGGGATACTGATAACAGTGGCTTACTAGTTAATAAGAACAGGACAAAAACATTTTCCTACATAAATTCCTAATCCCCACAGAAATCCTAATAATTATACATTGTTTTCCCCACTGTGAAGACAGGGAAACTGGGAAGCTGAGAAATTATTTGCTCACTCACACAGATAAACATTTGTAGCAGTTGATTAATTAAATGCTTCCCATATTTCAAACTCCAGCAGAAATCATTCCTGAAACCTAAATTCCAATTTTCAATTTCTGGATGGATGTTTCTCAAAGTTGAAAATGTTCAACAAACATATTCTTCCCTAATTTGCTTTCCGTCTATTCTGCCCCTTCAAAGAATAATCTCTCCTCCCTCTCTACTCCCCTAACGCTTGCTTCCTTTCTTTTGGCATTTGCCACATTTTGCCTCTAGCTGCCCTATAAAGGTTGATACACAGTGATGCAAAGTTGACCACCTTGAACCAAATGAATGCAGGCTTCATTCCCCCATGGTGGTCCATTCTTGTACAGACACTGAGATGAGCAGTACCTGTAGCAGAACAGTTAGGCTGGTTTCTCAAAGTTATACTTTGCTGTGATATATTAAAAGGGATTTTCTGTCTGCTTCTATTGTATGAAGAAATGAACTGAGGATGTGACTAATGTAGATAGTGAAAAGGACTCAGGTCACTACACTCAGTAGAGTGCTGGAATGAGGAAACTTGATAAGTGTAGAATATATTGCAAAGGTTTCTCCTTCAGAGATTAGTTTTCCCAGATGTTTTTTGGGAAGGTATATGCATTTAATGTTTCTGATATGTGAAAAACAGTTCTATTAATTACAGTTCTTACCTGTTAGTAAGAATGCCAATTCCATAGTTAAGTCTCAGCAGTGCTGGGAAAGAGTAAACTGTGGTTTGTAAAATTTTCTGTTAAGATTTAAGAAATCAGTTAAAAATTAACCTTATCATGGATGTTGTCTATTTGCATTTCTTCTATAGCATATAAGCTTCTAGAGGATGGGTAAACTTGTAATGCACACCTATGCTCTTGTGTGACAAGTAGAAGGTGACTGTACTGGTGTGTAAAAATATAAACTTAACAGTGCTTCTCAGTAGATGCTAGTTGAAACTGTATGTTAAGATGAGCTATTTGTGGGAGAGAACATAGATTTTTAAAAGAGTACAATGTTAAGTCTAAATGAGAGGCAGGAGGTAAGAAGAAGATGAGAATACAATGCAGTCGTTGGGAAACAGAAATCAGAGCTGTCAAAAGGGAATTAGGAACAAAGAAATGTTTTCCGATACCCTTCACCTTCTCTCTCCGAATCCTTTGGGGACTGATAACCTGCTTCCCAACTCTACATGGTTCTGTTGGAGCTTCCAATCACTGCACAATGCCACATGGTCATAGGGATGGATGGACGTGAGCTTTGATGGGTCAAAGTTAGGCCCAAGGAGAGCCCTTCCTAGAGATTTACAGAGTTACTAGAAAAGAGAAATTCTCTTTCCCTATGATTCACCAACTGTAAGAATATGACTCAAGCTGTGAGTAGTCATATTCTCTACCAAATGGACAGTACCCCTTCTAATTAGGAAAGAGTGACACACAGAAGGAAGTCGACTTCAGAAAAGAATGACAAGAACTCTATTAGTTAATAGAATCAGTTTGACTAAGAATATACACACCCCTGTTCTTCCTAGTTCCATGAGCCAATACACTCTTTTTGCGAAAGCAATTTTTAGTTGTCTTTTTTTTTTGGTCACTTGTGATCAGATATCGTAGTTAATATAGGAAACAGTTGCCAGAGGTATGACATATGTTACTGTAAAGTCAAGAGACTGAAGACAGAGAAACAGTCTCTGCTTTTGACTTTAAATCCTTACCAGAAATCTCTGAGAGTGTAATTTCATTATACTACTTGGGATAAAAGCTAGTTTTCAAGTAATCTATTAAATACCACTTAAAACTAGGGTTATATTTTGAAACTTTTTCTTGACCCTTAATACCACCACCACCACCACCACCACCCCACACACACACACTGAACAGACTCTCTGGATAGTTTTGTTCACAAATACTGAAGTCTCAGTATTATAATCCATCTAATTTAAAGAAATAAAACCATGAGCCACATAAGAAATTTAACTTTTGTTCAATCTAAGTGTTGTGACTAGGAAAATATTTCTGACTTTAAAACATTATTTCAGAAGTAAGGTGCTTAACATAAAGCTTACATATGGGAAATGTACATTCTTAGAACCCAAAACCTCACTAAAAATTACCCTTTCTAACAGACAATATAATTGTGAATTAAATACATAGAGAGTTGAAAGGCTCCAGTTGATATGTTAAGATTTGAAAAGTACCCCAAATATTGTACGAAAGATAATTCATCTAGCATGTAAGCTTCAACAATATGGACACTAGAAATCTTATCTACTGTGAGAAACAAAAATATATTAGAGAACAACTGAAAAAATTATTTTTCTCAGTTGGGATTGTCATATGGAAGGCACATCTTCTGCTCTGAGTTCTTTTGCTCCAGGTGGTGGAATTAATCACAACATTGCTTTCTGGGGCATAGCAGGAATCCTTTTCTCACTCTTAGGACATTTTTGCTTTTGTTTCTGTGACTTGAGTCAGCCTCTTGGAGTATTATAGTTTGGTATGGTATATTTTTATTCTGACAATTAGCACCCATATTATGCACTTTCAGTAGTAAAAACTCCATCTCAGAGCCAGAGAGCATGATTCCCATTCTTTGTTAGGTTTGTTACATGCTTTAAGAAATTGTAAATTTCGATTGAGTTTTCTGATTTGAACATTACATCACAGCAATATACTTGTGTAAGGAGAAGGTTTCTGGGCACTAAGGGCATATATTTAAAGACATACACTGTCTGAAGCCTAAATGCTTAACTTTCTATCAAAACATGATCTAGTTAGATTGGACATGGCTCATCCATGTCCGATCTAAAATGAGAGGAAAAAACTGGAGACAAACAACAACCCCCCAGATTCTCTTTTCTAACAATTATTCTTGGGAATCTTTCCTGTCTTCAGTAAATATGTCAGTGATCATTGGAGGACTACTTCCTTTTTTAACCCCTGCCTAGAAATATTCAATTTGCAAATGGCATAAGACACAGAGTGGTAGAGTTATACCAGAAGAAGAAAGAAAAATGCCTCTGTGTGAAAGGCTGACTCTGCTATGTAATCAGAAAAACAGGATCCATTATTCACTTTAAATTTTTTAAAAATGACAATAAAGTATCACTTGCTATTTTATTAAAAATATATAATATCTTATATATATAAGTATATATAAAGATAAAGCAAATTTTATACCAGCCTTATCTCAAGAGCTAAATATTCTCAAAATAAGGTCATCTTAGCACCTTGACAATAAGGTGAAATATGATTAAATAGTGGAAAATAAATTAGCTTAGAAAATAATAAAACATCGCTCACAATGAGTATTCAAAATGTGAAACTAGCTTAAATTAAACAAATGGCTAGTGCCAAATAATTTAGCCTTATTAGAACTGGATAAATCTATTCAGTACTAACATAAGTGCATAGAAAGTATAATGGATGAAATACTCCCAAACGATTAACTGTTTCTTTAGTTATTTCTTTGGAAGTGATTATAAATAGGGAGTTAGGGATAGAAGAGAAACTTTCCTGGTTTACCCTGTGTTTTGGGTTTTTTTTGTTATTTTACATTGTATTAAATCTTTTACATTGAAAGTTTATTACCTTATGATTTGAGTAATTATAATTTTTAACTAACATCAAACTTGAGTTACATAATTATTTCCTAATCTATTTACCAATAAATGTATACTTGTATGGAAATTCCATTTATAAATATTCTAACACTTTATTAAGTATAGTTCATTCAAAAATATGCAGGTGAAGAAATGGTTTTTAACATCTCATTATAGGTTATGTGTTCTGTATATTTTGTATTTCCCCAAGTGCCCAGTATACTGTTTTGTACATAGTGAAGATGGTAGATTAATGAACAAAAATTAAAAGTAAAAAATAACTAAGATATGTATCATGGTACACCTTAATTTTTAGAAAAAAAGAAAAGAAATAGGTTGAGGAGGCTTTTTCAAAGGAACAACAAAAAGACCTGTTATAAAATTTTAAAGTTAATTTTTAAGGTTAAGAGAAGCTCCTGCATTCATTCATTTATTTAACAAATAATTATTGAACACATTCTGGACCAAGCATGATTAAAGATGCTAGAGATTCAATGAAGAACACGACTAAGTTACTGCCATCATGGAATATGTACACTGAGATCGAACGTGAAAACAGTACCAAAGATCCAAGCAGCCAAGGAAAAGGGCAACATGATGGCATGATGAGTTACTGCCTTGGGGTAGGCTTGATCAGACACATTCTGGGCCTGACCATGAAGTATGTGATTATAGCATAGTGACGACTCAAGGAGGACCCTGTATGCCAGTTCCATTGAACCCAGTATAGAAAAAGCAGAGCAGAGGGATTTCCCTGGCAGTCCAGTGTTTAAGACTCTGGGCTTCCACTGCAGGCGGCAAGAGTTCGATCCCTGGTCAGGGAACTATGATCTCGCATGCCGTGCAGGGTGGAGCCAAAAAAAAGAAAAAAAATAGGAAAAGCAGAAATACCTGGCCCTGGACTCCTCTCACTGAACTGATCCCTAAGTCTGCAAAGGTGACCGCTGAAATTCAGGGTCTCTGTGAGAGCAAGGGAGGCAACAAGGAGATGTATATCCACCTTCATGGTTCTCTGAGCTCACAGAATATCTGTTCTGCTGGTTTGCTGGGTCAGGGGTATAAAGCAAGGAAAAAGAAACCTAAAGCTGAGTATCTACTTTTATTCTTGTCAGTCTTTGAACTTGGATCAGCATTTATGTTCACTCCCAGTCTCACAATTCTTCAAGATAGACAACTTTTTAATTATCTGATTTTCAACTGAAATTCTTATCATGAGACATTAACTAAAGGATATTTGTTAGCTAGGGTCATTCAAAGCTGAGGGAGGTCCAGGCCACATCAGTTTTCTTAGTCCCTAATATATTAAAAAATGAAGGGAAAAGCAGAATTATAAAAATGTTGATATATTACAAATATTTATGTGTAACAAATTAACCCTTTTAGCACATGCATAAACCTCATGGACATTTTGTAATTAAAATGTCAAAACTCTAAGTTTGATGGCCTTCATTCACCTTTTAAGTTAGCCTCAGAACAAATGCCTGGAACATAAGAACTCTCACTCCACTTACCAGACTTAATGCATATCCACCGATCCTCTCCTTAGTGCTAATTTTGCAAAGTATTCAGAAATGCTCTATAAGTCGTCATTTCTTATAGCCATTCTCAATAAAAGTGAAGGTCATGTTAAGTTTTGGCTCTAATAAGGAAATTCTACAAATCAAAATATTTGAGAGAAATGAATAGATACTGTACTCTTTAGACTGGTAGGTCCCAAACACAAAACCATGGACTAAAACGTCCCTTGGAAACTTTTCTAAAAATACAGATTACCAGGCACTACCCACAGGGATTCTAATTCAACAGATACAAGATGGAGTCCAGGCAATCCTGTCTTTTAAAAACTCTTTAGTAATTCTAATCAAAGAACAGATTTTGTAACCACTGTCTAAAACTCTTCAGTATATACTATTTTAACTGATTTTTATTCTATTAATATTTTGGTATATCCTTCTGGTCTTTTTTCCCCCCAAGCATAGATCTTTTGTTATATAGTCACACTAACACTGTGATTCCATTTTCTTTTCATTTTTTTTTCTCTTTTAAAGTTGAAATGCATCAATTTTTACTATTTTAAAAATTCTAACTCATTTGATTATTCAAAATGGTGATGTATGTAAATAATCTACTTAACATACATTACATTTATAACTCAAAACAGAACAGTGTAACCAATGTGCAATAAATAATATTAACAGAGGTTGGGATGTTTTAGATTAATAAAAACTGAAAACTATGCTCATTTGAAGATTCCATCATGATGTTGGTCAAATCTAGATCTCTAAAAATCTTAACAAATGAAATGGAAGGGATAGAATTCCAACTGCTTTTCTACATTGTAGGTGAAAGAAGTTTTAGAAGGACCATAGAACTTTTAGAATGTAATTCATGAACCTGAGAAAGTGAATGATTATCTTTTATAGAAATTTGGAGTAGGATGTTTAAGGAAGTCTATGTTGAGAATAAATTTAAATACTGAAGAGGCCATGGAAGAAATGACTATTTTTTTTCTTTCTTAATATTATGTAAGAATTATCTATTCCATACTTTTATAAACTATTTTTTCATTTTATTACAATCTATATAAATACAACTTGTTAAGTTGAATTTCATTCCCAAACAACTAGAAAAACAACATTGTTTGTTCCATTTCATGTACTATAGCTACCAGCACTAGGATGAATAATATCTAAAAATGAATTTGTAAACAAAATGTAAAGGCAACCTATCAAATGGGAGAAAGTATTTGTAAATCATATATCAAACAATGGATTAATACCCAAAATATATGAAGAACTCATACAACTCAATAACAGAAAAACAAACAACCTGATGAAAAAGTGGGCAGAGGATCTGAAAAGATTTTCCAAAGGAGACATACCGATGGCCAACATGTACATGAAAATGTATTCAGCATCACTAATCATGAAGGAAACGCAAAGCAAAACCATGAGATATCACCTCACACCTGTTAGAATGGCTATTACCAAAAAGACAAGAAATAACAAGTGTTGGTGAGGGTTGGAGAAAAGGGAATTCTTGTGCACTGCTGGTGGAAAAGCAAATTGGTGCAGCCACTATGGAAAATAGTATGGAGGGTCCTCACAAAATAAAAAATAGAACTACCGTATGATCCAGCAGTTCCACTTTCGGGTATTTATTTGAAGGAAACAAAAACAATAACTCAAAAAGATATCTGCACACCCATGTTGACTGCAGCACTATTGACAATAGCCAAAAACATGGAAACAAACTAAGAGTCCATCGATGGATGAATGGATAAAGAAAACATGATTTTATATATATTATATATATCTCATATACGTAAGATATATATCATATGTATACAGTTACGCCTTGAACAGCACAACTTTGAACTGCATGGATCCACTTATACATGGATTTTTTTCAATAAATATATTTAAATGTTTTTTGGAAATTTGAAGCAATCTGAAAAAAACTTGCAGATGAATTGTGTAGCCTGGAAATATTCAAAAACTAAGAAAAAGTTAGGTATGTCATGAATACCCAAGTTATAGGTAGATACTACTTTATTTTATCATTTACTGCCATAAAACACATAAATCTATTACAAAAACTTAAAATTTATCAGAACTTACACACACCACACTTACAGACCATATACGGCACCATTCGCAGTTCAGAGAAACGTAAACAAACATAAAGGTGCAGAATTATGTCATAACTGCATAAAGTTAACTCTAGTGCATACTGTACTACTGTAATAATTTCATAGCCGCCTTCTGTTGCTGTTGCAGCGAGCTCCTATTGCAAGTGTCTGCTTAAAACGCCATGTGATGCTTCTCATCTCCATGTGAGAAGTTCTCTCTTCAGTAAATTGTATATCACAGTAAAAATTGATCTCTTGCAGTTCTCAACTATTTTTCATAGTGTTTAGTGTAAACCTTGGATAGCATCACGAAACCATACAAAGTGCCACTAGTAATGCTTCAAGTATTCCCAAGGAGAAAAGTCACGACATGACAAGAAGACGTTGGATTGCTCGATATGTACCATAGACTGAGGTCTGCAGCTGCAGTTGCCCACCCTTTCAAGATAAGTGAATCCAGCATAAGGACCATTGTAAAAAACAGAAAAGGAAATTCATGAAGATGTCTCTGCAGCTATGCCAGTAGGTGCAAAATCTTTGCACTTTTGGTGAAATACTTTTTTCTCATATTGGAAATGCAGTTTTTATGTGGGTGCAGGATTGCTATAAGAAAATCATACCAATAAGACTCTAATATAATTTGAGAAAAAGCAAAGTTATTATATGACAACTCAAAGCAAAAAAAAAAAAAAGACTCTCAAGCTGAAGAATTTAATGCCAGGAAAGGATGGTTTGATAATTCTAGAAAGATTTGGCTTAAAAAAATGTCAATATAACAGGAGAAGCAGCTTCTACCAATCAAGAGATCAGCAGAGGAGTTCCCAGATGCCATTAAGACAATCATTGTGGAGAAAGGATATCTGCCTGAACAGGTTTTTAATGTAGACTAAAGTGCCCTACTCTGGGGGAAAATACCACAAAAGACATTTACTTATTAGTGAGGAAGAGAAGTGAACAGCAGGATTTAAGGCAGGAAGGGATAGGCTAAATCTAAAGTTCTGTGCAAATGCAGTTGGGAGTCCTGCAAATGCAGGACTGCCCTCATCTATAAAGCTGCTGACCTCTGAGCCTTGAATGGAAAAGATCAATACCAGCTGCCAGTATTTTGCTTGTGCAACAAGGGTTCTGGACAATGAGAACCCTTTTTCTGGATTGGTTCCATTGATGCTTTGTCCCTAAAGTCAGCAAGTACCTTGCCAGTAAGGGGCTGCCTTTTAACGTTGTTTTGGTATTAGACAATGTCCCTGGCCACCCAGAACCACATGAGTTCAACACCGAAGGCACTCAAGTGGTCTACTTGTCCCCCAACACGTCTCTAGTTCAGCCTCTAGGTCATGGGGTCATAAGGACCTTTAAAGCTCATTACACATGGTACACTATGTAAAGGATTGTCAACACTATGGAAGAGAACCAGATAGAGAGAACATCATGAAGGTCTGGAAGGATTACACCATTGAAGGTGCCATTGCTGTTACAGAAAAAGCCGTCAAAGCCACCAAGCCCCAAAAAATAAATTCCTGCTGGAGAAAACTGCGTCCAGTCCAGACGTTGTGCATGACTTCAAAGGATTTAGGACAGAACCAATCAAAGAAACCATGAAAGAGATTGTGGATATGGCCAAAAAGATGGAGGAATTGAAGAGCAAATAGACACCACGCCAGAGGAATTCACAGAAGACAACCTGATGGAGATGAGTGCTTCTGAACCAGTGCCACACGAAGAAGACGACGGAGAAAGCAGTGCCAGAAAACAAACTGATGTTAGACAATCGGGCAAAAGGGTTCCTATTATTCAAGACTGCTTTTGACTTTCTTACGACATGTACCCCTCTATGATACTGGTACTGAAATTAAAGCTGGAGGTGAAAGAAGGATTGGTATTATAGAAAAACATATTTAGAGAAATTAAAAAGCAATAAAGTCAGAAATCACGACGTACTTCCATAAAGTAACGCTGAGTGTGCCTGCCTCTTCCTCCTCCGCTTCCACCTCTTCCACCTCTGTCACCCCTGAGACAACGAGACCAACCCCTCTTCTTCCTCCTCCTCAGCCTACTCGATGTGAAGATGATAAAGAACTTCTGATGCCACTTCCACTTAATGAATAGTAAATAGCCATCATGCCATACAGTTAATAAACTTATCTACTGTGTATGTGTGTGAGCATCTGCATGTGGAAATCTAATAACTGCACAGCAAGAACTGTATGAGATAGTTTTATGTCATCATTATTATTGCCTAAGTATTCATCATGTAGAACATTGTCTGCAAGACTTGTATGCCTATCCTTATATAGGCATAAGGTGAGTGATATTTAATAAAAATGTTAGTTTTCTTATTTTATAACTTTGATTGCAAAGAATTACATTATAGTACACTATGCCTCTCATAGAGAAATTGCCTATCAGCTTATCATCACAGGTAAGTGCGTTTTTTTAATGCAACAATGTTTCCAATGTTGCAATGTTTCCAATGCAACAATGTTTCCAATGTTTCCAATATTATGCATATGACCATAATATGGTATGCCATAAAAATTTTATAATGATTCATTCATTAGTGTATAGGCTAGGCTACTGAGAAGCAATCGTATTGATTACACTAGGTACTATAAAGCAACCATTTCTGCTTCTTTGTTATCAATGCATGATACACAGGTAAGATTCAAATACAAATAAGTTCAGAGGTCAATGACCCAGATTCAGTATGTCACTTCAAGATGTCAGAGACTCAGCCTCCTTCTATCCTGTTGCTCTACCATGACCTACACTGCCCAGATAATCTCATGTCCAGGGTGACTGTGCCAGTTCTGGCCATCATGTCCACATTCCTGCCAGCCAGAAGGTGGAAAAGGAAGCACATACCTTCTCTCAATAAGAAAACATCTTAGAAGTTGGACATACCACTTTCCCTTTCATTCCATCTATCAGAACCTAAATGTACTAGATCACTCCTGGATAACAAAGGCAGGAAAATGTAATTTTTATTTTTTGGATAGCATCTGCTCAGTTAAAAAACTCACAAATTGTATCACTATAGAAAAAGGGGAGAAGGGATATCAAGAAATAATACATAGTTTTTTCCTCCGAGGTTAAAATTCTATTGCAGTAGGTTAGGCTACATTTAGTAAGGAAATTGACAAATGAGATTGCCAGTAAGAGTTTCTGGATATGCAAAGAGAAAGTTCATCTTTCTTGCTGATTTTCACACTACTACTAGCTCAGGATGATATTTTCAAATATTCTTGTGTTAACTATAGCTGGAAACTGTTAGCCCCCAAAATAGAAATTTCACTTTCAAGGAATAGGAAATGAAAGGGAAAGCATCAGAGTTTAGGCAACGATAATATCTTCTCAAATTCAGATTTATTTGCTTTGTTTTCTTGCTTCTTATCCATGAGCCAAAATGATAAATATGTGAGGTACATTTCCTAGATTCTCTTTTCAATGCCAAGTTTAATGTTAACTTTAATGGATTCTGTTAAAGGCATCTCTTTGACTCTCTGGAAGCACGTTGGGGAGACCCTGGTCTGGAGACCTAATTGCAGCAAGTCTCAAATGGGGATAACAGAAGCCAAAGACCAAGCTGAGGGTATTTAAGGTGATTCATCTTCTAAGATAATGGCAGCCAAGAATGGGAGCAATTGGCTGCCACCAGAACCCAATTTTGAGCAAATAAGTTACCATGTGTGAGAAAGATTTAGGTGTAGAACCATACAGGAACAGGTACACTGATACTGTTATCAGTTAATTATAAGCTCAAAACGTTTGGTTCCTACCACAAAAAAAGTCTCAGGACAAGTAGCATCTTAAAATTCAACATAAATCCATTTCCTTGAACATTTTTAGGTTTTTAAGTAATTTTTTTTAAAGTACAAAGAGGAGTAGTAGAGAAATCAGGCAGAGAGCACTTGAACCAAGTGTATGGAGTTAACATCAGCAGTAATGGGGCAGATTGATATCAACGTTCCCCAAAGAACACAATCACTGCTATGGCATTATTGGCCAGAAAAACAAGTAAATGATAATCTAGATCTGATCATGAAAAACATCAGTTTTATTCAAATATCTAGCCACATATAGTGCCCGTATTCTGTAATCTCTAATAGTGTATTTAAGTCATTAATCTTGAGTATTACAGAGATTCTGTCTCTCCTAATTACTCTTCTTTTTCAGGAAGTTGTGAGTTATTCTGGGCCATTAATGCCATCCTGTTTGACATGGATTTTCTTTTTTTGTTTGTTTTTTTTTGCGTTACGCAGGCCTCTCACTGCTGTGGCCTCTCCCGTTGTGGAGCAAAGGCTCCGGACGCGCAGGCTCAGCGGCCATGGCTCACGGGCCCAGCCGCTCCGCGGCATGTAGGATCTTCCCAGAGTGGGGCACGAACCCGAGTCCCCTGCGTCGGCAGGCGGACTCTCAACCACTGCACCACCAGGGAAGCCCGACATGGATTTTCTTAATCCTTGTCTACCCAGAGCTGATGGAGCATCCAGATGAGACCTAAAAACTACACGATCTCCTTCTTCACTGAAATCCCAGGACCCCACCTCATCCCACATAGGAATCTTGGATAGCAACATGTTCCCAAGTTGATCTGACGCAAAAGGAACATTTTTGGTAGTTCCAGGTCATTCATTAGCAGTAAGAATTGCTCAAGGCATATTAGAAGTCTGAATGGAGAAAATGGAGAGAAGGCTCTGGGATAAAGGGCAGAAGTGTTCTGAAGATCACTTGACTGTCATAGAAAGAGAAAGAAAAAAAGTAGTTGAAATCAAACTTGTTAACAGCAGAGAAACAGAAGCAAACATTAGCACGTTCTAAGACCACAGCATTTCAGGAGGAAAAGAGAACACTGCCCGCAACCCAGGATACGACATTTACCTGAGAACCTTCCATTTCTTATTTTTCCTTCACTGGGTTTCCTCCTCAGGTGAGATAAGGTGGAGAAGTCACAAATGCATCTTGAGAACATGACTTTAAAGGCTTCAGCATAGACCCTTCGCTGCTCTCACACCCACGGGAAGAAGGAACTTGAAATACCCTCTTCCCTGTTGTCTCAGGAGAAATTCAGAAACAATGAGCTCCTGCATGAAGATTAAACTTTGAGTTCCTTCTTCACTGTCTCCAGGGGCCCTCTCTTCCCACAGATGCCCCCAAATTCTGCTACAGCCTGGATAATGTGGGCAACACTGTCCTGCCCGTACCAGACCCACGTAGAGCAAACTCTGTTACCTCCGCTTGGACTACGTGCTTGACTCAACTCTCCTAATATACTCGTGACCCCACCCTTAACCGTGGCCTCACCTTAGAATCACCTGGAGCACTTAATTACAACAATATTGGTGTTCCCACCCAGAAAAATTGACAGAATCTGTGGGGGAGGGCACAGGTGACAAGAGTTCTTAAAACTCCACATGTGATCCTCATTGGGAGCCTGGGCTGAGAGTCACTTATCTAAGCCTTGCCTCTCAAGCTTTAATGTGCATAAAAATCACTTGGATGGATGTTAACTAGATTTGATGTGGTGATCATTTCACAATATAAACACATACGGAATCATTATGTTGTATGCCTGAAATTAATATGATGTTATATGTCAATTAAATCTCAATAAAAAATTACTTGGACATAAAAAAAGAAAGGAAGGAAGGAAAGGAGAGAGAGAAAAGAAAAATACGAGGAGGAGAATTAGTCAGGATCTAGTCCTTCCTAGAGTTCTTAACACTAGGCCAGAATGTGACCTGGAATGTTTGAAAAATATGACTCTTCTTAGAAGGAAAAATCCATGAAAATAACACTTAGAAGAGATTTTAAGTACACATTATTTTTTGTCTCTGCTCAAGGTCTAGGTTACAATTGAAGGAGAGGAGCTAATCTTTAAATTTTTTTAATTTAAAAAATAAAAATGAATTTGATTATTATGAGGATAAAAGACATCTTAAATGACAAAAGGATGTTCTAGGCAGTAGTAACTGCCCTGCTTGCGGAATTTTCTAGAGCAGGAACAGAGACAGAAACACGGGGATAGGGCATTCAGCTAGGCTCTTGGTAGGAGTTTTACAGCAGATAAAAAAACCATTTAAGATCACTAATGATTCCCTTAAGTATTGAATGAAGATCCAACTTAACATGTACAGTGATAACATAAATAGAATGTGTTTTAAAAGCCAAGAAATTTCCATAGAATCCAATCATTTTTAATATGATTGAATGTTTTAATATATATCTCACCACAAATTTTAGTTGAAAAACTTTACAGTACTGTCCCTTCATGTCCAGATGTCTCCAATTGCACTGATGTGCAGTGTGCCACTGAGACTCTGAACCATGCATTTTTCATCCAGATGTTTTAATTGCATGCAGACGCCATCGCTGACTATTAACAATGATGATTGAAGAGAGGTATTACTTTTCATTGTGAAGGTCAGATTTAGTTTTTTTTAATCTCCTTTCATTTTGGTCTCATTTCATTTTATTCTGTATTACCTTATGACAGGAAAATGAAACAAAAGGAAAAGGAAGTTTACACACATTTTATTTTAAGTTACAGTTTATATGAGCATCAGACATGAGTGTTTTATTTAATTCTTCAGGTTGATACCTTTCTGGTTTCCTGAAATATAATACCCATTAATCCCTGTTTGCAGACACCTTGAAATATTTATTGAATAATACAATACAGATTCTAAAACATAATCTTCTTTTATGAATACTGGCACAATTTCACCCAGCTCTGTGGAAGATTTAAGAAAAATGGCAGGGCAAGATCAGACATTGTTTACATCTCACCTCCAGCAAGATATAACTTTACTCTTGGCTGACCTTTAAGCAAAAGCAATGGTTATGTAACCAAGTAAGCTAAAAACTAAACAGGAAAAGTCACAGAGCCGGGAATGAACTACAAACTTACACTATTTGTTAAACTGAGATTTTTATCATGTTCCTCAAAGAAACACTAAAGTTTCCCAAATGGAAAAATGTGACCAATATTTTTTCTTTGCTATCTGAATGTATACATAAATATTTCAGTACTTAAAGGAAGTTATTTAGGAGTCTACTATAAAATGCATTGTAGTATTTTATATAATGTTAAGCAGTATCACTCATTGCCTGAATAAATGAATTGTATTCTATCTTCACATACATACCGGTTATAATTAATGTTCATGTTATATTGCTCCTAAAACATACATTCTAAGATTGTTCTTTTGTTTGTTTGGTTGGTTGGGTTTTTTTGCGGTACACGGGCCCCTGCTGTTGTGGCCTCTCCCATTGCGGAGCACAGGCTCCAGACGCGCAGGCTCAGCGACCATGGCTCACGGGCCCAGCCGCTCTGCGGCATGTGAGATCTTCCCGGACTGGGGCCGAACCCATATCCCCTGCATCGGCAGGTGGACTCTCAACCACTGTGCCACCAGGGAAGCTCTAAGATTGTTCTTAAACAGATTTATCTTCGGAAAGTTTTAAGTATAGCCTTATCCAGGGGCAGAAGAAAAACTTCTTAAAGTCGTTTTTAGCTTTATCATTTGCAGCATATAATCAAGTTAATAGTGACTATAGGGCTTCCCTGGTGGCGCAGTGGTTGAGAGTTCGCCTGCTGATGCAGGGGACTTGGGTTCAGGCTCCGGTTCGGGAAGATCCCACATGCCGCGGAGCGGCTAGGCCCGTGAGCCAAGGCCGTTGAGCCTGTGCGTCCGGAGCCTGTGCTCCGCAACGGGAGAGGCCACAACACTGAGATGCCCACGTACTGCCAAAAAAAAAAAAAAAAAAAAAAAAAAAAAAAAAAAGTGACTACATTTTATGTTCAATAGGGAAAAAAAACAATTCTTGCCAAGAAGGGGGAAAAAAAAAAAACCAGAAGAAATGGCACAACCTGGAAATACTCTAAGATTTTGAAAGATCTTGGTTTTAGTAGTACATAAATATCTTTAGCAAATTATAGCTTCTTTTTGATGTCCCCATAATCAGAGTATGTCTAAATTTTTGCCAAAATTGAACAGTCATCTAGTATATTTTATATTTCATATGCAGTTGAATCTTTAATATATCTGTTAGTACTTTAAAAAATCTTTTAAACAATGAAGCTATAACGTGAATTGTTATTGAAGAAATATGAAAAGAAAGCTGAAAAGTCAGAAGCAAAATTGCATTGAAAATGTATGACTTGAATAACATGTTGGGTGCTGTGCATTTGCAGATGAACAGGACACATTGCTTATAGTCTAGTGGATGAGACACAAACAAGAAATAAACAATAAAAGTATAGTGGGATGAGTAGTATAACAGGAAAAGTCATATCCTAGTACCTTGCAGGGGCACTTAAATGAGCCTTGGTAGAGGAAGGGTCACTGCAAGAAAATTTCTTGCCTGAGTAGGAGCAAAAATGAGCCAAAGGGAATATAAGCCCTCATAACAATAAACGTAACTTGGTAAGACTATCATCATGGACATCAGAAGGTGAAGGGTGAGGCTGAGGAAGAAAGCAAATCTGGAAGAGCCCTGTAACTATGTAAGGAGCTTAAAACTTCTAAAAGAATAAAAAGAAATAAACCAACAACCACACCAAAGGGTTTTAAACTGGGGGCTGACATGATTGTGTCGACTCTTTGGGATGGTCTTTCTGGTTGCCTTTGGAGAATGAATGGAAAGAATGGAAGACTAAAATCTAGGAGAAGAGTCAAGGTTGGGAGCTGTCTTAGTCAGGGTTCTCCAGAGAAACAGAACCAATAAGATATAAAGATTTACATAAAAGGAGATTAATTATAGGAACAAGTTCACAGGGATATGGAGGCCAAGAAGTCCCACAGTCTGCTCCCTGCAAGCTGAAGAACCAGGAAAGCTGGTGCTATAATAATTCAGTTCAATTCCAAAGGCCTGAGAACCCAAGGTAGAGAGAGGTGGGCTGCTTACTAGCATTAAGTCCCGGAAACTAAAGGCCCAAGAACCTGGGGCTTCGATGTCTGAGGGCAGGCAAAGATGGAGGTCCCAGCTCAAGGGAAGAGAGAGAACTTGCCCTTGTTTCACCTTTTTTTATTCTATTCAGGCCCTTAACAGATTGGATGACGCACCCCACATTGGTGAGGGTGAATCTCTTTACTCAGTCTACTGAATGAAATGCTAATCTCTTCCAGAGACATCCTCACAGACACACCCAGAAATAATGTTTTATCAGCTATCTGGGATCCCTTAGCCCAGTCAAGTTGACATAAAATAAACCATCACAGGAGCCCATGTGCATTAATCCAGGTGAGAGGTTGCAACAGCACTGGGGAAGGAGAGAGGATGGAGTTCCAAGCTTTAGAGGAGGTATTGGATTGAATGTACTCAGTGAGGGAAAGCAAAATAACCATGGAATTCAGTGAAATAGGACCATGGAAAGAGGACAAGGTATGGGGAAAGATGATGATGAATGCAATTTTAGATCTGCTGTCCATCTTTTGAAGAGCCTGGATGTGCATGTCAAATAAGCAACTGGATACATGGGGAAATCTGGACAGGCATTATGGAGTTTTGACACATAAATGAGGCAAAAAATTGACATCTTTTCCAAATACAGTTGACCCTTGAATGACGCAGGGGTCAGGGGTGCCAACACTTCCTGCAGTTGAAAATCCAAATATAACTTACAGTCATTCTCCATATCCATCGTTCTGTATCCCTGGATTCAACCATCCCTGGATCATGTAGTACTGTAGTACTTACTATTGAAGAATCCCATGCGTAAGTGAACCAGCACTATTCAAACCCATGTTTTTCAAGGGTCAACTGTATACATGTGCAACTCAAAGAATGTCACTATCTAAATGCATTACATAGAATTTTTTACTAAAGCAATAATATTCCAATCAGGAAAATAAACAATGATGTGACCATAATACCTTTTTGGGAGAAGAATTGGAAGAGTATCAATGAAATGTTAAAAAACAACAACAAACAAACATAATAAGATTAGGCTGAGGATGAAATATGTAACTAGATCCAGAATTTGTCCTTTATTAGAGACACAAGGCTTAGCAACTGTTTTGATGTTGCTCTTGTGTTTTATTTTTTTGTTTCTGTTTCTGGAGTCAGTTGGTCTTGGTAAGATCACTCAGCTTTTACAACATTGTAAGGCAATTTGTATTAAAAACCAGCTGTAACTATTTCCCACGGAGGAAAGATCCATAAATTACAGCTCAGGTTATTTGTCAGTTATATAGTTTAAAAATTCTTTGGCAGATAGGATTAAATTGTGAGAATTGATCCTGAACTCCAGCTGAGGGGCTTGTGAAATTATAAAGATAATATGTTCACTACAGCATCTCCTGCTGCCCAATCTAAAGGTGCTGGGTAGGAGGTCAGTGGAAAAGGAAGGCAGTTGGATGGCACTATTTGAAATATTTTAAATACATGTTTTGTGAGAGACTAACATATTATGTAAAGGAATAATAATTATTATTTTTTTGCTAAGCAGAATCTTCATCCAATCATTTGATTTATGAATGGGAGATTTCACTAACAGTCTTGGGTTTTCCAGTCAATCCAGTTTTTAGCAGAGCAGTTTTTCCATGGTATAATTTTTAATGCCTTGTCTAGTTTTCTTTTTCAAATGACTAATAAGAAAGGCTTTATTTTCTCCCTACTTTTTCCTCAACAAAGTGTTCTGTGGCTTAATAATTCTCACATAGACAAACTTGCTTACAACTTTCTGCAGGGATACTTAATCACTTTATGAGCATATTTGATGCTCAGAAGCAGTGCTGAATCTCTTATTTTTAGATCCCAAGGTTGTTACCCTGTAAGTCAGCTGGGTGAACCAAAACAAAATAAAGAACATGACATCTCTGGGTTTTTCTTTGGAACAGCCAGGTATCCTGAAATCAGATGGTTAATTACATACAAAAGCCACCATTGCTTGATTGATTTGTTCAAGAAGGATTTTAGGTATATACAAAGATACAGTGTAGCAAAATAAAAATAATATCCAACTTGTAGGAAGAATGGAAGGAAAAGAACATGAAGGAGGAAAGAAAGAAGGAACCAGGAATGAGGGCAAGACACAAGATACACGAGGTGGTATCCACTTGCAAAGGATGAACTTAAAATGTGCTCTAAGCTTGAGCCATCAAGGAGAAAACTGTATTTAATTACAAAATTGACAGTATCTATGGGGAAAAAATGAAGCATTAGTAAAGAAGTCTATCAAGTTTTGATTTGCAATCTGAGAGGAAGAGAGGGGATCCTTTTAAAAGGAATGAACAACAAGCTCCCATCGTTACAGGAGACATAGCAAGGACTTACTCTCACCGTGTCTAATGATGTCCCTCAGAGAGCAGCTGACATATCGTCTGTGTTGTAAGAGGAGCCTCAGGAGTGGGAGAGAATTAGGTGTTGAATTACGAATAATGAAAGTTAAGAGCCCCAAGTATATCATTACAGTTTGTTATTTATTGAAAAATAGAAGGTAATAAAATAAATAGTACGGCACACAATATTTCTATGTTGTGATTTGTTTTAGAGCTTAACAAGCAGGAACGGCCAGTTAAAAATCCCTGAAATTCACGTGTGGCAGACTGGAAAGAACACTGGATTGAAGTGAAAGCCTGAGTTTGAGCTCCAGCTTCCCTAACTTTTTTTTTTTTTTTAATTCAGTCTCTGTAGAGACTCTCAAACATTGCCAAGGCTGACTATATGTCACACCCTTTCAGCGTTAGAGAAAAGTTTTCAATTAGCAATAATTGCACCTCGGATAAACCTCATTAGCTAAGATAGAGCCACTGTGCAAAGCTGAGCTTCACTAACTCCTGTCTGATTTTGCTGGGACAGGTCATGGATGTTCCTACTGAGACCCAGATTTCACACCTGTAAAAAGGAGTTAATAATACCTATTCAGAAGGTTTTTCTGAAGATTAAGCAAAATATTGCATATAAACAGCTTTTCACTACATTATCTGAAATACTCATTTCTTTATATTATCTACAAATCTTTTAACTATTTTTTCAAGTATATTGAAAATTATTCTATAACTGCTCCACATGATAATTTATCTTTATGTGAATTCACAAATAGTTACCTACATAGAGACCTACTGAAAGATATTTTAATTGTTGTTATAATAATAATGCTCACAGTTATTTGAGTTCCTAGAATATGAACATCAAGCTAGTAAATGCTTTATGTGTTTCACCCTCTGCCACCTGAAAACAATGTTTATAAAGGGGTTATTATTCTACCCATTTTATAAGTTATGAAGTTAAAGAGAGAAAGTTACTGAGCTGCGGTTAGAAATGGAAGTTTGTTAAAGGAGAACAGGGCAAAACTAAAAGACATTGTATGATGGAGGGGAGAAAAAAGAAATATTTAAATACAGAAAATGTCTGTTACACAACAAAATTAGACCCTTGAAAATTATTGGTACTTATTGATATCTGGTGTGAAATTCTTTTACAAGGACATATTTGAAGGCCAATTTAAAAAACTATGTTTGGTATCCAGTAAAAGTTTTCAGGAAACTTGTACAGCATCCCAGTCTTTAATGTTCAAAACTCTGGGAGCCCACACAGGCCTCTAGATCTGACATCCATCACCAAGAGGGCCAGGTTCTGCACCAAAGCCTTCCGATCGCTAATCTGAGCTTTAGGGTGACATTAAAAATCATCATACTTAGTTCCTAAATATTCGTATCTTGTTGTATATATTTTGGGAAGAATCCTTTCTTTTTTTCCTTTCAAAACAGAAGGTTAGTTTTTAAAAGTTCCCAAATAAAAATTCACCTTTACATAAATTCACACCTAGGTATCAGGAAGGACGCCATTTGCTTTGTTCATTTTGGGTTAAATTTTGTTCCAGGAAAGGAGAGAAGGAGAAATAGAGATCTACCTTGTATTCTGTCCAGGGGTTATGGAAACCCAAACAGACAACAAAATAGAATGCTGAATAACTTAATAATGCTAAAAGTACTAAAGAAATGTAAGACATTATTATTTTACCTGGAACAGCAAGTAGGCTCATAAGATTATAATAGGCTAAATTAGTTGTATTAGTTTGCTAGGCCTGTCATAACAAAGTACCACAGACTTAAACAATAGAAATGAAATTTCTCACAATTCTGGAAGCCAGAAGTCCTAGATCAAGATGTTGGCAGGGTTGGTTTCTTCTGAGGCAACTATTTTGGTTTGCAGATGGCTGTCTTCTCCCTGTGTCTTTACATGACCTTCTCTCTGAGCCTGTCAGTATCCCAGTCTCCTCTTCCTATAAAAAACACCAGTCATATTGGATTAGGGCCCACCCTAATGACCTCATTTCAATCTAATTGCCTTTTCAAGACCCTATTTCCAAATACAGTCACATCTTGAGATACTTGGGGTTAGAACTTCAAATATGAATTTGGGGAGAGGGGAGATATGATATAGCCTGTAACATTAATATAGTGTAAACACAGGGAAAGAATGATATCACATGTTACAGCCTAAATATTTAAAAATAAATATTAAAAATAGCACTGTAAATACTGCATAGTAAACATATGTCAATAATGACCTTAAAATTCCTGAAGAATATCAATTTGCTTGTATGTCACAGTTGTAAAAGCCAGCTGCACAGGAGATTGGTTCTGTATTCCTCCCATCATCCCCCAGCAATCCTTATGTGTTTATTGCTAGGAGCTGAGACTCAAAAGGGAAAGAATGTACAGACCCTAGGGACTTAATATCTAATTGCAGCAACAGTATGGATGTTTAAGAGAGAAAGAAGAATAAATAGCAATACAAGTTTGCATGTCCTAAATTCCAAATGGAAGATTAGCTGTCTTCCTGATTCTGAGGTCATACCAGCCAGCACTGTGTTGATTTCTAAAGGATTCCAAGAGAAAACTAACATTATTTAAATATGCAGATAATTAGTGGGATAGAATTTCAAAAGAAGGAACAATAGCGATGAACCTTTTGAAGGCCCCTGATTCCAAACTACTTGCTCTTCCTTTACTTCTCAATGAAGAAGAAATAAAATGTTAAAAAATGTTCCCAATTATTTAAAAGTGCCATTATTTGGCATCCATTCAACTGAGGTTTTGCTATAATAGGGAATGATAATTAGATTAAGAGATTTTTTTTTTCTATACTTAGTTGATGTGAATTCAGCAAATACAGTTTACAATCCAAGAGAAAACAGGGCTGTGTTATTTTGACTACCTGAATCAGCCTTAATGTCTTTTTACTCGCATGAAGATTTGGCCAAAATCACTTCCCTATTTCACTGTCAAATGTGGGAGGGAGGACGGGGAACAACTTTTGTTCCATTCTATGTGTACAACTATTAACAGAAGTCTCTGATGGAGTAGATTAAAAAATACAAAAATATATTACTATGATCAAAATAGTAAAGTATTTGATTTTGTGGGTAGAAGAACTTAGCACTGAATTAATTCGAGTTCCTGTTAGCATTTATCATAGTGAGTGAAGATAACGTCTTAGTTTTAAGCATATAGAGTCTGTCAAAAGAGGAATTTAGGGAAGTAGTGGTTAAATGCCCAAACTCTGGAATCACAGTGCCTAGACAGGAAGCCCCTAACTCACAACTTGCACGTCCTTGGGCAAATTGCTCTTTCTCTCTAATGCCTTACTTTTATTATCCACAAAAGAGGATAATAACGGCATCTGCCTTACAAAATAACCACAAGGATTTAGTTACAGAACACAGGAGGAAAATGCTTAGCACAAAATTTACAATAAATGTTAGCTATTATTGGTAGCCAATAACTTAGAATATATCTAACATTTTGCTTTCTAAATAATGGTTTTCAACCTCATGAGCACATCAGAATCATCTGAGATTTTTTTATCTTATCTTTTTTTTTATCTTTTTTATCTTCTTTTTTATCTTTTATCTTTTTTATCTTTTTGGTCTTATCCCTAGAGATGTTGATTAAGTTGGCTTCGGGTGTGGCAAAGACATCTGTGAATTTTAATAATTCCCCAGGTAATTCCAAAATGCAGTTAAAGTTGAAAATATTTGATCCAAATAACCCACACAGATGTGTAGCATCAGACAGCTCTGTCAGTATCCAACGCAGTCTCAGAGTAACTTTCTCTAAACTGTCTTCTGTATAACTGGTCCACCAAGATGCTCCCTAAAATAAAATACAATAAAAAGTAACTTAGAGGAGCTTCAAGATGGCGGAGGAGTAAGAAGTGCAGATCACCTTCCTCCCCAAAATACATCAGAAATACATCTACATGTGGAACAACTCCTACAAAACACCCACTGAATGCTGGCAGAAGACCTCAGACCTCCCAAAAGACGCCCTCAGGCAACCTACACGCAGAGGCGGGGCCGAATCCAAAGCTGAATCCCCGGAGCTGGGCAAACAAAGAAGAGAAAGGGAAATTTCTCCCAGCAGCCAGGAGCAGCGGATTAAATCTGCACAGTCAAATTGATGTACCCTGCATCTGTGGAATACCTGAATAGACAACGAATCATCCCAAAATTGAGGTGGTAGACTTTCTGTGATTTTGTCTGTATAGCTTTGCTTTTACCATTTGTCCTAGGGTTCTGTCTGTCAGTTTCTTTCTTTAATATAGTTTTTGGCACTTGTTATCATTGGTGGATTTGTTTTTTGGTTTGGTTGCTCTCTTATTTCTTTCTTCTTTTTTCTTTTATTACTTTTCAAAAAAATTTTTAATAATTATTTTTTATTTTAATAACTTTTTAATTAAATTAAATTTTATTTCATTTTATCTTCCTCTTTCTTTCTTTTTTTTCTCCCTTTTATTCTGAGCCATGTGGATGACAGGCTCTTGGTGCTCCAGCCACACATCAGGGCTCTGCTTCTGAGGTGGGAGAGCCAAGTTCAGGACACTGGTCCACAAGAGACCTCCCAGCTCCATGTAATATCAAATGGTGAAAATCTCGCAGAGATCTCCATCTCAATGCCAAGAACCAGCTCCACTCAATGACCAGCAAGCTACAGTGCGGGACACTCTATGCCAAACAACTAGCAAGACAGAAACACAAGCCCACCCATTAGCAGAAAAGCAGCCTAAAATCATAATAAGGTCACAGACACCCCAAAAAACACCACCAGACGTGGACCTGATGACCAGAAAGACAAGATCCAGCCTCATCCACCAGAACACAGGCACTAGTCCCCTCCACCAGGAAGCCTACACCACCCACTGAACCAACCTTACCCAATGGGGGCAGACACCAAAAACAACAGGAACTATGAACCTGCAGCCTGTGAAAAGAAGACCCCAAACAAAGTAAGTTAAGCAAAATGAGAAGACAGAGAAACACACAGCAGATGAAGGAACAGGGTAAAAACCCACTAGACCAAACAAATGAAGAGGAAATAGGCAGTCTACCTGAAAAAGAATTCAGAGTAATGATAGTAAATATGATCCAAAATCTTGGAAATAGAATGGAGAAAATACAAGAAACGTTTAATAAGGACAAAGAAGAAATAAAGAACAAATAAACAATGATGAACAACCCAATAAATGAAATTTAAAATTCTCTAGAAGGGATCAATAGCAGAATAATTGAGGCAGAAGAACAGATAAGTGACCTGGAAGATAAAATAGTGAAAATAACTACAGCAGAGAAGAATAAAGAAAAAAGAATGAAAAGAATTGAGGACAGTCTCAGAGACCTCTGGGACAACAGTAAATGCAACAACATTCAAATTATTGGGGTTCCGAAGAAGAAGAGAAAAAGAAGGGGACTGAGAAAATATTTGAAGAGATTATAGTTGAAAACTTCCCTAATATGGGAAGGAAACAGTTAATCAAGTCCAGGAAGCACAGAGAGTCTCATACAGGATAAATCTCAGGAGAAACACACCAAGACACAAATTATTCAAATGATCAAAAATTAAATACAAAGAAAAAATATTAAAAGCAGCAAGGGAAAAACAACAAATAACATACAAGGGAATCCTCATAAGGTTAACAGCAGATCTTTCAGCACAAACTCTGCAAGCCAGAAGGGAGTGGCAGGACATATTTAAAGTGATGAAGGGGAAAAACCTACAACCAAGATTAGTCTACCAGGCAAGGATTTCATTCAGATTTGATGGAGAAATTAAAACCTTTACAGATAAGCAATAGCTAAGAAAATTCAGCACCACCAAATCAGCTTTACAGCAAATGCTAAAGGAACTTCTCTAAGCAGGAAACACAAGAGAAGGAAAAAACCTACAATAACAAACCCAAAACAATTAAGAAAATGGTAATAGGAACATGCATATCGATAATTACCTTAAATGTAAATGGATTAAATGCTCCAACCAAAAGACATAGGCTGGCTGAATGGATACAAAAAAAAGACCCGTATATATGCTGTCTACAAGAGACCCACTTCAGACCAAGGGACACATACAGACTGAAAGTGAGGGGATGGAAAAATATATTCCCTGCAAATGGAAATCAAAAGAAAGATGGAATAGCAATTCTCATATCGGACAAAATAGACTTTAAAACAAAGACTATTGCAAGAGACAAAGAAGGACAGTACATAATGATCAAGGGATCAATCCAAGAAGAAGATATAACAATTGTAAATATTTATGCACCCAACATAGGAGCACCTCAATACATAAGGCAAATACTAAGAGCCATAAAAGGGGAAATTGACAGTAACAAAATCATAGTAGGGGAGTTTAACACCTCAATTTCACCAATGGACACATCACACAGAAAAAAATAAATAAGGAAACACAAGCTTTAAATGATCTTTTTTATTTTTTTTGCCGTACGTGGGCCTCTCACGGCTGTGGCCTCTCCCGTTGCAGAGCACAGGCTCTGGACACACAGGCTCTGGATGCACAGGCTCAGCGGCCACGGCCCACGGGCCCAGCCGCTCCATGGCATGTGGGATCCTCCTGGACTGGGGCACGAACCCGCGCCCCCTGCATCGGCAGGCGGACTCTCAAACACTGCGCCACCAGGGAAGCCCTAAATGATCTTTTAAACAAGATGGACTTAATTGATATTTATAGGACATTCCATCCAAAAACAAGAGAATACAATTTCTTCTCAACTGTTCATGGAACATTCTCCAGGATAGATCATATCTTGGGTCACAAATCAAGCCTTGGTAAATTTAAGAAAATTGAAATCGTATCAACTATCTTTTCAGACCACAACACTATGAGACTAGACATCAATTATGGAAAAAAATCCATAAAATATACAAACACATGGAGGTTAACAATACATTAGTTAATAACCAAGATATCACTGAAGAAATCAAAGAGGAAATCAAAAACTACCTAGAAATAGGGGCTTCCCTGGTGGCGCAGTGGTTGAGAGTCTGCCTGCCAATGAGGGGATGCTGGTTCATGCCCCAGTCCGGGAAGATCCCACATGCTGCGGAGCGGCTCGGCCCATGAGCCATGGCCACTGAGCCTGCGCGTCCGGAACCTGTGCTCCACTACGGGAGAGGCCACAACAGTGAGAGGCCCGCGTACCGCAAAAAAAAAAAAAAAAAAACAAAACCTAGAAACAAATGGCAATGAAAACATGATGACCCAAAACCTATGGGATGCAGCAAAAGCAGTTCTAAGAGGGAAGTTTATAGCAATACAATCCTATCTCAAGAAACAAGAAACATCTCAAATAAACAACCTAACCTTACACCTAAAGCAATTAGAGAAAGAAGAACAAAAATACCCAAAGTTAGCAGAAGGAAAGAAATCATAAAGATCAGATCAGAAATAAATGAAAAAGAAATGAAGGAAACAATAGCAAAGATCAATAAAGGTAAAAGCTGGTTCTTTGAGAAGGTAAACAAAATTGATAAACCTTTAGCCAGACTCATCAAGAAAAAAAGGGAGAAGACTCAAATCAACAGAATTAGAAATGAAAAAGGAAAAGTAACAACTGACACTGCAGAAATACAAAGGATCGTGAGAGATGACTACAAGCAACTACATGCCAATAAAATGGACAACCTGGAAGAAATGGACAAATTCTTAGAAAAGCACAACCTTCTGAGACTGAATCAGGAAGAAACAGAAAATATGAACAGACCAATCACAAGCACTGAAATTGAAACTGTGATTAAGAATCTTCCAACAAACAAAAGCCCAGGACCAGATGGCTTCACAGGTGAATTCTGTCAAACATTTAGAGAAGAGCTAATACCTATCCTTCTCAGACTCTCCCAAAATATAGCAGAGGGAGGAACACTCTCAAACTCATTCTACAAGGCCACCATCACCTTGATGCCAAAACCAGACAAGGATGTCACAAAGAAAGAAAACTACAGCCCAATATCACTGATGAACATAGATGCAAAAATCCTCAACAAAATACTAGCAAACAGAATCCAACAGCACATTAAAGGGATCATACACCATGATCAAGTAGGGTTTATTCCAGGAATGCAAGGATTCTTCAATATATGCAAATCAATCAATGTGATACACCATATTAACAAATTGAAGGAGAAAAACCATATGATCATCTCAATAGATGCAGAGAAAGCTTTCGACAAAATTCAACACCCATTTATGATAAAAACCCTGCAGAAAGTAGCCACAGAGGGAACTTATCTCAACATAATAAAGGCCATACATGACAAACCCACAGTCAACATCATCCTCAATGGTGAAAAACTGCAACCATTTCCTTTAAGATCAGGAATAAGACAAGGTTGCCCACTCTCACCACTCTTATTCAACATAGTTTTGGAAGTTTTAGCCACAGCAATCAGATAAGAAAAAGAAATAAAAGGAATCCAAATCGGAAAAGGAGAAGTAAAGCTGTCACTGTTTGCAGATGACATGATAGTATACATAGAGAATCCCAAAGATGCTACCAAAAAACTACTAGAGCTAGTCAATGAATTTGGTAAAGTAGCAGGATACAAAATTAATGCACAGAAATCTCCTGCATTCCTATACACTAATCATGAAAAATCTTAAAGTGAAATTAAGAAAACACTCCCATTTACCATTGCAACAAAAAGAATGAAATATGTAGGAATAAACCTACCTAAGGAGACAAAAGACCTGTATGCAGAAAATTATAAGACACTGATGAAAGAAATTAAAAATGATACAAATAGATGGAGAGAAATACCGTGTTCTTGGATTGGAAGAATCAACATAGTGAAAATGACTATATTATCCAAAGCAATCTACAGATTCAATGCAATCCCTATCAAACTACCACTGGCATTTTTCACAAACTAGAACAAAAAAATTTACAATTTGTATGGAAACAGAAACGGTCCTGAATAGTCAAAGCAATCTTGAGAAAGAAAAACGGAGCTGGAGGAATCAGGCTCCCAGACTTCAGACTATACTACAAAGCTACAGTAATCAAGGCAGTATGGTACTGGCACAAAAACAGAAATATAGATCAATGGAACAGGATAGAAAGCGCAAAGATAAACCCACGCACATATGGTCATCTTATCTTTGATAAAGGAGGCAAGAATATACAGTGGAGAAAAGACAGTCTCTTCAATAAGTTGTGTTGGGAAAACTGGACAGCTACATGTAAAAAAATGAAATTAGAACACTCCCTAACATTATACACAAAAATAGACTCAAAATGGATTAAAGACCTAAATGTAAGGCCAGAAAATATCAAAGTTTTAGAGGAAAACATAGGCAGAACACTGTATGACATACATCACAGCAAGATCCTTTTTGACCCACCTCCTAGAAAAATGCAAATAAAAACAAAAAAACAAATGGGACCTAATGAAACTTAAAAGCTTTTGCACAGCAAAGGAAAACGTAAAGAAGACAAAAAGACAACCCTCAGAATGGGAGAAAATATTTGCAAATGAAGCAACTGAAAAAGGATTAATCTTCAAAATTTACAAGCAGCTTATGCAGGTCAATAACAAAAAAACAAACAACCCAATTCAAAAGAGCAGAAGGGCTAAATAGACATTTCTCCAAAGAAGATATACAGATTGCCAACAAACACATGAAAGAATGCTCAACATCATTAATCAGTAGAGAAATGCAAATCAAAACTACAACGAGATATCATTTCACACCAGTCAGAATGGCCATGGTCAAAAAATCTAGAAACAATAAATACTGGAGAGGGTGTGGAGAAAAGGGAACCCTCTTGCACTGTTGGTGGGAATGTAAATTGATACAGCCACTATGGAGAACAGTATGGAGGTTCCCTAAGAAACTAAAAATAGAACTACCATACGACCCAGTAATCCTACTACTGGGCTTATACCCTGCGAAAACCATAATTCAAGAAGAGTCATGTACCACAATGTTCACTGCAGCTCTATTTACAATAGCCAGCACATGGAAGCAACCTAAGTGTCCATCAACAGATGAATGGATAAAGAAGATGTGGCACATATATACAATGGAATATTACTCAGCCGTAAAAAGAAACGAAATTGAGTTATTTGTAGTGAGGTGGATGGACCTAGAGTCTGTCATACAGAGTGAAGTAAGTCAGAAAGAGAAAAACAAATACCGTATGCTAACACATATATATGGATTTAAATAAAAAAGAAAAAAAATGGGCATGAAGAACCTAGGGACAAGACAGGAATAAAGTCGGAGACCTACTAGAGAATGGACTTGAGGATATGGGGAGGGGAAGGGTAAGCTGGGACAAAGTGAGAGAGTGGCATGGACATATATACACTACCAAATGTAAAATAGATAGCTATTGGGAAGCAGCCGCATAGCACAGGGAGATCAGCTCGGTGTTTTGTGACCACCTAGAGGGGTGGGATAGGGAGGGTGGGAGGGAGGGAGACGCAAGCAGGAAGAGATATGGGAACATATGTGTATGTATAACTGCTTCACTTTGTTATAAAGCAGAAACTAACACACCATTGTAAAGCAATTATACGCCAATAAAGTTGTTTAAAAAAAAAAGTAACTTAAAAGGGATGGATACAGGGCTTCCCTGGTGGCGCAGTGGTTGAGAGTCCGCCTGCCGATGCAGGGGACATGGGTTCGTGCCCCGGTCCGGGAAGATCCCACATGATGCGGAGCGTCTGGGCCCGGGAGCCGTGGCTGCTGAGCCTGTGCGTCTGGAGCCTGTGCTCCACAACGGGAGAGGCCCCAACAGTGAGAGGCCCGCATACCGCAAAAAAAAAAAAAAAAAAAAAAAAGAGATGGATACAGAACCAACTAAGTTTTTTTTGAAGTTATAACTCCCATTTTTATTAATAATATTTACTCATTTTAACAATATTTCTAAGTTTCAAGCCATGTAATTTTTTGGTTTTGTGTTCAAATGTAGACTTTTCACTCTTATACCTTCAGAGATGAGTTGCATAAATCAGTTGTGAAAAATACTAGATTCATCTGCTCTGATAATATTCCTTACTAGTCAATTAAAGATTTAGCTTAACTTCTAAAACTAAAACATACTGCACCTTTCTTTGTGAAAGAAGTAGTAGCCATTTTATTCAAGAGTACTGATGTCCAATTATAGATAATTTTATTACAAAATTGCCACTATTCAGAAACAAGACCAATAAGTCAAGACAATCATTAAGTCCTGCAAGAGAAGTGTGAATTAATAAATGTAACTGAGAACCACTAAGTCAATGAGTAATGACCATATCATATACTTTGCTCAGTTGTTTTAAAAATCATTCAGCTGTACTTGTGACAGAGGTCTATTATTCATGATGCCACTGGCATGACATCAGGCCCAATAGACCTACATAATAACTTTGATTGAATGCATAATTATTTAATTATTGTAAAGTTATTAAATACATAAAACTTTTACTGTGTCCATATGCAGAAAAGAGTTACCATGGCAGGCTGACACCACTCTCCTTAGAAAGGATTGCTTACAAGGCTGGCCCTTAGCTGGCATCAGAACCTGGATTTGGGGAGTGTTTCTGCCATTCCCTAATTGATGAGAGCCGCTCACTGCACCTATAAACCGTCTGGATAAACCACATGGTTTGTGTTCAACACCTGCTTTCCTTCTGGGAGTCTGGAATTTTGGTACATGCTATGCAGAGGCTGCCACGTGACCGACTTCCAGTTAAAAGTCTGAGGACTGAGTCTCTAATGAGATCCCCCGGAGACAACATTTCACACGTTGTCACAATTCAACCATGGTGGAATTAAGCTCACGCTGAGTGACTCTACCAGGAGAGAACTCTAGGAAGCTTGTACCTGGTTTCCTCTGGACTTTGTCCCATGTGCCTTTTCCCTTGGCTGGCTTTGCTCTAGTAATCTTAGCCTCAGTATGACTACATACTTAGTATTATGAGTCTTTGTAGGAAATCACCAAACCCAGGGGTGGTCTTGGGGACCATGACACAGTCCAGTGTAGGTCCAAAGAAGAGGACCTGTGCCTTAAATCTCTTTATATTTCTTATAATATATAACGTATTCTTATACATAACAGATAATCATATTTTGTGATTTTATATATTATCCTCCTAATATACCCAAACCAGTCTAAAGATGTGTTGAATCTCTACTTCAGTGTGACTTAACATTGGTGAACCGGTTAAATGTCAAAAATATATGTGATAATACATGTACAATTCAAACAACAAATGAAAAGTTTTGGGCAGGTTCAAGTAACAGAGTTGGATAGAAGATTGATTACTTTGACCATTTACAGTCTGCAGCCCTCCAATTTGTTTTAATGATGTCTTGCTAGTTCTCTCCCTGCAAATATCCTAAAGAATATCCTGAGCATTCTTAATTTGAATTTCTTTTTTTGTTAATTTACCCATCTTTGGAATGTGTGACTGATAGAGAGGGCAGGCATTTTATCAAGCTTCTGTGTTATTTAACGACAGTTCTGTGATGTGTCAAATAAACAATCCATGCTTCTTTATACTTTATACAATTCCTTTAGAACCAATCTTACCTATTGGCCAATAGATCAAAAAGACTGCCACAGAAAACACTGATACAAAAGAAACATTGAAATATGATCAAAGAAGGCCCAAGGGATGAAAGGAGTCAGTGAGTTGGAGAATATATCCAGGTTAAAGAAAGTTCCAGGCCACCCCTGATGTCAAAGTACTTTTCTAGTCTTGATCTTGAACTTGTTCAGAACATCTCTCTTGGGCCTTTTCTCTCATTATTTTGGGGATCAAAACATCTTTTTCGACATGTCTGAGATGCTGCTCTGCGGGGTCGAGCGCCATGTCTGTGCGCAAAAGGCGGCAGACGCGTGGCCACCCCTCAACTGTTTGATAATATGCATATCTCTTGAAGATTCACTTTTCACCTAGTATATTAAAATACTGGAGAAGTTCTGCTTCAAGTAAACGTGTTTATTGCTGATGAACTCAGATTTCCCCCAAGTTTTTCATAATAAGAAAATCCTGGGGCTTCCCTGGTGGCGCAGTGGTTGAGAACCTGCCTGCCGATGCAGGGGACACGGGTTTGTGCCCCGGTCCGGGAAGATCCCACATGCCGCGGAGTGGCTGGGCCCGTGAGCCATGGTCGCTGAGCCTGCACGTCCGGAGCCTGTGCTCCGCAACAGGAGAGGCCACAACAGTGAGAGGCCCGCGTACTGCAAAAAAAAAAAAAAAAAGAAAAAAAAAAAAAGAAAATACTTCCTTGAGGAATATTTAACTTTCTGCTCTACAACATAATGGTAAATGTCACCACTATGTTACCATAGTGGTAAACTATCACTCCTATTTTCTACAATATCAATTAATTAATAATTGTGTAATTAATACGTTTATTAACATCTACTAACCAGGCCCTGAGCTAGGTACTGGGAATTTAAAGCTAAAAGGCACAAGGTTTGGCCATTAGAATCACCCATGGGGCATTTTTTTTAGTGTACATGTATCTGGACTTCACACCAGGCCTACTAATCTATGCGAGCGGACCTGCCAAGATGTATTCTTTAACCTTTTACTAGGATTCTGGTAATGAACTGAGTTTGGAAACTGATCCGTAACCTAGTTTTTCATATTAAGCCAACCTAGTTCTGTTCTATTTTGCAAATATCAACGTAGAAAACAAAGTTCAAAAGAGAAACTATCGAATAATCATAGAAAAAGAAAGGAAACTAAAGAGGATAGACAAGAAAGGAGATAGAACAGCACCATGGAGATGCAGTGCAACTGAGCAGTGTGCTTGCGTGCTGCATACGTGTGTGCCTGTGCTTGACTGTGCGTGTGTGTGTGTGTGCACCCACACGTGATGAGATTGATGACACTGGCTGGGGAGGGAGCAAGAAAATAGGTACACTCTAGGTCCTCCACGGGCTAAGAACAGATCTCTATCCTTTATCAGAGTCATAACAAACACCACCTATACCTTAGCTAAAGACATTGAGGGGAGTGGAAGAGGAGGAAAACTGTATAGGAGGAGTAAGATGATTATAAACTTGGGAACTGAATAGTTTAGGACAATGGACTTCAAACTTGTTCTGATGGCAGAATTGTTAGGAATCAGCTTGCTCTTTGAGGAATGATATGAAATACTGATGGGCTCAGAATATACAGACACACTTTTTTCTAAGTCAGGCATTACCATTTCCTAGTGAAAGCAGGTGATAGGGTGCAAGGTAAATACAAAGGAAAGGACTTTTGAGAATGTTACTGTGCTTCCTAGAATACAACTCTATTAAAGGTGGGACCTTAAATACTGCACGGTCTCATTTAGACACGGAATCCATTTTTAAAACAGCTAAACTTAGAGAAACAGAGAGTAGAATGGTGGTTGCCAGGGACTGGTGGATGGGAAATGGGGAGCTATTGGTCAAATGTCACAAACTTCCAGTTATACGATGAATATGTTCTGGGGTTGTAATGTACAGCATGGCGATTACAGTTAACAATACTATATTATGTACTTGAAAGTTGCTAAGAGAGTAGATCTTAAATGTTCCCACCACAAAAAAGTAGTTTTGTGAAGTGATGGATGTTATGTGTACCAAGTCATAATGTCATACACCTCAAACTTACACAAGTGCTTCTCAGTAAAGCAAGAAAATGTGGTGGGTTCTTATTGGGTTTCAGCTTTTATATCTTGGTGTTCCTTAAAGAGTTTGACTTTTAGGTGATATGCTTAACTACATCTCAGATTAAAACATTACTTTCTAGAATTGAGTCAGAGAAATTGTCCACCTTACTTCTGGAATTCTGTGGGGGAAAATATGCCCATTGTCCGAACATTAGATGTTATGGGTCTAAGAGCACAACTTCAATATTAGACAGACATGGTAGATACAATACAGATGTTGGAATTTGTATTTTGAGGAAGAATACCTGGATATTTTAGGAAGAAGGAGTGGATCTTTTTAGGAAGAAAGCCAGATCTTTATGACATTATGTGTAACCTTCAAAATTCACTTATGAAGTTGTGAAATGAAAATTAATTTAAAACTCAACTTCTATAGACATATAATTTCAATAGAAAGAAGACGTCACCATCCGAGCTACTCATATGGGTTTAGGGATGCTGCCCCATACTTCCTCAGAGATGAAAGGCCCGAAACATGGCTGCCATCTTGTGGTTCACAATTAAGTAGGCTTTGGAAATACTCACAGTGGCTACTTTCTGCCAGAAAACAAAGACTTTCAGACAACACTGGACCTGGGATAGGAGCAGAGGCTTAAAGTCTTGGATACTCATGGAATCCAGATGCTGCAAAAGTGTTAGTTTCTAAATGCTGAGAAATGGCAGAGATTAAGTGAGGAACTATTGGGAGGATTCTCTGATATAAAGTGATCTTGACTTGATTTCTTTGGAAGATACCTAGAACAAATGTATAGCAGAGTGGATAGGGGCTGGGATCTAGGGTTGCAAGTCAATAAGAGGGTTGAAAGTGCTCCAGCCCTGTGTTCACTATGAGCCTTTCATCAGCAGACAGAAGAATGCGACTTGAAGGACAGGTCTTGTTCTACTTCAAAGTTGAAGAGGAAACAAATTATAGCCAAGATTTATTAAGCAAACTTGGACTTCTTTGTAACCCAAAAAGATCTCTCTGATTTTCTCTGTGGCTATCTTGGCCACACACCAAAAACAAGTTTGAGTGATGGAGCTCAGGGTCAAGATGCTGGGAAGATTTTAGCAGATGGGAAGGGTTTTCCAGTCTCTAGTAGCTCAGGATAACTTCATTCTTCAATCTTTGAATAAAATTTCCTACAATCCTACAAAGCCCAGTTTTGGATTGAAGGCTGAATGCCTTGATTTACTTTTACTATGCAGGAGCATATCATAATGAAATTCCCTATAAGCAACTGGATACTTGCCCCTAGCGTTTAGCAGACACCAACCATGAATGAAACAAATCCAGTAACTACATGAACGGGTGTCAAAGAAATATGTTTTAATTGTTATTGTTATTTGAGAGAGGAAAAGTGCTAAGTGAAAGGCATCAGAGAAGCTGTGGGGACATGAAAATTGTGGAGGAAACAAGAAGGGGTTTAGGAAATATTAAAGTGAGCTTTGAATTAGGGTGCATTTCATGTTCCTAAAGAGATACAAATGAAGATTGAATTCTTTACTAATGCTTTGGCTTGGACTAAATGTGGGACACATAATTTTGGAATTTGTGTCTAGGTTATAGAAGAGTTGTTGAGTCCCATCTACGTTGGGCGGGCGCTGGGTCAGGTACATACTTCACATAAATTACTCCATTTCCTTTTCAGAACAATTTTATGAAGCAGAGAGAGGTAACTTCCTCTAGTAAGTGGCATAATTAAAATTTCAAACTAGGCTGGACTGACTCTATAGCACATGTTATTTCCACTACACCAGGAAATCATGAATCATTCTCTGCTGATGTATGTTTTTTATTATGTCTAACTAGGAGCAGACTTTCAGAAGCAGCTGACAGTAGTTATTCACTGTCAGAAGCAGCAGCTTAGTAAAAATGATTACCATGTATATTTGGTAAACATTATTATTCAGGTAAACAATACTAAAAACCTCATTCAGCAGGTCAATTCATTCACATACTTTGGCTGCATTTTGCAGCCCACTCATCATGATTGGCCATCATGATAAACTACTTTTCAAACGAATTAAATATTTCATAGGGCACACAGAAACATTTCTGGTCAACTCGTTTCCATTATTAAAATGTGTCTTTAAATTTTTTTCTACCTTTTCCATGTTGTATAATGAAGCAATGGAACATTTTATATCAAGTACAGTTTTGTCAAGAGCTGGGTCAATTTCAAGGCTCCTTTTAAGGAAAAATTTAGTCCTTCCAAAAGGTACTCCCTTGGCCCACTTCCATGTGCAAGTGGGCTGGCTTACTGAAAGAAAATATATTTTGAGTTCTTAAACTTCTACACCATAATATTAATTCTGCATCACCTACATCTAGTTGGTAAAGCCTATGGATCTTTTTTCAGTTAATAATACAAAGAAATGACTCATGGTGGCTTTCATTCTATCTCACTTGAGATTAACTATTCGTCTCTCAAGATTCTCTAAGCTTCATCCTCTAATAAGCGGCATTACCAGAAATCCACATGCCTGGACTCTATTCTCACAGCTCTCTGAAGCATTGTTGAATGATACACGATGTCTGCACACACGTGGGTTCCTGTTCTAGATTCTCCACGTATTAAATATGTGACCTTCAGAAAATTACTTCATTTCCTTAAGTCCAGTTTCCTCACTGGTAAGATAATTTTGGAAATTCAATTCAATTCGGCAAATATATTTAGAATATCTGTTAGGCCCTATGCTTTGTGCTGGAGTCAGATATAAAAAAATTCCTTCATTATTGACCCAGTATTTATTCTGAGCACACACTCTATGTCAGTCATTGTCCTAAGGGCTAAGGATAAATCTTTGAACCAGGCTGACAAATTTCCTGTCCTCATAGCTTATATTTTAGTAAAATATTCAGAAAATAAGCAAGGAAATCAAGAACTAATTCAATATGAATTCAAGTAAGTGACAGGAACTACGAAGAAAATAAAGCAGAAGGATCAGGTGACTTTGTGGGAATATGGCTGCTTTAGAAACAGTAGCCAGAAAAGATTCCATCTAGGAGGCAGACATTTGACAGAGATATGAATGGTAAGAAAAGTTGATCAAGAAATCAGAGAGGAACAAAAGTATAATTTCAGTAAGTGCTAGGATTGAAGTATACAGTAGAAATTTCTTGGGAGGATGTGTTTAAGCAATGTAAAATTGCCTCAGATGAAGTTGTGCCCAAATAGATACTCACCAAATGTTAGCCATCTTTTCTCCCTTTAAGACTTAACATGGCGTCCTTCTCCTTTAATCAGTGCAAGAGAAAACTACTCGAATCTTCATGATGACTCAGGATCAGAAAACACTTGCTCTAATTAGATGTCTAGGAGTGTATGCCTTCTTTTTTGAGACAATAAAATTATATAATGTCACAGACTTCCCTTTTCGCTTCTACTAGCTATGGTGCTTGGCTTCTGCCCCAAACCTCTATTTCCTGTTGTGTCTTTATTTGCAATTATCTGTATTGTTTTAATGTCCTAAGCTATCTTGACCTTTTTTATATCTAGACAGGGAATAAATTTTTTTAAAACACAAAAAACATGTTCACATACTGCAGTTATTTTTGTGTCGGTATTTAGAAGAAGTGCTTGTTGTTTGAAGCAGAAAAGCAGTCCTAGTATTGTCTTTTTCCACATAGGCCTCATTTCCAATATCTTGGATATGACAGAGGAAAGAAGTTATTAGATAGATTTTCTTTTACCCACTGTTACTTTACCATAAGATACTTGGCAGTTTTTTCTTGGCACATAATCTATAGTAAAACTTTATTAATGCAATCTTATTGGAGTAGAAGGCAATGTATGCCATTAATAAACTGAAATACAGTCTATCTTTAAACACATGTTAACTTAGTGGTTAAGAACATGCACTTTGTACCTAGACACACTGAAGATTGAATACTGTTTCCTGCACTTACCGACTGTGACCTTGGTGTGTGTTTCAATCTCTCTGGGTCTCATCTGTACAATATGAGATATAATACCTACCTCATGGGATTCTATGGAGGCTGAGGATATTATATATGTCAAACAATGTAGTAGAGGATAGAGGATATTATATATGTCAAACAATGTAGTTGACATATTATATATGTCAAACAATAAGAGTGCTTAGCAAAATATCCGGTAATAGCAAATATCCAAAATAGAAATTATTATCCAGATTTCATATCAGTTTCATCACGTGTTCTATGGAGAAAAATGAAGTCTTCCAAGATTAATAATTTTTGCCATGAATTATATTATATCAACAACCAGAGTTCTCAGAATTCCTCTACCTCATCATAATTCAAGCGCAAGCAATAGGACGGGTGCGAACAGAGTCTAACCATAAAAAATCCAATTATATCCATATAGCTAGATAGAGGCTGGGGGGCTAGTCATGGGAGAGAGACCAAGGGTTAGTGTTCAATGTGACGAAATGGGAAAATTCAACTAAAGATAAGCCTAGAAACACAAGAGACAGGCAGGATGTGAGTATGTTCGTTAAAGTGATGGAACTAAGCCTAAGACTCAGATCATCTTAAATCTGCATGGGCACGTGGGCACTCAGGGAAGTGGCAGCATTTGCTGGAGAGTGGGGCAGGTGGGTGGACTGGGATTGGCTTGATCCAATGGGCACAGGGAAGCTCTAGTAGAGAAAAATGGACCCAGGGAAAATAATATCAGTCACTGCAGGGATTCAGGCATGAAAGTAAGATTCCAGGCTGCAAATCAGAGGACCTAAACAAGCCTTGATTCAGGGCTCATCCTGTAACCGCTTATCTTTTCCCTCCAGAGAAAAAGACATGTTCCAGAATCCAGCATGAGGTTAAATGGCCTCAGCAGTAAAATTTCTCAGTAAAGGGGTAGAAGCCCTGTAGCTTAACAAGTCAAACAATATATAGAGACAAGTTTGAAAGCACTGAGAATGGCTGTTGTATAAGGTTTTCATCCATTCAGGATTTTACACAGGTGGTATACACAGCAAGGTGAGGTTGATTAATTTTCTGATGCCTGTTATTTTCTTCTTGTAATTTCCTACTCACCGATTCAATTTCTATTTCTCCAATTTTTAAAACTTGATGTATAAAGTCCTAAGGAACCAGATTAGCACCAAAAAGCAAAGGTAACACCTTCGATGGCTGGAATAGCAAGACATCTCAATCTTCTTTCTATTTATATATGTGCAAAATAAATAAATAAAACTCTTAACCACCTGAAAGATTATCTTCTGCCTGAGGAATTTTCTGTCTATAATATGACACTGATAAAATTTCCAAGAGAAATATGTTTACTGTACGTAGTGACTGGGCTAGAAAAGAATAGAAACCCTAGTCCTTTGGCGAAGATACAGCCATAGAGATGATGGATGTCTGGAACAGGAAGAAGCCTCCATTAAACCAGTCACAGTTGACACCCTGTTCCAGCACATAATGTTTGACACTTACTCACAGGTTACTAAAATGATTATGTGCTCAAGAGTGAACCCATGCCAGCAAACCAAACTTTCACTGATGAACAGAGAGCCCGTTATTTTAAACGTTGATTCAAAGAGATTCAGCTTTAAAGTTAGTATAGTTTATATTAATAAAAGCAAGGGAACTTTTAGCACTGACACACAATAAATAAATTGATAGCCAACTTGTTTTGTTCTCTATGCTGTCGGCAGTGAAATCAAATTAGATTTAATAAAAGCTTATATAGTATTGATGCAATGTGATTCAGACTAATCAAATTATGATTCACTAATTAAAAAAAATGTTGTAATCCTCTTTCACATAAGGTAAACAGGGATGCCAGGAAGGTTTGACATGTCAATCAAGCAATGAAAAATAAAAAATATTGTCATATTTCCTAAAGAAAAAATAATAATCAATTTTGCTTACATATTCTCTTGTAGTTGTATAAATTGGATGACAACTTTGACTGTAACTCAACTTTTAATCACTAGCAGAAACAACTGGAGACAGCATATGAGACCCTGTCCCTCCTCCTGGGCAGAGGGAGGTTAAGTTTCCCATGGGCAGAGTTGGGAGTGGCAGCACTAGAGCTTCTTGAATTTTTCTAGACAAGAATGGATTCTGAGTTTAGGAGCCAAGAGTCCAAGAAGATAGCAAGAGGCTCTGACAACAGGTCCGAGCACAGAGGGATGACAGGGAAGACGGTGTCTGCCATTTGCATGCTTTGTGTAGGGGCCACTCTTCAACACTGCCCTCCTGGGCTCTTCTAACACATAGAAAACGAAGGAGACTTGAGGATGGGTTAGTATCCTATAAGAATGTCCAAATCTCCTGTATCTTTGACTCACACTTTCTCAATCA